>NW_026294447.1:8025000-8622500 GCF_007827085.1 Peromyscus californicus insignis | reverse complement strand
TCATGGTTCTCCTGCCTCAGTTTCCACAGTACTGGGCTCACAAGCTGGTGCCCTCTAGCATTCCCTTCAATGCCTCTGCTGCTGCGGCTGCTACTTCCAAGGCCCACATAGACCTCCTTAAATTCAGAAACTAACACCTCTGCATTAGCAGCATGCAAATACATTGTACTTTCAAAAACATCCTTCACATTTTGAATAAACAAGAAAAACAATCTTCAAGACAGTGAAAGCTAAGCACAACTTCCCAGATGACAGCTGAAGTTTGCAAACACCAAGCTTACCATCTTGTTTACACAACTAAATTAAATGAGTTCCCAGGGTATCTTTCCAGGGCCTATCACCTGCTAGAAGATTTCTTCAGCCTTATCTACATCTCTTTTAATTCTTCAGATCTTCATGAAAAAAAATTTTAAAATAATCAATGCCCTGTACGAGCAATCTTTTTTAATGATAAATGTCTTGGGGTGTGTGTATGTGTGTGTGTGTGTGTGTGTGTGTGTGTGTGTGTGTGTGTGTGTGTTTTGCCAGGACTCCAACTCAAGGACTCATGCATGTTATTCTCCCATTGAGCAATTTTCATAGCCTTCGCCATGAATGTTTTGTTTGGTTTGGTTCTCAAGGCAGAAGTAGTTTTGACATTTGTAGGTGGTCTAAGGGTTGGTTATCCAAGAAGGAAGATTAAAGCAACTGGGAGCTGAGAGCCAAGCTGCATGACATCATTCATCCCAAACTTTACTCATTTGATGATGTTGCGCTCTCTGAATTTCTCTTTAAAAAAAACAAGAACAATACCAAATAAATTCTCAGTATCGCTACTAAAGAGAGATTACTTGGAAATGTATTTCAAGATAGAAGTATAAATTAATATTTATTAGAGGGCTCTAATCTGTTAACTAGGGTCTAGTTCTACTGTTGCTCACATGCAGTCTTCATAATTCCTCATAAGAAAATGAAGCAGAAAAATAAAGCAGATATTTACATTAGATTTCTGACAATTAAAGTCACCTATGCTTGAATGTTTACAAAAGAAAAATTCTAACTACCCAAGACTTTAGTCATTCAACCAGTCGATACCCAGTGAAGACCTTGAGCGTGTGATTCAGACAAAGATGGATGGGACATGACCCATCCACTAGAAGCAAATCAAAAGAGGAGTCAAATCAGGATGTAGATGAACACATACAGACACAGAGAAGCTACTACGTCTAAGACATTGAAGAATAAGTGCTATCCGAAAAAGATCAAAAAGCACAACTGTAGACTCAAGCGTAGAGAACAGAAGTCTGTACTCAGCAATAATGAACATTGAAACTGTGAATTTTCATTATCATTAGCTCAGATGTAGCTCAGAGGTAACACATTTGCCAAGCACACAGCATGCACAAGGTCCCAGTCTGATCTCCAGCTCTGAAGCACAAAACAAAACAAACCCAAAGTAAAAAGCCAGAAACTAAAAGTTACAGTGTATAATCTTTAAAAATCCACAGGATAGTTATTGGTGTAACACAAGAGGTTGGATTACAAACACTGAGCTGTTGGCTGGGAGACCCAGGGATTACTCCTGTGTGCAAGATAGACTTTGTAGAAATAAATGTAAAATTAAAGAGACATGACTTAGCCACTCTTTTTCTGCATACAGTAATAGATCCAAATTCAAATACATAATAATTACTATGCACAGACAGTTCCCCTCATACAATTTAACATAAATGGGAATGGGGAGGATCCACATTTATCTACAAGATGGAGTAAGATCAGACATGCTACCATTGCAGAGATGTTTGATCTGGTTGTTCACCACGTACCAGGCACAAAACAGGGCTTCAACTTCATAATTCAAAACTTTTCTACAGGATCCAAAATCATTTGTATCACAATTGAAAAGTGTAATTATAGGCAACTGTAAAATACATGTTTTTAAATGGCCTGATATGTCACCTACAGCAAAAGGGGTTCTTTGTTAAATGCCATTTTTAAATATTTGAACAAGGTATCGTGGCATCAATCCACTTATCTCATCCTTTATTAAATGCTTTTAATGCCAGCACTTGGGAGGCAGAGGCAGGTGGAGTTCTGTGAGTGTCAGGCCAGCCTCATCTATAGATCGAGTTCCAGGATAGCCAGGACTACAGAGTGAGACTTGGTATCAATAAAATAAAACAATATTTGAAAGCTTGCATACAAAACCATTTCACCTAAGCATTTATTTCTGTTTAAAGTGTCACCAGGCATTCTATAAACAGAATTTTTCCTCTAGTCATTTACAATATTTTATGAGTAATTAAATCAATAACTAATAATACCCCTAAGCTATTGTCAAATGCAAATAGTATTTTAGAGTATAACTCATTAGATTTAAAAAAGCAACAATACCAAACCCACATTCTTACTTTGTGAGACACAGCACAAAGTCTCAGGTAAGAAAGAAAGAAAGAAAGAAAGAAAGAAAGAAAGAAAGAAAGAAAGGAAGGAAGGAAGGAAGGAAGGAAGGAAGGAAGGAAGGAAGGAAGGAAGGAAGAAAGGAAGAAAGAGAGAGAGAGAGAGAGAGAGAGAGAGAGAGAGAGAGAGAGAGAGAGAAACCAATAACAGACAAATACAAATATGTACCATGAATCTAAGTGGGTATTTCTTGTGGTAAATAGAAATAAGGAGGAGAAACACAGAAATAAAAATCCTTAAGAAACAGCCAATACACAAAACTACATAAATGAACCCATGCACTCATTTAGCAGACTACTTTCAGTTTACATCTGATTTGATGATATTTACATATTTTGTGAAAAATATTTTCAAGTACTAATGAACGTCATATACTAGACCAAACAGTGAATAAGACTGGAGCAAATACTGTGAATACATGACAAAACTCTGGAACCAGGACATCGAACTGTTTCCACCCTCTTCCTCTACCCAGATTGTTTCATCCCTAGTAATCCAGTCGCGGCATAACGACAAGTCCATTTAATATTGAGTGAACTTCAACCAAAGACGCAAGTCACCGATCACTCATGTTAAAAGAATTTCTTACTAATTGTAGGCAGGAAGAGTGGAAAGTACTTGTTACCATGCTTCCTTTGACCATGTTTTAGAAGGAAGTTTCCAGAGCATGCTGCTGCATCCTGGGCAAAGGAAAGGAAAGGGAGACGAGGAAAGACAAAGCTAACGACTTGGGCTGGAACAAGCACCTTCAACCTTCAGCTACAACGGAACAGCAAACCTCAGGGCTGGGAGCCTCACAGTCTTGCTTTTCAGCTTTTCTCTTGGGATTATGTCTGACTTATCTACCTTAGTAAGAAGAAACTGGGAAAAATCAAATGTTTTTGTTTAATTCTAGAGAGTGCATTAAAACCAAGACTAAAGAAAATTTCCAGTTATAAATATATAGCCCTTTATAGTAATCTCTACTTCTACATTAATCTCATGTCTTTTTTTTTTTTTTTCTGAAATCCACCTTTAAATTCAGGCATGTGTTTCTCCACATTTAGATGTTACCCTTTCTCTTGTGTGGAAAAACTATCATAGGACCAAAATGTGGCCTGTGCCTAAGAAATCAGTCAGCTTTCCCATATCACGGTTAAGCCAAGTTTGAGTGACATGCTCAAGGTGGGTGGTTTAGTCTTATTTCTTCTCTTGGACTCAGTGGATTTTGATATCACTTAAAACAATGCTTGCAAGGCAGAGTTTGTGTGGCTTTTCCCCATCTAAGTACTAGGCCCAGCCTAGCTTAGCTTCTGAGAGTGGAGAAGACACGGTACAATCGTGATACTGTGTCTGGAGGCTAGTCATTAGGTTTCTACCCTGATTAGAAAAAGCAGTTCTTGTGAAACCACCGTGGACCAAACAAAGATTTCTGCCTTCTTCCAAGCGTGTCGGGTGGGCTGTCTGTGGAGACAGACATGGGTCACACCTGCACCGACAGCAGACGGAGCTGTTACAGATGAGAATCCTGGCTACAAAAACTCACGGTGGGGCGGGGCCAGCAGCAGCACCTTGCTTCTCTCTAAGTAACACAGAACATTCACTGCTCACCCACTCATGGTTCTCTACTGGAGTCAGCAATGACTCTCAAAACTGAAAGAAAAAGTAAATAGAAATAGGCTTTGGGATTGGAAAGTATACATTTACTACAGCAAAGCTTTCAAAAGAGAAACATTTTAAAATATTTTATACAACTACATTTTGTAATTTCCTAGTACGCTTAAGAAATAAAAGGATGATACACTATTTAGATGGTATTGTTAGAAACTGGCCATGTTGGCTGCATAATAATGTCTAGATACACACATAATCTCGAATCAGGGACCATCAGCTTACTGCAGAAGACCCACGCTGCCGTCTTTACTCTGGGTGAGCACATGACAGGGTACGCAAAATGTCCAACCTTACACTCTGTGCTAGGCCTGCATGGGAATCACCTACCAACCCCTCAGGGATACGGAGGCCATGTTCTAGAATTCCCTATCTCTTATAAGATAAAATAATTAAAATTAGGCAAAGCATTTCTTTGTCTGTATCTATCTTAACAGGCAGGAGATGAAATCTAGAATTGGGCATGGTAGTTAATGTCTCTAATTGCAGCTGGGGTTTATGATTTTAAGGTCATCTTTGACTACATACCAAGTTTAAGACCAGCATGGTCTACATAAGATCCTGTCTCAAACTCTTTAAAAAAACGAAAAAAGAAAAAGAGAAAGAGGAAAGAGCTAGATGAGAGTGAGCATTCAGTTCATACCGGGCGGTGGTGGCGCACGCCTTTAATCCCAGCACTAGGGAGGCAGAGCCAGGCGGATCTCTGTGAGTTCGAGGCCAGCCTGGTCTCCAAAGCGAGTTCCAGGAAAGGCGCAAAGCTACACAGAGAAACCCTGTCTCGAAAAAACCAAAAAAAAAAAAAAAAAAATTCAGTTCATATGTACACCTGTACGTACTACAGAAAGACTCATCTATGCAGTTTTAATTATTCAAATGATATTCTGTGCATGCGTGTGTGAGTGTGTGCATGCACACACGTGCGCATATGTGTATATGTGTTTGTGTGTGTGTGTGTATGTGTGTCTGTGCATGCACACATGCAGTGTATGTGGACATCCTTTTGGGAGTCAGTTCTGTCCTTCCCTTATGTGTATCCTGGGAATAGAACTCAGTTCATCAGACCGGGAAGCAAGTATCTTCATCCTCTGAGACATGTTGCTAACTATGCATTCATTACATTTAAAATGCCCATGGAAGTCCGTTTTCTAAAGAGATACACTAATAGTTCCTCCCTAAAGTTAATGAGTATCAAAAGGGATTATGTGTTTCCACACATGTCTAAGTTATGGAAACATATTGGTACAAAACAAATAATGTATCCAAATCATTTGTTTATTGGAATGAATTAATTAAAAGTTATTTGCTTTTATTTGCTTTAATGCCTATCCTTGTTTCAAGATTTAGAAATTCTCAAAAATTAGCAAGTAACAGCATAACATTGGGTTCCAGATTTCTAATTCAAATATTTTGTCAATAAAAATAAGAAATGTTCAGAAAATATTTTAGAAAGTCCCAAGGGTTATAGTTTTTTTTTTTTTGAGCTGAGGATCGAACCCAGGGCCTTGTGCTTGCTAGGCAAGTGCTCTACCACTGAGCTAAATCCCCAACCCAGGGTTATAGTTTTATATGTGTTCACAATTTTGAAATTTCTCTTCTCTCACCTTCTGTCTGTACTTAAATATGGCATAGTCCCATGGATGCTCTATGGTGTGACTAAAGAGGAAAAGTTTGCTGTTAACTTGGCTAGCCTTGCTTTGCCAAAGGACTGTAGCAATAAAGACAAATGCAGAAATGTCTTAGTTCATGGAGGTCTGTAAGGAAACACAATTATCTATGTTCATCTTGGGCAAATGTAGAAATGACTGGTCGCATTTGGAGTGAACAGTTTCTTCCTGTTCCTAGAAGTAAAAGCCTGTCCCACTGAGCATCCCCAGACAGAATGCTCTTCAGAGACCACATGACCTCTCCAGTCTAGTTCCTGAGAGCGTCTTTACGAAGAAATCCTTCCTTCACTCCAAGCCCAACTACTCTACTCCTTTCTCCAAGTCATTGTCTTGTTCTCTTCTTAGCAGCAAGTGGAAATTAGCTGGACAGAATTAGCTGAACAAATAGTTTGTTACATCAGTTAAAACTTGAAATAAACTATGCCTTGAGTTTTATTAAACCATTTCAGAATTATGTTTACCCTTTGTTTACATTTCTTTTATAAAGAAAGACGTTTCACTTGTAAGTCTCAAAGTCTCATTAACCTGCCAATATTCAGTGGTTAAAGTAACATTAAGATGATTAGGATAACTGTCTTTACTTCTCGTGCATCTGTAACGTGCCAGTCACATTGAATGTAATATGACCCTCACTCTTAAGAAATTCACAATCCCTGGACCAGGTATGATGATTCACCCCTTTAATGCCAGCACAAGGAAGGCAGAGGCAGACAGAGGCAAACTCTGTGAGTTTGAAAATAGTCTGGTCGACATACTGAGTCTGAGTTTGAAAATAGTCTGGTCTACATACTGAGTTCCCGGCTAGCACAGGCTGAATAGTAAGTAGTGAGACTACTATGTCTCTTAAAAAAAGAAAAAAGAAAGAAACAGAAGAAATCTACAATTCTCTAATCCAGTAGATACGAGACACATGATGTTGTAGGGTAACGCTGTAAGACAGAGCAGCAAGAACCAAGAAAGATGGACAAGATGTAGTTTGAATTCAGTGTGAACTAAGACCACTGAAAGCTCACAGTGAAATCTTTTTAAAGCAATAGGAGACATAAAAACTGTGTCACGCTTGAAGACTTGAAAAGTGAAAACGATTAAGGTGTAGAGACAGCTGGAGGGGACAGAGAACTGGAGGCACAAAAGTCAAGAGCTGAGTTGAAAAGAAGGTCGAGGCCTGGGTTATAGAACAATTTTCTGCAGCGCTCAAGCCTCGGGACTTTGTCCAGCCAGAGGTGCAAGGAGAAAATTAACAAGGCCAGTCAAGTGTGTGTGGATGCAAAGGGCAGGCTGGAAGAAAGGAAGGAGCACAGACAAGAAAACCAACCTCCAACCTGGTCCCAACCTCTGTGGCAGCTGCCGCCTGAGGGGCCAGGAGCACAGGGGACAGGGGATGACACAGGTCAGAGATTTGAGATGCTTCTGAGAGACAGAATGAACTCAGTAACTGCAGGGTTTTGCAAAGAACTGAAAGGACAATGCAAACCAAGAATTTCCAGCTTGGACAGCAATGTCTCTTCATTTAGAAAGACAGCAGATCTACAGAGACACATTTGTTTCAGCCAGGCGGGGTGGCGCATGCCTGTAATCACAGCATTTGTGAGGTGGAGGAAAAATCAGAAGTTCGAGATCCTCCATGATCATCCATGATAGTGAGTTGAGGCCAGCTTGGAAACTTATAAGACCTATCTCAAAAATATAAATAAAAATAAAAGTGCGAATCTGTAAAACATTCATCTTTCCAATGTGAACTCTCTATAGAGTTTCATGTTGATTTAAACAGTGTTTTTCACCAATACACAGTAGAAGGTGAGGGGAGATTCCAGAGGTATCCTCCAGAGGATCCTTGTGGGGCATTAGGGGAGAAGATGGAGGAGACAGCAGAGAAAAGATAGGAGATGGAAATAACAGCATGGTGGGTGTGGCTGCTCAGAGCCTTGCTGATCAGTACACTAACCAACACTCATGTGAGTCTCAAATGAAAGTAATTTAACTGAAAGTAAAAAATTCACTTCTGTGGTCCCACTAGCCACACATCATCAGCTTAACAGACGGACAGTGGGTGGAGGAAGAAGAGGACCAGCAGGGAGCAAGAGAGGAGAAGGGTCACATTGCTGTCACTGAGGGTTTGACGGATGAAACACTCAAGAATAAAAGCTGATAAAGACAGAGAATAAGAACAGGAATAAGAATCACCTTCAGGTATTGTGTTCTATCCTGACAGCTGGTGCAGTACTGAAATCCTCACCAATTTATTAGGATACGAAATGATCCAATGAGACTTCATTCATTCACTCAGAGGACAGGTTGAGCTTGTAGAAAAAAAAATTCAAGAACCTTCACAGGAAAGGAAGTGGTAGAAACATGACCATCCCCTTCCCATGCTTTCCCCAGGAAGTGTGGCCTTTCATCGCTGCTGTCCTTAGCCATTGTCCTTCTGAGAGTTTGGAAGGTCTCTAGTTTTTAAGGCTGAAGTCTCAGGAATATGTTTCAGAGATATGTGAAATACTTGTACCCAGATACCAAACAACACAACAAATTCTCTTCTTCGATCAAAATAAAGGAGACGGAAGAACGTCTGCAGGGGCTGAGGAGACAGAGCTCTTGCTTTGTGAGTATAGGGTTTCGGGCTAATTGAAAATTCTGAACTGTCCTGATGATAGTCCGGCAATCAGAACGTACTTAATGCCATTGAACTCTACATTTAAGATCATTTGAAATGATAGAATTTGCTTTATGTACATGTCACTACAACACTTTTAAAAACCAGGCTATACTATGAGGAATTTGAATTATTTTTTTTCCTACAAGTGAAATCGATCACTTAATGAATGAAGCTTCTAGTACCCCAGCAGCTGTGAGAGCAAACAGACTACCTGGAGGTCATGTTTTTATACCTTTTCTTCTTTTGACCTCTTAAGTGGCTTTTATTCTTGAGAAACCTCTAACTACGCTCTATGCCAAACAGATAACAGACATGGAAAACAAACATTTCCAGCAAACATCTGTTACTTAAAGTAATATAGGTGCTTGGGAGATCAAGGTCTACAATATGGGTTTCATGAGGTGTACGCTAGTAATAATCTCTTGTACCCATTGACATCTACTCGTCTGATACTGTTAACAGTCTGAACACACAAAACAGGTTAGAGTTTTAAACAGCACTGAAAAGAAAAAGAATACATCAGACAAGTTTCATACTATGGCATAATGTTCTCACTCACAGTCAGTTTCACTTTCTACAAGCTTAGTTTTCTGTGGCCTGCCTGCCACAGGCCAGATATTAAAAGGGAAGTTCTTGAAATAATTTATAATTTTAAATAGATTTAATGATAGAACTTTGTTATGATTGTTCTAGTTTATTATTACCACTGTTAATTTCTGGCTGTGACTAATTTATAAATTAAGCTTTATCATAGAGGTGTATGTACAATGAGAAAACAGTCTCTAGAATACAAGGTCCAAGGCTACCTATCCATGGAGACATGAATCCACCAGTGCTATTGGAACACGTCCCTGGGGGGATGAGGAGTAACTATGCTTCTCCTTTGGATTTACTTCACGGGTCAGTAGCTTCGGTTAGTGCTAGAATTGCAGAGTATAAATATCAGCAGTAAACCCTGGGGCAACTATGTTTGTGCAGGCAAAATGCTCACTCTGCAATTAAGGGAGGGCAAGTATCGGTGAATCACTCTTCCTGCGTTCTGACGGGCCCTGGAGCAAGGCTCAGGGGTAGGAACACAAAGATGCTGTAAGACGCCAATGGCTACTTCTGTTTGTGCTGCTGCAACCTGGAAGCTGAAAACTTCAGGCTAAAAAGTACACCAAAGCAGGTGAAAGTTTGTGGATACAGAGTACAATTAACCAAGGATGTCGAGCCAAGGTCTTTTTACAACTTATAGGATAACTAATTTCACGTGGGTTTTTACTCTGCCTCCCATCAGCATCCAGGCTTTTCTTTGTGACCGCATTGGCTAAACTAAGTAAACACTTGCACATTCGACTAACACACCCTGTTTCCTCTCCAAGGAAATGTACTCAGTATGGAGCACGGGGCCTGCATCCCAACAGTTCGGCCTTCCTTGCCCACCCATGGAAGCTTCGCTCAGATCGTGCACAGAGTCTGCTGATGTCAAAACCTGACAAATAAAAACACCTCGTGACTGGAAGCCAGACACAGCACTGGCACAGTGCAAAGACAGACACTAGAAGAGGAATCCAACCATGGAGAATGAATGAAAGAAACAAGACAGACAAAGGGAAACACAAGAGATGAGTCATGCTGTACTTACAACTTTCAGCCTGATAGTCTGGCACAAACTGCTCATCATTGTCAGGTACCTGAGCTGAAGAAGAAAAAAAAAAGTGTTTAAAAATTAAGAGAGGAACTGCCAAGACATAAGGAATGTCAAGTCAGATGTGTCAAGCAAGGCCTATTTTGATGGAGCTCAGGCCTGTGATTATTTGCCAATAACCTCCTCTTTAAAGCAGTCTTGACAGCATTGGAAAAGGAAACTAAAAGGTCCATGGATGCAACTGGAAAACATGCGTGTGTCAGAAATACCGTGGTGGCAGGTATGATCCCTCTGAAGCTCACCTGCCAGATGGAATTAAAGAGATGACTAATAAAAGGTGCAGATTCCTGTATCCTGCACGGATGCATCTTGCAGAAGTTGTGCTAAAGGCATGTGCATTCACCCACTGCTGGTGCTTAAGCAGACCATCGCAGTGAACTATGAAGACTTTTTTTCAAGTGTTGTGCAGCAATCATACAAATCCCCCACGTTTTGAAATGATCTCTTTGGGTAAGTTCTGTCTCCTGCCAATAACTACCATAATTAAACATATTTGCCCTAAATTTGTTCAAAGCAAGCTATAAAGCTTTAAAAACGAAAAAACCGTCATTGGCTTGGGCCACATGCAACAAAGCAATATATTTTAACAATTGTATTCACAATAAAAATAACAAACAATAAAACAAATGTCATCTTTTCATGCAAAATATTTTCCTGGCTATGCTAGTCAGCACTGAGGAATCTCGCCATTTGTCAGCCCCTATGGTCAGTTGACTTCCGGTTTTATTAAAGGAAAAGGACTAATTGGGCAAACATAACACATTCGGCTGCAATGAAAGTGCCAGTGCATTCCTTCACCTTGCAGCGTTTACTGCCTTAGATGTGGACAGTGAAGTAACCTATTCAATCTCGTAGGATATTACTGAGAAACAAACTACACAGAACAGAAATCAGGTTACTTGTAACTTGGTGAACATGTAATGAACTGTCATCCTTATTAGCTCTCAATGTGATCTCATTAGCTAGTATCACTTTACTAATATTGTATAATACTGTAAATTTTTATCCGATCAAGTCATATTAAAACAGATGTCAATCAAATTTTTTTTGAATGAACTTATTCTGTGTGGGGAATGTTAATTAAAATAATCAGTCTTAGCCGGCATGTAATTGCCACATTTGGAAGGCTGAGACTCATCCATAATGTGAGGCTAGCATGAGGCACATAGTGAGCTCTGGGCTAGCCTAGGCTGCAAGTTGGAACTCTGTCTTAAAAATCAAATATCAACAACAACAACAATAGCAATGATCACTCTCTGTTGAAATGTTTCAGGCTGATAAGTGACTTAAGAAAAAAATCCATATTTTAAAAAAATGAATTTCATGATATAATTCCATGTAAAAACAGAAGACAGTCTCAATAGGTTTTTCTTTTCTATGTTTATCTTTGTAAATGGAAACATTTTGATGAATAAAGCATATGTTACCTTGGTCAAGAATGTAACTATCTCAGGATAGTTTTGCCTAATATTAAAATGTATATACCACAGAGTTGTTCTCTAATACCAATATTTTATGGAAGACACACCATTTTTCCCTCACACCTGTAGTTTAAGGAAGACACACCATTCCCTACTGCCAATAAAAAACAAATAAATAACCAACAGCAATTTCAAGTCACAACTGGTACCAACTTGATCAGCCCACGCTAGAAGCAAGTTTTTCTTCTTATTCCACCGGTATTTGATGCTATGTTTAACAACTTTCAAGTCAGACAAATTTTACCTCACAGACTGATGACTTGCCACCCCAACACTGCAACTTGTTGTAACAATAAGGGGATTTTTTAAACCAATAAATGGAGTAGTTTAAGTATGATCCCAGATAATTGGATATTAGATATACTCTCCTTTACAATCTCTACCACCACCACCCAAAAAGTCACACTCACAAATGCACTCACAAGCATTACCGTGGCCAATTTAGTGTTTTTATGTCTAACATACATGACTGAACAAGATGGGTGGTGGTGGTGCACACCTTTAATCCCAGCGCTCAAGAGACAGAGGCAGACAGATCTCTGTGAGTTCAAGGCCAGCCTGGTCTACAGAGCAAGTTTCGGAATACCCGGGGCTACACAGAGAAACCCTGTCTCAAAAAATAAAAAATTAAAAAAAAACTGACAAGAGGAGAAGAAAGGTGTTGAATTAGCATTCTCTTAGCTGGTGACAAAGTATTTTTGCTACTGACAACACAGTTTTTGACTTTCTGCTTATACACATGAAGAAATGTACTTTATAATGTCCTTTTACATATAAAATAATTACAAATGTTTTAATATATATCTAATAACAGCAAATAAATAATCAAATCCTGACCTTTTAGAAAATATATCCATATTTTAATTTTTCCTCTAAATTAATAGCTAAACAAACACAGGCCAGGTGTGGTGACACACACCTTCAGTCCCAGCACATGAGAAACAAAGGCAGGTGGATCTCTGAGTTTGAGGCCATCTTGGTCTGCAGAGTGAGTTCCAGGACATCCAGGGCTACCCAGGGTAACCAAAACCAAAGAACAAAAAGTGAAACAGATGTAACAATTGAGGTACAAAATATGCTTTTAAAAAGCTAACATTAGGGACCAGAGAGATGGCTCAGTGGTTAAGACCTCTTGCTGCTTTTTCAGAGGACCCGTGTTCGATTCCCAGCACCTAGCACCCCACATGGTGGCTCACACCATCTGCAATTCCAGTTCCAGGGGATCCGATCTCCATGGGAACCAGGCACACACATGGTGCACAGACATACTTGCAGCCACAGTACTCATACACATAAAATAATGACATCATTTTTATTTAAAGTCAACCTTCATTCCAGTGTAGTGGCACAAAGCAGACAAACAAAATAAAATAAAATAAAGTATCATTTACAATAATCTAATGAAAATCTAATGTTTATTTATAGGAATGGTTGAAAATAGGTAATGAGTTATTCACAATTTAATATGCTTGCACAGATATGCTCAGCCAGACCTTTTCCTCAGTTTCGCAGGACAGAGCTGCAGCTCCATAGAACAGATCGCATGAGGAGCAGCATGAAAGGCCCCAGTGGGTGTGTGGTATGTGCTGGTTGCTGGCCTATGTATGGGGCTAGGGAAAATACCTAAGGGACAGAAGAATCGAGAAGGTGCACCTCACAGTACAGAGAAAATAGCTCCATACTAACAATTTGTAAAAAGAGTAAGGATGAAGGATGCTATTTCTGTTCTAACTCCTTAGCATACTGAATAAGTACTTCACACTTATGCTTGAACATATTACAGAATTTTAACAAAAAACATATGACTCACATTTTCACAGAAGCTAATCTTGAGAAACTGAATAGACTGAACGAAGCAGCACGCTACTGAAATAGACAAAGGCTTAAGTCTACCTCCAACTTCAAGCTGGAGTAAAAGGAAAGCGTTTAACTAAAAACACAACTTGGATTTGGGCAAGGAAACTATGACACAGTATCATCACACTTGTATCATGCATTTTCTTCTTTAATTCACAAAAATTCTATGAAGGAGCAGACTACAGCTGCCTGAAATATTGTTGCAAGCCATACCAAACCCAAAGTTGAAAATTAACAATATAAGCCAATCTAATTATTTTTAAATGTTTTTCTTATTACATTACTGTCTAGTCTAAACTATGCTTGAAGTGATCGTCTTTGGGGAATGAAAATGTTTCAGTACACAATGTAATAAAGGAGGAAGGAGAAGAAAAGAATGGAGAAGGGGAGAAAATATATAGCAAAGACCAGTAAAAGGCTTTCCTGAACACTGAGCACGTAGATTTTATTGGTAATAGCTGAAGCAACTCTATCAGTTCATTGCACATTAATGGACCAGTTGCAATTGAGTCTCTGAATCTTTGCTTTAAAGGGATAGTAGCCGCACTCTCAGCTTTTGGCTTCCTCTAGCTTCCTATCCAATGCTGCTCTTTAATACTCTTTCCTGCTAGGACACAGCCGCACTGTAGGAAAGAAATTTATAAAAGTATTAATCGCAACCAAAATGTCACAGAATCAATGCCCTACTTTCAGACTTTACTATCGGTTCTTAAGCATCAGTGCCCTGGGGAAGAGCAGTTTTAAATACAGCTTGCTTTTACTTTATGCCGATTTCCAACTTTTAAATAAAACAATATTCATTGCTTAAGAAATAGTGAACGTTTAAAATTTTTTCAAATTTAGCTGCAGGCAAGTAAAAACCCTCTTATTCCTACAAACAGCTGTCTGATGAGTTTTCTTTTAAAGCCAACGGGGGCGGAGGGAGTTGGGAAAATTACAAATGAAACAAATGTCAAGTATTAAAGGGGTTAATATTTAATTAAAACCAGTTCTATCCACTGTAACAATGACCTGGAGCCAAACAAGGCGGAAGATGTATGACTCATTCTTTCTACCCGTGAATGAGACAGCTGATCTCCTCAGCATTTCCTCAAGACAAGCAGGCAGAACTGGATTTCTGCCTCCATTCACAAAAACACAGTCCAGCATGAACCATGTGGCCCAGCCGCAATCTTTTCATGTCACACCCTTCCAGAGAACTAAAGCAAGTAAGCTGAACTTGCTGCTGCGTAAACACACCAGTTTTATTGCTCTGTCTCAAACAGATCCATTAAGAAACACATTAAAATAAGTGACATAGAGAGAGAGGGGGGACAGGAGGGAGACAAGGAGAACACAAGACATACACACACTTATTTCATCCATCATATTTTACAGGGTACCTTGGTCCAAAACCATGGGTGTACAGAACTTAGGAAAGAAAGTGGACAATAAGGAAAGGTGATGAAGGGAGCAGGAAAGAGGAAGGAGGAGAGGAGAGGAGGGGGAGGGGAGAAGGAAGGGCCACTCAAAGGGGTCGGTGTACCAGAAGTGGTAAGATACTTGCTGAGCATGTGGGAAGCCCTAAGTTTGATTCTCAGTACCAAAATAATACTAGTGATAAAATAAACACATGGACTTTTTTTTTTTTTACTCGTCTGTCATTCAAGCTTTGAGTCATAAGAATGTAACATATTATTGCTGAGGTTTGTAGCATTTGGATCAAGAGTTTAGGAGCAAATTTATCTAAAGAAATTTAAATTTTATTTTCAGTAAAACAAGAAAATCAACATTTGCACTGTGGTACTCCTTCTAATCCTAAAATGAGGCTTCAGTCCATGGAACAAAATAATCATGCATCCACTAAGCCTAGTTTTATACCACATCCGGTTTTAACATTAAAATGATTGCAAAGTAAAACCATTAATTAGTGCAGAAATATAAACATATTTAAGTAGAAAGGGGAGGGGACTTCCCTAGACAGAAAGTCCTTTAATGCTGGACACTCTCTTTATATATGCAGGAAAACAGGAAGGTCTCAAGTCGGCTTCAGTTTCTAATTAAACTGACCTTCAGTGGCTTAAAAACTTAAAAGGGAAGCCCAGAGCCAGGCAGCGGCAGTCTGCAGCCAAATTTTCTCCCTCTACTTCTACACAGCCTGACCTTATCATTATTCTTATTGTTTTTAATTACAAAATTGTACATAAATCAAAGAAATAAAGTTGCACTGCAACATGCAAGATATTACACATTCTCTGCAACACAACTGGAAAAGTTCAGCACCATTTCACATGTCAGCACTTTCTAAAAAACCTGTGCTGTGCTCCACCAAATCAAATTTTTCTATATAAAAATAAGTTCTCTTCTTTTGTAAGTAGATCACAGCACCACATTTGCATTCTTCCAGTGGATATTTAGAAGTAAAATGCATTCATTCTACCTGTTACCTTTACTCCCACTGAGGGTTTTTTCACATTTTATAGAGCTTTCTGGCACAACAAAACAGGGCCATGGTAACAGCCACTACTCTAATACACAAAACACACACACACACACACACACACACACACACACACACACACACACACACACACACAAGAATCATCTCCCATCCCATAAGAACTTGTATGGACTTCCTTAATGCTGAACTATCAGATCCTATTTTAGATAATCGTATAAAATACCAAAGCTATAAAAACTGCACCAAATAAGAAAAAGAAATATGAACATATCCAATGCCAACGTTGTGTTCTACTTTCTTTTTAAAGTAGAGTGTTTGAACAATCAAAATGAGTGCCTCAAGAGTACTGTGTATAGTGGAGGTCACATGTAGAGAATAACAGCAACTCATATTCCCTGTAAGTATCATAAAGACATAGTTTGGACATAAATTTTGTAAAAGAAGCAAACTGAGGAAAATGTAGTTCTGTCTCTATTCTAGGCCAATGTGACCATTATTTGACAATTTCATAAAACCAAAAGGCGATCTCCTTATTTGTGTGAGATAATAATGAAGTTTGGTGTGGAATATTGTTTTGGTGATAAAACTCTAAGAAGTAGCTGTAACTGCGCCCTGAAACTTGACTTCACTGTGTCACTGAAAGCCTTTTACCCTGGTGGTGGTGAATCACCACTGGTGACTTTCTCCTCAAGCTCGTTCATCACAGAGCATCTCAAGACACAAAGACTACAAGGAAATAGGACAAAAGTAGTCATGTTTCACATGCAATGTATGCTGAAATACATTATTTTCCTATAAGTTGTATTAGTAGGCAAATGCTGATAGAATACTTGTAGAAATATGCAATGCTTCCTTGACTTGTCTCTTACTCCCTTCTACTTCTGTTCCCCAAATAAAAAGTTTTGGACAGCACTTAGCTATATATAGCTTTCAAAACAAGTTAAGAACAAAAAGTTGCCACTATGCTGATAGGAGTGACATGTGAACTAGTTATTTCAAGGGATCAAATAATTCCAATTGCCTGTCAGTATCAATCTGATTCAAATGACTGAGAATCAACAAAGAATTGTCCATAGTGAAGTCCAATTTAAAGCAGCTACGGTAACATTTAAAATAAGTGTAGTCTCTATTCCTTTATCTGGTACTGTGATCATTGAAAACATTATTTTACGTTGTGGTATGTTTGTTATAAGCCTTTCAACTGCAGCATTAGTGCTTGGAAAGTGCTTCTGATGTGAAGCTGCATCCTATAAACATGTTTTAAATCTCCATGTGGATGAAGCTGCAGGGAAGAGTGCAATTATATTTTTAGAGTGGACTGTAATAGATTGAATACACAAACTCTATCATTATCCTCCGAGAGTCCTGTCTTATCTACCTCAACTGCTCTTCAGAGATCAAACATATTTCATAACCCACAAGAATTTACTCATGACTAATCAATATGATGTACTGTGTATAATTTATAAAAAATTCTTACAGGAAAAAATTCAAAATTCTAAGATGCATCATTTCTATCTAGACACTTTGAGGGTTTTTTTTAAATGTGATTATCATATGACACTTTGTAGCAAACTGGATTCTCATGTCTGAAAAGATTTTGAGAGACCTGTGAGACTTCCCAGAGGGATTCCAACTCATGGGAGAAAGTTGGTAAATTGTCAGTGATGTCTTTTAATTCAAAATGCCTTAAAATTCTACGATCATTTCCTTAGCTATGGAATGTTAAGAAAAGAAATAAGTTGACAGTTTGCCAGTTAGGTAATCCATTATTATCTGCCTGTCCACCAGAGCAGAAATGAACAAAACTAGCAACAAATTAAATAGTCTAATTTTGGAAATCTCTTATTGTTCAAGTCATAAGATAAGCCAAATTAAAATATATGTGCATAATAATTACATTTAATTGCTAAGGACAAAAACTAAATATGTATTCTTTTAACACTAAAGAAACCCCCTTATTATTAGATTTTTAAAAATTATCTTAATAAATTTTGCTTACATCATAACTGGATATATTAATTTAACTACTTTGAAAATGTTTATATTATTCTAAAATACAGTTTGTAAATAGTAGCACACCTGGGTAGTCAATAAAAAACTTCAACTTAATTTCTGAATTTAATTAAGCTTATGAATTATTTTCTAAGTAAAAGCCCGGGCTCCTCCAAATACATTAGTCCTTATCTAGGTTTACTTTTTATAAAGATAAGTCTTCAGAGCTGATTTGCAGGTAATGAAGAGATAAGAATATTCCATACTGTTTTAAAAGACAAACTCGGATAAATTATTCAACTCTCTTATCTGAAGCCTAAGACACAAATAAGACAAGGGATAAGTGAAAAATGAAAGAAAGAAAATGTACTGAAAATGATAAAAGTCTGCCACAGATCCACATTTTAAAATTCCAGAAACAGCTGCTATGCACATTCAAAATCTGCCAGCCAGTGCACTGACTTGGATTCAGTTTTCAAATCTAAACATCTTAAGAACCAATAAACCTTCCGCGACAATTAAGATAAGTATGATAACTTATTTTGGATAAGCAAGTAAATTCTTGAATAAACAAAATTCTACATAACTTTCAACTTGGCAAACCCGACATATAAAAGTGAATGCAAGAACCTCTGCGATTTTTCATGAATTAGCTGTTTCAATATATGGTTTATGTTGCAATACTAAGTAATCTATTGCAGTAAGTTTCATTTAGAGACAAGCAAAACTGACCTTCAATTTAAAAAACAAAACTTTAACGAATACTTACCATTCATTAACATATAAATGCAATCCCCCTTTCAAAGGATAATTAAGAGCTATTTAACTTAAATGATTTTGAATCATTTAAGATTGTAAAAGCCTTTTGAAGAACTAGAATTATCAGCAAGACAAAGAAACTTGTTTACATGCTAAGAGCAACTTGATCAACTGCATACAAGACCGTCGCTAAAAGCTCATCTGTCTACCTCAAAGCAGCTAGAGCAGTCCTGGGTTCCATGTGGAGACTCTCCCGTTCACTTTAAACCATCTTGAAAATCGGTTGCCAGAGTCAGATTCCCCACAGAAAGTATATATACATATATATGTATCATAATATACTAAATATTTAACAAAATATGCTAAATATTTAAATATCAGCAACTTTCTCATTACACACACACACACACACACACACACACGCACACACACACACAAAATTGTAAAATAACATCTCACAAACATGGCAATTCCAAAAGAAAATATTAAAATTGTAGATACCAACAAAAATCCTTCTACCTTAAGCATATCTGAACATATGTCAAGCTTTACTAAGTCACATCTCATTGTCCCTATAAACAAAGTTGCACACAATAAAAGATATAATAGGTTGTAGCGTGGAATTTTTTTTAAAAAAATCCAAAATGCCATTAAATGTCTCCACATTAAATCCTAATAAAAGTGACAAGACATCAAAAGTCAAACTTCGACAAACATTACATGCTTCATAACACACAAAACAGTTTTAAAATCTTCAACTCCCACTAAAAGATTGGCTTTAAACCCACAGATTTCCTAACTGTGAGATACACACCTAAGGTTCTGTGCTGTGAACACGGAGGGAAGAAGACACCTGCACTTAAATCTTGAAGCATCCCGTCCTGATGAGCCCAGAGAAACTAATTTCTGCCATCAGAGAAGTCCTCCACCAGAACACCAAATAATCATATGTGCTGCTCTAAAGGAAACAGCAAGCCAGCCGGTTCTGGCTCGAAGTCTCTCGAGGTACAATAATATAAACCTGATCAATTGCAATTAAAATCTGAACAGAGACTTAGAACCTGAAGTCTTGGTGCATTAGTTCTTGCCAAAAGCAGATGTGATTGTGAGCTGGAAGCAATTTCTCCTGGTAATTTGTGATGACACTGGGTAGTGCAGCCCCAGAGTCCCCAAAGACAAGCTCATCAGAGGCTCTAATGTATGCATGACACATGAGGTGGCTCTTTTAGAGCTCAATTAATTGGGTTGAACATTAAGACAGCAAGTTCAGGATTCCCTCCATCCCCTTCTACAGCTGCTTTTCCCCTTTAAAACATTTTTTTTTCTGCCTTACCTTCAGCAAGCCATGTTTCTTGTAACTGACTCAGATCCTGAAAGAGTTCTAAAAAGCAAGGAAAAGACACATAAGACTCGACAGGCTGCAGTCTTCATTAACTGAAAATGTTTGTCATGATGCTGGCATTCAGTACAACATCAACTGAACACAGGAGTCATCGCTGAAGTATTTGAATAATCCTGCTTACTTATGACATCGATTAGGTGACACTTAGGAGATCTCTTTAGACAACTAAATAATATCAATTATCTTCTTTTTCTCTTTAACAAGTAATTAAGAAGTAAGCTCAGAGAGAATGAAAAACAAACATGCATTAAAATTCACCCAGGTGTTGAACTAAAGATTATCTACATACAGAAACCTTTCCTAAGTACACTTAACTCTTGCTAAAATAGGACCAGGGTAAAGATTAGAAAGACAAAACATCTTCTAAGTTTATAAACAAAGTCCCAACAGAGCTTGAGTCAACTCCCAAGTTATATTTTTCAGCCTAATGCCTCGACACTAACAGGGGCAACTTCACATCCAGACATTTAAAGAAAAACTTCTGCATTCGCAGACTTACAAAAGTCGAAGACAGACAGTGCCCTGGCTTTGCTTTATTATCAATTCCAAACTGTATTCTGACATTTGGGGCGTGGGGTGGGCTTGGAGGGAGGGAGGCATCTAATAAGAATGAAAATTTGATGAAATTTTAGAATTCAGTACATTTAATTTAAATTCAAACTGAACTTTGGTAACTGAGTCTAAGTTTCTTCAGTCCGGTATGAATGCCCCACAGAGTTGAAATAATTCCTAATATATTGACCTTTTACCAACAGTTTATAGAAGAATCTGAAGCCTCATTTACCAAATAATATAATAACTACTCATTAAGCCTGAAGTCTGATCTAATGAACACTTCAAGGCCTATTAACAAGATGTTATGACTTCACAATATAGTCATCAAACTCACTCGTAAAATTTCAACAGTAGTATATGGCTTCAATTATATTGTTTAACTTGTAATAAAGTTGAAAGAAAAACGTAAGCAGTGTGCATAACTGCTTACTTTGTCCCAGGCTGTTAGATAGTTTTCAATTGTTACCTCAGTGTAGGGGATTAACAGTTATATGCCATATGGACAAGAACAAACACGAAATAATGTTTAAAAGAAGGTCACTGTTAGGTGTTAATTTCCTTCTTTCATTAGTTTGTGACCAGACCATAAAATAGTCTCCAAGGCAAACTGAGCGTGGGAATGATTGCGTGAAAAGTCCATGTTAAATTCAGGAGTTTCAATGTTTACTATTTTTAGTGAGATTGAAATGGGCCTCTTCTTTGGAGGGTGTCAGTAAGAGAGGGGTTCAGCTCAGAGTCAAACCTCACCTTCTGAATCATGAGCCAGATCTCTGTTAATGAATTTTCTTTTCCTGACATTTGTTGGTTTCTCGTTACAATTTCTCCCACGCTGACTCTACAAAGGGAAAGATAAAATCCTTTAAAATATAAACCTCAGATGTCACACATGGAAAAAAAACATGCATACATAACCTAAGCCGACTGGATCCTCTCTCTGAGTAGAAAAAGAACATTGGCGTTCATAGGAGAACTCCAATGTGTATTGTCTGACTTGGACAGTGAGAGCTCAGGCTGAGTTCAACAGCAAAGGAGAGTGGCTTCCCAGAGCGGATCTAACACTCCTGTTTATTCTCGTCATAGTTACATGTAATCTCAGCATCGACACAGTAAGCTAGAACACTTAATGTTGTTTTTTTTTTTTTTTTTTACTAAATCAACTCTAGATTAAAACAGTGATTCCATTCTCTCTCAGACAACACCCCCACCCGCAGCAAGAGAAGCCCCAAGAGTGGAAAACTGAAAAAGCGAGGAAATGAGAGGGGAAAAAAGCAACACCCCCTCCCAAGACACCCCATGTAAACAAAAAGTGTCAGCATTTGTCTCAACTTCGTTCTTTTCAATGTGGCAGACAAACCCAGCCACAAACTTTGAGTACAGCTGCAGCTGCCCTCCGTCTCCTCTTCCACTCATCGTGGGCACTTTGACCAGAAGGGGTCTTAAAACAAAACTATGCCTTATCCAAATCACTCAAAGGTAAGCTCATTTTGTAGATGGGTCTTCAAGAAGCAGAGTCGCCCTACAGTGGCAACAAAGCAGATAAAGTGTCTGCAGTCCCAACCCCCTGCCCCCTCCCTTCGCATCTCTCGCTCTCCCCACCCCCGTCCGAGTCAAGTTTATAAACAGCAACTTTCGAACTGATCACTCACGTTGGTGACCACGTAAGGCACTTGCTGGTCATAAAATCCATCCATTTTGCTGCTCTTCGCAAATATTAGCTCAGTGTTTTATATTCTGAGCATTTAGCTGGAGATTTCCTCGGGATCTGGACTTCTATCAACCTAGAGGGGAACAAGATGGCTTTTAGGCTTTAAAAAATCATGAATGAAGCTCTTGCATTTGCATAGCTAATTGCCCTCGACAGTCCCATTCACAAAAATAACCCTCCCCTACGCCGCCTTCTTCACCTGGATCCAAAGAGAGCTAAGAGAGTTCGCAATTTACATATTTTCGGTCGTATCAAAAAATCCTAACAAGAGACAGTGTATTTATTTACAATCTGGACGTTCCCTGCTCAGTCAGTGTATCCCAGGCAGCTCTGATTCGCAAACGTGTGCAAAACTAGCAATGGCGATCAACGAGACTTGCTTTTCACCTAACGGGACTAAAGAGAAGGAGACACCTCTTTCATAAGGATAGTTTTTGCAACCCACAACCATGCAATTATCTGGAGAGACATAAAAAGTTGTTGGAAAGACCCACCTGAAGGCCACGCTAGGCGAACGGCTGCAAAAAAATCCCTCCAAATTTAATAAAAACATTAATTATTGCCCAGCACTTCCCCTTGGAAGCCGAAAGCGCCTCTGACCGAGCTCAATTCGGTGGTTTTTCCTCTACTTCTCCTCCAGGGGCCTCCAATCCAAACTGATGGATCGCTGCCTCCCATTGGCTCCACGTCTCTTTCACAAGATCAGATTTCGGGCTGTCAATCAGGCGGCTTTCGGCCCCTTCCCTTGGGTCTCCTGCGCCCCTCTTGCCTACGCGACCGCTCTGCGGGGAGGCGCAGGGTCCGCACCCAGAAAAGCCACCAAGGAAACCTTTCTAACTCGCTGTTTGCTCAAGACCCGGGGGATACTGAAACCTAGTGTACCCAGCCCACCAGTTCTCTTTGCTGGCGTGTTTGATCCATTATTAGGCAGATGTCCTTAAAGCCCGGTCGTGAGGCTCAGGTACAGATCTACAAAGCGAGTGTCCCTAATCCCTCTTCTCTACCTCTGACCCGGAGCCCACCGCACGCTCCAGCCTCGCTCCCCACCAGCTTTCGGCCCAAGCTATTTTCTCATTTTTCAGCACTAACCAAACACTATAGGGATTATTGGACCTTTAAAAGAAATACATTCTCAACTCAAGCGACCTCCTTTTGTCGGTAGGATTTAAAGATACTGTAAAGGAAAGCAAGCGGGAGAAGCTGCTTCTTAGGAGAGGTGGTATCGGGAGGGAGGATCCGGAGGAGTACGGGGCAGAGAAGGGGAGGAAAGTATAAAAATCAGATTCACTCTGGCGGGTGCTGAGAAAAAAAAGAAAGCTCCTGCAGGCCACAGAGGGGTGGGGGAGGACTGGGTAGTTCAGATGTGTCCCCCACCCACCCACCCCCGACCCGCCGTTTCCGGAGCTTTTGTTATGTATACAGAGAGGCGGAGAGTGTCACTTACTGTACTTGAGGATTTCACTTCCTCCACCAAGGAGGGGAGGGCAGAGCGGGGAGAGCTCGGGTTACAAGGACAATGATGGGACGTTTGGAAGCAAGGACATCTCTGAAGCCGCCTGCCCACGGGGCTTAGCTCGGATGTCCCCCCTCCCGCCCCCCAGCTGCTGTCCCACCCGGGATAGGAGGAAGGGAGGAAGGGACCCGGAGCCTCATGGTGCTGAAAGTCACTCGAGACCCTAGCGGCGACCTAGGCTGGTGACTAGAGGACTTTTCCAGCAGCTGTTTCGCCCGTTGACAACGTGCTGCAGTTCTCTATTTCTATCTGAAAGTTTCTTTCCTTAAATGGAACATGGTGGAGACATTCAAACGGGAGCGTGCGCGCCTGGCACTCCAGACCCGCCGAGGAAGAGCGAGGTCTATGACAAAACACTCTGCGTTTCCTCTTGGGGAAAGGGTAGTTTTCGAGGGCACACACAATACTTGTCCCGAGACTAGTCCGAGCACCTCGCACGTCCCCTTTGAGAGAGAGCTGCATCAGAGCCTGGGCGACCGCGGCGTTAGGGGCGCCGCGAAGCTGGAGTGCTTTGTGGGGGTGCAACCAGAGCAGGGGACAATAGCGCGGGGACCCAGCCGACCTGCAAACCGGGACAAGACAGCAACAGTTTCCAAAGCCCTTTTCGGAGGCCAGAACCCGACAGGTATCCAGGGCAACCGGGAAAGGGCGGAGCTTCTCCAAAGGCCCCGTGAGTCTATCCCTGCAGCCAATGAGGAACCGTAGATTTCCAGTCCATTGTTGTTTATTGCTGACCCCGCAGCGCTCCGCCAGCGGATTGGCTACTTTCGAGCAGGGGGTGTTGCCCGTGCCTTCCCCTTAACCACCTTTCGGCTCCATTCACAAAAAACCCAATCTCTCTGGGTCACGTGGCTAGGGGCGTGGAGGGGCAAGGAAAACGATACAACAAAGGCCCAAGTTCCCAACACCACAAAAGTTTTTATTCGTCACTACCTCCCCTATGCACCCTTGGTAACAAATGACAGTAGGTGAGGAAAAGGACTTTGGGTCTAAGAGGTCTGAGAGAGTAAGGGGAACGAAGTCCAGGTAAAAAGAACACTCACAAAGGACAATTCCGGGGTGCCCTGCAGAAAATTCTGCAAAAGAACAGAGAACTAAGAGTGGGGAGAAAGTTTAGAAAGGACTAGCAACTTCTGCTTGCTCTTCAGCAAGAGGCTGTTTAAGCGTGCAAGCTGTCTCTACAGACAGTATTCAGCGTTCTCCTCTTAATGTTCTTTTGTTTCCAATTCTACTTTTGATTTATCCCAGGGTAATGTTCTCTCCAGCTTCTTTTAGTCCAAGTTTTCAATGACTGGCAGTTTTAGTTCCGGCTTCCGAAGTCCATCAACCCTACACAGGCCCTTTCACCTCTTAGGATGGTCCATCGTGCAGCAGGGGGTCCACATCTCCCCCTTGGAGCTCTGACTCTCACAGTAGTTGAAAGTGATGTTTTTACATGACGAAGCTGCCATTCTCTCTACCTACAGCTCTTCTAAGCAGACTAAACCACCTAGCTAAGAATGTGCTTTTTGTGACCAGACATCTATCTGAACCAGAACCCCTTCTCACCGAAGCTTTCTCTGGCTTCATAGTCAATGAGACATTCTCTCTCTTGCTTGCTCTGCTCCTGGCTACTTAATGAAATACTCAGGTGTAGTCTGGCGCCTACCTATGGTCTACGCTTGTCACTGAGGAAAAGAACAATAGATCCAATAGATCCAATAGCAGAAGGTAACCAAAGGGTTGAGAATTTAATTTTCAATCGTGTTACAGAGATGAAAACTGTCTGCAGAAGCAGCTGTATATGTAGGAAGAGGTACTCTGGGGTTGCACAAGTTTCCACCACTTTTTTGAGACTGTCTTTTTAAATCAGTTTAGTACACTTCAGTCCTTCTTGAGTGGAAAATTTTATTTTGGCAATATTTCAAACATAGAATGGCAGCACAGAGGCCAAGAGGCTTTGACATTTATTTACTTGTATTTTGAAATCCCATTTGGGTTTTGAAATAAGAGCTCTTGAAAGAACACACCCCCTCCCCAAGTCCAAGTCCTGGTTTTTTTTTTGGAAAGTTTTTTAACTTGCATATAAAGCTATTTAAAGCTTTATGGTTCCTTTGCTGCTATTTTATGAAGTAAAATAATATACATTAGTGGTTTTTCTACAGTTGACTTATGACATTGAAAATGCACATTGTTAAGTAATTTAATTTCTAAAAAATGTCTAGAAAAATACAAACTCTTGTAGCCCTGCTTTTTTAAGAATGCAGGCAGGGTGCCCATGCCTGTAATCCCAGCACTCAGGACACAGAGACAAGAGAACGGCTGCAGGTTTGAGGCTAGCCTTGTCGACAAAGCAATTCTGGTCAAGGATACAGAAAGATACATACCCTCACTCTGAGGAAAAAAAGTAAGTAAAATAAAATTACTAGAATAATTAAAATTTTTAAAAATCCTCAAAATTATATTATTAAGTAAACTAGCAATTTTTGTAATTTGTTTTACTAAAATACTATATAGTTGAATTGTTGATGACCTAGTTTTTTTTTTTTTTAAACAGGACTACATCAAATAGATCAGGATAAGATATTCTATATACCATTACACAGAATTATGAGCAATGTGAAAATAACCCAAGGGAAATATGGTGTCTTAGCAGCATGTGAAAGATAGCTGCTAACCTCACAGGGATGTCCTCGACAAGAGAAGCAGGAATTTGAAGTGATGGTTAACAGTATCAAAGAAAGACAGAGTAGAAGACATTGTCCTCCCTGCCAGTGACACTGCCATTGTCACCTACTGAAAGTCTGTTCACCATGAAGTCAAAAAATCGCTCCTAATGCCTAGAAATGTAGATGATAGAGTGAAGGAAGTCACATACACTGCAGCTTGGACTTTATGTAACATGGTAAAGGTAAGTTTACATTATCTCCTGGTCCTTAAAATGGGAACTTCCTACTAAACCCTAAGCTAGAGTCAATAATCTGACTTGAAAAATTCCACAACAGCCACAGAAGTATTTATTAGAAAGAAAAAAAAAAACTCTAGATAGAATCCAATCCCACCAATAAAGCAATGGGTTTAATGAATTATTATGCTTTGGAATTCAATTGTGATTATGTATCTGTTTTCTTTTCTTTTTTCTATGTGATTTTCCTGGTTTTTAAATGAGATTACATAAGAAACTCCTTAAGAATTCAGGTTCCTACATGCATTCTGTCTTGGGCACTGTGGGCTGCAGCTAGGGTCCCGGGATCTGAACCATGGGCTGATTTCTACAAGGGTACAAGGACAAGCTCTCAGTGTGTGCCAGTCAGACATATTTTACTTGACCAACACATTGACTTTCACAGAGAATTCACAGACAACATTTAAAATTCAAATTATATCTAACAACCCATACCAGCATGCCTGCAAACAAATCAAAGACTGATAACACTGGGCCATGAATAAAAAAAAGGAACACAAAAGAAAGGAAGGACATGGCTGGCCCTACGTATGGTGGAGGAGGAAGTTTATTATGCATTTGTAGGAGAGCATAGCCACAGGCAGGGACATCTGGGAGAGTCCAGAGTGAACATGACCAGACTGAGCTGGGCCATGTAAAGAGAATGTGAGGGGAAGTGAGAGGGGAGAGAGGGGCGGGGTCCAGCAAGCAGGAGGCCAAAGATACAAAAAAGGGTGGGTAACTACAATGTCTGGATTACATAGAGAAGAGCCCCTTGAGGAAAGACAGCCCAACCCTTGGGATGGAGAGTTCAGGGTAGATGGTGAGATATGACAGACACTCTCTAACAGATAGGAACTGAGGGGTGCTGGGAGAACCTTGCAGCCAGAAGGCTTTGATATGCTAACTAGGCACCTCAGCCTTTGGCCAGGGTTTGAAACTTAACAGGCCAGAACTCCTAATTCTGTTGTTTTGCAACAGAAAATTGTGGAATATTCCTTTAAACTGTATGAATATATGTCTCTGTGAAGCAAGATGGACATGGAGTACTGAGAAGAGGTGCCAAGCCACATGTCAAAGTGTAGATGAGAAATGTGGGTTAATTTAAAATGGAAGAGTTAGTTAGTAACAAGCCTGAGCTGTTAGCCAAGCAGTTATAGATAATATTGAGTCTCAGTGTCAGCTACTTGGGAGTGGCTTGTAGAACAGAAACTTCTGCCTACAGAAAATAACTTGTTTGGGGTGGAAACTATCAAAAGGAAGGAATATTTAAAGCAGCTAACACTCCTTGTGAAGGGACATGGGCTCTCAGTTTTGTCCTTATGCACTTCTGTAATTTCTGTTTTGATGTGCCACCCATGATTTTAGCTGTGTGTGTGCAAGTCTTTATTTTCGAGTGTCTTTGTGACTTACTTCTCAAAGAAGTAGCAAAGCAAACAAACCAGGGAACACAATGTATGGTACCATGTATTTTGTTTTTTAAAAAGGAGATAGTGTGAGTAAAGACAGATGTACTTATATACAGCATACATATTCTTAAACATTTTTTCTAGATCTAGTTTTGAACCCACTGGAGCATTGAAGAGATCTGCACTACTTGATTTCTAAGGGGCGTTTACCTAAATTGTTCTATTAATAAACACTTGGGAGTCAGATATTGCTAAAAACTGGATAGATCAAGAAAGCAGCAGAGGAACGACCAGCTGACCCTCTCTCTCCACATTTCCCAGATCAAAAAGACCAAGAACCTCTCCAAGCCCTTCCCTATCTCTTCCTGTGCCTCTCTATCTGGATCCTCCAAAATCTCTATGGCTATTTCCAGTCAGTTAGTTATGGATTGCACCCCTTGATTCAAGGTTTAACTTTATTAACAGTCTCAGAGTGTCACAATGCAATCAAGTATCCCAGAACACAGAACTCTAATGTTTCTTAGTGGCAGACATATAGACAGTTGTGTGTATATTGTCAAGTGAATGAGTTAATAAATAGATGGCATATTTCTGAATGGCTTCCTCCAAAACATAAACAGAATTCAGATACTGGCCTTGACTACTTTGCTCTCTTTTGTTTTGGTAAAGACTATGACAAAAAGCAACATGATGTGTTTTGGGGGTTGGGGATAGTGACTGGAGTGATAGCTCATTGATTGGGAGCATTTGCTGCTCTTGCTGAGGGCTAGAGTTTGGCTCTTCCTTGAACCCATATGGCAAGTCACAACTGTATATAACTCCATTTCCAGGAAATCCAATGCCCAAGGGCATGAGGAATGCAGGTGGTGTATACACATGCATGCAAACAAAACACTCATAAAGATAAAGAAGTCTTCAAACAAACAAACATTTTTAAAGCAGCTTGTTTGGCTTGCACATTTCATCATGAAGGGAAGTTAGGGCAGAAACTCAAAACAGGAAATCCAGGGGCAGGAAATGAAGCACAAGCCATGGAGAAACACAGCTTATTGGCTTCCTTTCCATGATTTATTCAGCTGTTTTTTTTTTTTTTTTTTTTTTTTTTTTTTTTTTTTTTTTTTTTTTTTTTTTTTTTTTTTTTTTCTAGAACACAAGATCATCTGCCCAGAGGTGGTGCTCTGAACTCTGGGCTGGGCCCTCCTACACCCATATCAATCATCCATCAAGAATAAGCTCTAAAGACTTGCCTATAGGCCAATCTGATGGATGCATTTTGTCAACCTCAGTTTCTTCCCTCCTTAAAATGAGCTTAGCTTGAGTCAAGTAGACAAAAAACAATCGAGCACATAGCCCAAGCCTTGTGTGGATGATGGTGTTGTGAAAGCACATAGGCCAAGCAAACATAAACTCAAAACTCTCCGTTAGAGAACTAAGGCCAAGTATCTGCATAGAAAATGGCCTAAGATAAAAGTTTGTTCTTGCAGGCATGAGGGTGCATGCCTGTCATCTAGCTAATCAGGAGTCTCTGATGGGCAGACCTGTCATAATAAACAGCCAGATCTCTGTGTCAAGAAAAACAATGTTGTCCTTGATTTTCACAGCAGATTTCAAATGCTGCTAACATGAAGGGATGCATACATGCATGTACGCTGTGGGATGTCTTTCGGTACACTGTGAATAAATGTTGCTCTGATTGGTTGATAAATAATGCTGCATTGGCCTATGGCAAGGAAGGATAAGGTGAGGTGGTCCATTCCAACTGGGGAGAGAGGAGAAGAAAGGAAAGTGAGGCAGACTCTGCAAGCCACCACCAGGAGAACCAAGATGTGAAAGTACCAGTAAGCCATGAAGCCACCTGGCAATGCATAGATTAATAGAAATGAGCTGAGTTAAGTTGTAAGAGCTAGCTAGTGAGAAGCCTGAGCCATTGGACCACAGAATTGGTAATTAATATAAGTTTCTGTATAAGTGGCTGAGGGACTGCGGGATCGGGTGAGACCGGAGAAACACAGGAACTCAGGGACGGCTAGGACCAGAGAAACTTAGGGCTACACACGTATGTATGTACGTATGTATGTATGTATGTATGTATGTATGTATGTATGTGTAACAGCTACATGAGTTAATGGCTATGTTAGTTTGGTTTAACAATCATTTCACAGTACACATACATATCAAAACTAAGTTCAATCTGATGGAGCAGACCGGTAATCCTGGCTACTTGGGAACTGAGGCAGGAAGATCACTATTTCAAGGCTACCCTGGGCACTTAGTAAGACTGATTCAAAATAAAAAGTTGAGCCAAGCCGGGCGGTGGTGGCGCACGCCTTTAATCCCAGCACTCGGGAGGCAGAGCCAGGCGGATCTCTGTGAGTTCGAGGCCAGCCTGGTCTCCAAAGCGAGTTCCAGGAAAGGCGCAAAGCTACACAGAGAAACCCTGTCTCGAAAAAAACCAAAAAAAAAAAAAAAAAGTTGAGCCAAGCATGGTGGCACACAGTTAATCCCAGCACTTGTGAGGCAGAGGCATGCAGATCTCTGAGTTTAAAGCCACCCTGATCTACAGACTGGGTTACAGGGCAATTAGGGCTACTCAGAGAAACCTGTCTCAAACAAAATAAAAAACAAACAAAAAATGATGATGATGATGATGATGATGATGATAATGATGATAACAATAAATGACTAAAATGTTTGGAAGAAAGAAGGAAGAGGAAGAAGAGGAGGAGGAGGCCGGGAATACGCCTCAGTTGGAGGCATGTGGCTAATGTATATGATGTCCCAGGTTTCAACCATAATATTGAAAGTAAAATTCATTATGTACATTAAATGAATACACCTTTTTATTTTTCAATCTCACTTCCACAAAGCTGGGAAATAAAATTTTGCTCTAATAATTGAAAAATTATGATTTAAAAGTAATACAGAGCTCAGTGTATTTCTCAAATGTATAGGTTTATCTCCTTTTCTCTTTTTGGCACAGAAACATACATTCTCTGATCTCTAGAGATACGATATTGATGTGTGTAACAACAAAGTGTCTGAAGTATATGACTCACGATCCCAGCCATACTAGTGCCTCTTTTGATTTCTTATTTATTAAATGAAAGGCTTATAATAGATGTTCTGGAACCCCCATTAAAGCAATCCTATGATGTTTATATTCCTAATAAATGGCTTTCCTGAGCATACCAGTTGGAAGGAAAGAAATACACACACACACACACACACACACACACACACACACACACACACACACACACTACACCAGAGTAACGGAAAGAAAGCATTCACAAATCATTGACTAGAAGGAAGTTTAGCTCCAATACAGGTCAGATTACTTCTCTCCAAGTGTCAGTTTCCACATTTACAAATTGGACATAAAGATTTTTTTTCCAAAATTTCTGCAAGGACAAGCTAAACCAACGAACTGAATTGCCTAGCAGAAGAGGAGTCCCACCCAAGTTGCTACCCATGTACATTTGGAGAGTTCTCTAACAGTACAATGGAAATCTCTTCTCTAGGCAATTCTTCCTTGAGAGCTATGCATACAATCTTGTGGAGAGTTGGCAGGACTATTCTTGACACAGAAGCAGCCTGATTGCCTCTCACAATGAAAATGAAGTTCTGGCTCCTGTCCATGCAGGGGCCAATTTTCGGTCCCTAACACAGATGAAGGATTGTCTGCTGCTCAGAGGATTGACACTTCAGCATCCTCTGCCTGTCTTTGGTGGTTAGCTGACTTGATGCCTGGCACAGCACACTCATTATCTTGTGGTTAAGATCTCTTTTCTAAGTTCAAAAGTCTGGCACAACAGAAGACTTGGTTGCAAGAAAGTAAAACATAATAGTGGTCCAAAACCAAGCAGTCTCTAAAAGGGGGCAAAGAGTGGCCTTGTGTCCACCACTTCCTTAAACCCTAGAAAGTCTTCCTTGAATAAGGGTCACCAATGATATTTAAGTCAGCTTCTTGATATTTGAAGAACAATGTGTCTTTGAACTTTGTAATAGTGATTTTACTTCTTTGTGATCTTCCTGAATTCCCTTTTATATTTAAAATGTTCCTTTTGTCCCGAGTTTCTTCTCAAGTTTAAAAATAGCCGTTTGACTACAGGCGTTTCATGTGAGCACATCAAAGAAAGCTACAAATCTTCCTTGTATCTGTGTGGCACGCTCTAAATAAAACTCAGGGTTTTGTTCTTGGTTCACTTTTAGATTGCAGATTGCAATTACTCTTTGTAGCAATGGTACAAGGAGTAATAGTCAAATAATATCAGTTTATCATATGTATTTGGGAGCAATGTCGTCTACCTGGAAAAATGCTGTTGATGAATGGAGGCCCATCTTTCTGAGGGAAGATGATTGACATGTGATACTTCTGGCATCATTTGGGCTAATAAAAACGGCAATATTATCAGAAAGTCCTTCAAGAAGAAACCCCATTTCTTCAGGAATTTACATTTCAAGTTAAAATATGGGTATTATTTTTTGAGCATGCACACATTATCAACTACTCCTGTTGACATCTACTCAGATCTATCTCACTCTCCCTTCCCCCTCTCCTCCCCTCCCTTTCTCCCACTCCCATTTTCCCCTTCCCTCCCTGCATCCCTCTGTTTTTTTCACCCTCTTTCTTTTATTCATTTTATTTTTGAAAAAGGGTTTTACAATGTAGCCCAAGCTGATGTTGAACTCCTTATGTAGTAGAGGTTGGTCTTGAACTCCTGATCCTTTTGCCCCCACCTCCTGAGTACTGAGAGTATAGCCATACACTATTATACCCTGTATGATTCTTAAAAATAATATGTTATCAGTTAAAATGGATGTTGAGATCATGACATTTATTAAACAGTTATAAATGGTTCTTTCCTGATATAATGTGGGATATTAGATAATTCAATCTTATAAAAGGAAGTGTATCATTCATTCACCTAGCTTGTTATCAGCATCATCAATGTTGTAATTACTCCTATCTTTTAACACATGGATCCATACTTAGTAATACCTTGTCCATTTTATTCAAGCTTCCAGTACCTGATCTGTGGTCAAAAATACTCTAAATTATTAATTCTCAAGTTATCTGCACTTGAAAGGCATATGTGATCTACTCTTGAGTTATAGGTTAGTGTGAAGTTTAGAAACACCGATCAATCTATATTCATTGTTACCACATTACTTTGACTTAAGAATCAGGAAGCACTTTCTTCAACATACATTACTATATCATATGTCACTGAATCAGGATCCTAAAGTAAGAACAGAGACATAAAATAGAAAAATGCCTCTCAGAGGAGCTTCCAGGATATCTGTTGTGTTTCTCTATTAAGGAAAAGACAGCAGACCTAAAAAATGGTGGCATCACTTATGCTGAGGCTCCACATTTCTTACCAAACCCCAAGCTGTTTATTTCTAAAATGTAATTTCATGAGCAATCTGGAAGATCACCAGATCACCTCTCCAGCAATGAGTCTTTTGTGTCCCCATAAGAAAAATGACCAATCTGTTTTCAGTGGCCAATCTTTATTTATTTTTTTTTCTGCTTCTAAAAGTTGCCTATGGGTTTCAACCCACTGATGTCCTTTTTCCAGTTAGACTACTGAACATCACCGAGTTCATGAATAGTCAATAAAAAGCTAATTAAATCATTCATATCCAAGTTGGTAAAATTTTGTCCATTAACATTTGTGGTAGTTTGAAAGAAAATGTGCCTCCCTGCCCCTGAAAGGAATGGCATTATTAGGAGGTGTGGCCTTGTTGAAGGAAGTGTTTCACTGTGGGGTAGGCTCTGAGGTCTCCTATCTTCAAGCTACCCCCACAGGCACAGTTCACTTCCTGTTGCCTTTGGATCAAAATGTAGAACTCTCAGCTCCTTCTCCAGAACCATGTCTGCCTGCATGCCATCAGATCCTGCCATAATAATAATGACAGACCCTCTGAACTTGTAAGCCACCCCGGTTAAATGGTTTCCTTTATAAGAGTTGCCGTGGTCATGGTGTCTCTTCACAGCAATGGAATCCCAACTAAGACAACTCTGCAACTCAGGCATTCTGTCACATGTTAATTCATGGAGGTCACTAGAGACCTTAGCATATTCAAGGCAAAGTAGAATCTGTTTCTCTTTTCTCCAAACCCTGTTTCTTGTAAACTGAATTGTTAGAATTTTGGGTTGCCATCATCAGGGGCTAGGAACTCTGCCAATCATCTCACTCATGGTAATTGACAAGTCTGTTTCTCACTGACAGTTGGTCACATAACCTCAGCTTTTTGAGTGTGGGTTTCTCTGAAAGGTTGCTCATCATTTGGCCCCCTGTGTGAGTCCAAAGAGAGAGCTCATAATGGAGTCTTTCCAACCTCACCTTAGGAGTGACTCACTGTCACTTCATTCATTACTGTCTTATACTTATCAGCCTACTTGACAAAGACGGAGTGACCAAGGAACTGGAACCACTAGTGGTCATTTTACACATTTTTAGTGTCATTTGAAAGCCCTTTGTCTTAAGGTTTCTATTGCTGTGAAGAGACACCATGACCATAGCAACTCTTTTTTTTTTCTAAAATAAAATTTATTTATTCTGTATGTTTTTCACATCATGTATGTTGATCTCATTCATTCCTCGTCCCTCTATTTTGCTCTCTGCCCCTGCACCACCCCCTGTGTAAAACAAAATTAAACAGAAAAAAAAAATGAAGACAATAAAATGAGAAAGCTGAAAAAAAGGCAAGGAATCACAAATCTCATCTCGGAAGCTGCAGTGCGGCGACCTAACAAGTCACACTGTACATACCCCTGTGTCCATACATCTCTACTTACAAGTGATCATTCCAAAGAATCACTGGTCTGGTTTGAGGCCCCTGGTCTCCACTACAAGTTCGATGCTGGGTCCCCCCAGGACTCTTCCTGGACACCCTGCTGGCACTCTGTGTTGTGGAGATCCTGCAGCTTTGGGTCTGCAGATGTCCACTGCAATTCGTATAAAGGAAAACATTTAAGTGAGGTGACAGCTTACAGTTTTAGAGGTTCAGTCCATTATCACCACGGCGGGGAGCGTGATAGCACGCAGGATGCAGGCAGACATGGTGCTGGCTACATCTTGATCAGAAGGCAACAGGAAGTTAACTGTGACCCTGCACAAAGCTTGAGCAAAGGAGACCTCCAAGTCTGCCCCCACAGTGACTCGATTCCTTCAGCAAGGCCACGCCTCCCTCTAGTGCCACTCCCTATGAGCTCATGGGGGCCAATTACATTCAAATTACCAAACCCATTAAGGGGAAGATATTACTTCTGGTGGAAAGACTATACTCTATCCATGGTAGAAGCATGCCGTTGCTGTTCCGTTAAGAGTTAATACTATTGGGCAGGTCAGTTACCTGGCAAAGGGACTACTCCCCAGGAAAGCTGATTCATCTTAAGACACGGAAAGAGAATGGAGAAATTAAAGGGAGAATCCCTTTAATGAGATTATATACTTCTTCTTAGCAGAATCTCTGAGGTCCCCCCATGAAGTTTGTCAGGTCTGTCTGTCTTCAGATTGGTGGCTTCCCTCTCCCACCCCCACCCCTTTCTTTTGTCTTGTTCTTTTGGTTGTGGCCAAAATCTAAGTATTCTTTCTCTAGTACTGTGGACTTGTTCACTCCTTCTCCGAAGCCCTTTTCCCCATCAGGTGACTGCTTGTCCACCATGTAGTTACTTCTGACTAGCATGGTTTTCTCTCTTTCTCATCTCCATCTCCCTCCTTTGGGCAGCTGTCAAGATCTCTAGCTTGGCTGACCTAGGGTTTTTCTTCTAAACACTAATAAAATTGTTCTAGAGCTCTCTTCTGTGCTGTGGGATGGTCTGTATGTCAAATGTGTTGCTGATTGGTCAATAAATAAATCACTGATTGGCCCGTGGCCAGGCAGGAAGTGTAGGCGGGACAAGGAGGAGAATAGAGCTGGGAAGTGGAAGGCTGAGTCAGGGAGACACTGTCAGCCGCCATGATGGGAAACAGCAGGTGAAGATGCCGGTAAGCCACAAGCCACGTGGCAAGGTATAGATTAATAGAAATGGATTAATTTAAGCTATAAGAACAGTTAGCAAGAAGCCTGCCACGGCCATACAGTTTGTAACCAATATAAGTCTCTGTGTTTACTTGGTTGGGTCTGAGTGGCTGTGGGACTGGCAGGTGAGAGAGATTTGTCCTGACTGTGGGCCAGGCAGGAAAACTCTAGCTACACTTCTGAGTCCCTGCTCAATTTGCTTTATCAACATGACTAAGAACCCTAAGAGGGGACTCTGATTTTCCCAGTAACACAAACTGACAAAAGAATCTTTTTTTTTTTCAGTGTGTGAGACACAACACATTCTATATTGGACAAATTTCTTCTGCTATTAGATTCCAGGTCAGAGATTTTACCAGATTCAGCTTACACTGCTATCACTCTGGAGCAATATCCAAAGAGAGACATGAAATGGTTGTTGAAGTAGTTGATAAATGCATTTTTGTTTATTTGTTTCGGTTCATTCAGAGAAAGGATCTTACAGAATCCGGGTTAGTCTCACATTTGCTGTGCAGCCTAGTCTGGCCTTGAACTCCAATCCTTCTGCCTTCATTTCCCGAGTCCTGGGATTACAGGCATGCACTACCACAGCAGATCATTTTTAAATTTGTTCAGGTAAAGGAAACATAGAGCTTCAAGATACAATATTATTTATGGATTTGACACTGTAAGATGAAGTTCTGTGTATTAAAAATGGAATTTTATGTGCTGGAGTTTCAACTTACTTTCTTATGTTGAGTTCTCTCTTTAGCATTCATCAGCATTGTGCAGGGATTGGGAAAGAGCACAATTGGTAAAGTGCCAGCTGTGTGAGCATGATGTTAACAACACTGTGTGGTGATGTTTTGTTTATGCTCTAACAAACAATGCTTGCCTGAAGATCAGAGGGTGGAGCTAGCCATTGGCTAACATAGAGGTCTGGAAATCTGTATAGACAACAGACAGGAAGTGATATGGCTGGGTGGAGAGAAGAAGTAATAAGGCAGGGCAGAGACAGGAGCTCAGTCCCCTTTTGGACTAAGGAGATGGAGATGTAAGAAGTGACTGTGGCTAGTTCCTTTACTTCTCTGATCTTTCAGCATTTACCCCGATATCTGATTTTTATTATTAAGACCAGTTAGAATTCACGCTACAACACTGATCATGGTGTGCATATCTGCAATGCAAGCGCTGGAGACAGAGCCAGGAAGGCTCTTGGGACCTAGTGAGCTTCAGGACAGTAACAGAGCATAGTGTGTGCATGTGCGTGCGTGTGTGTGTGTGTGTGTGTGTGTGTGTGTGTGTGTGTGTGAACATTTTTGTTGCTGTTTGAAAATAGATTCTTCTTTCATACAATACATATAAACCACAATTTTAAGAGAACCCATTAAAAAAATAAATAAAAAAGTAAGCAGCACCTGAAGGACAGCACTCCTATCTTGTTCCTGCTTACTGTGTGCATGCGCACTCACACAAACATGTTTCCTGACTACCACCCCGATTCACCACTGGCCTCCTCGCTCTATGCATGCACACCCACACAAACATGTTTCATAACTACCACCTCATTCACCGATGAACTCCTCACTCTATGCATGCACACCCACACAAACATGCTTCATGATTACCATCCCATTCACCAGTGGCCTCCTCACTCTATGCGTGCACACCCACACAAACATCAAACACACTTCATGCTATGCAGACTATATTCTTCTGTTTTACTTACGTATTTGCTTAAGATCTTACCTCTCAACATTTTGACAAGTTTGCTATTTTATGCCAAGTCCTCTTCATTTCCTTAGTTTTTTGTTTTATGTTCTTAGTCTCCTTTATTTACATATGATTTGAGTTCTAAGAATTGAGGCCAGTGCCTTGCTTGAGTCTGCTAGGCATGACTTTACTGACACAAGATAGAAAGGGAAAGTCTAGGGAACATAAGAGAGAAACCTCGCCGGGCAGTGGTGGCGCATACCTTTATTCCCAGCACTCAGGAGGCAGAGCACAGGCACCAAAACAACACAGAGAAACCCTGTCTTGAAAAACCGAGAGAGAGAGAGAGAGAGAGAGAGAGAGAGAGAGAGAGAGAGAGAGAGAGAGACAGAGAGACAGAGAGAAACCTCCTCACCTTGGAGCCTGGGTTCTTGCCCACTGGTAGTCAAGAATTTCAGCACAGCACTAGGTATGTAGTTTAATTGGCAAAGTGGCTGCCTAGCATGTGTGAAAGCCTGGATTTGATCCTTAGCACTGCATAAATCATGCTAGGTGATACATGCTTTCAGTCCCAGCACAGGGAAGCCTGGGGACAGGAGAATCAGAAAGTCAAGGTCATCTTCAACAGCATAGAAAGTTTGAGGTCAGCAGAGGCGATATGAGCTATCTATCTCTCTATTTATGTATTTATCTCTCTCTGTGTGTCTCTATCTATCATCTATCAATCTATTTCTCTATCTACCTATCATCTATCATCTATCTGTCTGTCTGTCTGTCTGTCTGTCTGTCTGTCTATCTATCTATCTACAAGTCTTGCACAATTACAATTTTCTAGAAATTGCTAGAACAGAAGCAATATTCCATTTATATAACGATATTTCAAATAAGAATGTTCAAATAGAAACAAGCCATGTTTTAATGTCTAAGTGACCGTGACCTTTGAGAACAGCCTTACTCCTTCCCAGTTGTAAGCTTGTCTTTTTCTGGGAATCTCAAAACAAAACTATAAACTTTATTCACAGTAAAAATGTGCTTAACTCTCTTGAGCAACCCTTGTGACCTATGGTTTTTACCTTAACAGCCAGTAATCTTATCCAGTGCCCCTAGGAACTACCATATGATCTCAATTACTATTAAAATGAATCCACAAATCTTAGAACTATGTAACTTCAGAAGCCACCAAAACTGTATGCGTACATATATAGGTACACACACACACACACACACACACACACACACACACACACACACACACACACACTCACCACTCACATATTAAATACATATCAGCATGACCAGCTTTTGTAAAGTCTATACTCACATTTGGTGTGTCATATCCTTCTCCTAAATACCTATATTTCTGTTAATGCCAGTGCTTAAATCCATATAAAATTGTTTTCTTCCTTCCTTCCTCCCTTCCTTCCTTCCTTCCTTCCTTCCTTCCTTCCCTCCTTCCTTCCTTCCTTCCTTCTTTCCTTCCTTCCTTCCTATTTTTTTCTTTTTGGTTTTTTGAGACAGGGTTTCCCTGAGTAGCCCTGCCTCTTCTGAAGCAGGCTGGTCTCAAACTTAGAGATCTGCCTCCCTCTGCTTCCTGAGTGCTGGGATTAAAGGAATGCACCACCACCTCCCGGCACAAACATTTACTTTATTATTATACATTGTGTGTGTGTGTGTGTGTGTGTGTGTGTGTGTGTGTGTGTGTGTGTGTGTGTAAATATTCATGTCCTGGAGCCCAGCGAAGGCCAGAGGCATAGGATCACCTTAGAACTGGAGTTACAAATGGTTATGATGTTATCTGGAAAGAAAACAAAAAAGCAAAGATTTGAGAAAGGATGGGTTGGATACAAGTGAATTTATAGCAAAACAAAAGCCATCTGGAATTATCAGGACTAAAGTCTATGACTCAGACCTCAGAAGGAGCTGGTGTAGGGCAGACAGAGAGCATCTCTAGGAGACAGGAAGGATAACGAAGGTAAGCTTGAAGAGAGCCAGCACTGAAGTTTACAGACACATCTCTCTGGTCATCTAACATCTTTTGCTCTGGCCTGACATCTATATTAACTAACACTGTATGAGGTATGCTTCATGAAAAAAAATGTAGAAATGACTAGGATCACAGTAAGCCAATTTTGAGGGAGTTTACTGCAATGGCTGGCTGATTGTACTGATGTCACCTTGGGGACATAAATGATGCCTTTTCCAAGGAAAGGTTCTAATGAGAAGAGTATTAATTTGGTGTCAATCAATATTTGAAATAGCAGCTGGAGGCTCAACTTTCTCACTGTCTTCTTATCTCCATTTTGAATTTCTTCTATCGTTCCCTAACTTTACCAACATACAAAACACCTATGTAGTCTTGAACTCAGGAAAACGGAAGAATTCTTTCTCCCCCAGAAGTTCATAGAGACACCTGCAATCTCAGAGTTTGGGAGAATGAGACAAAATGTCAATAGTTAGAGGCTGGCCTGGGCTACACAGTCAGATTCTTTCTCAAGAAATAACAACAAAAACATGGGGATTATTAGTTTATGTCTATAATTGAATTTCTACAAAGAAATTTCCTTGGAAATCTAGGAGATGTGTAGCTAGAGAGTTTCTCTCTAGCTTCCGCCAAGCCCCGGCAGTCCCGTAGCCCACTTATAAAATAAATACACAGACTCTTATATTATTTAAACTGTTTGGCCTAATGGCTCAGGCTTCTAGCTATCTAGTTCTTACATCTTAAATTAACCCATTTCTATAAATCTATACCTTGCCACATGGCTCGTGGCTTACCAGTATCTTACATGTTGACACTCATGGCGGTGGCTGGTAGCGTCTTCTGACTCAGCCTTCCTGTTCCCAGAATTCGCTTCTCTGCTTGTCCCACCTATACTTCCTGCCTGGCTACTGGCCAATCAGCATTTTATTTATGCAGAGCGATATCCACAGCAGAGATAGTTGGTTGGCTTGTTCATTTTGGAAGATGAAGCAGGGTTGTACTGTGTAGCTCAGGCAGGTTTTGAACCTGAGATCTTCCTTGCTCAGACTCCCAGTTCCCCTCAATGTTTGCAGAGCAGAGGTGAAAACATCATGCACGTGACGAACATACTGTGTTCTCAACTTTTCAAAGCAATGGAAAGGTGAGAGAGAAGATTACATATCTTGGACTATCAGTCGACTCTATAAAAGAACACGCTCTGCCAAGTGTGCCTGCCAGTGCATACCTGCAATCTTAGAACTCAGGAGATAGACGGGAAGGAAAAGGTCAGCTCCAACTACACAGTGAGTTCCAGGTCAAGGAGGTCCACTTGCCTCAAAACACACAAACAACAGCACTACAAGAATCAAAAGGAGAAATGCATTTTAATAACAACAACAAAAATCAGCATACTAAGAGGATGTTTAATACTTTGAGTAAGCTCCCAGAGAGAAATTGGATACCTTCATAACACATGCGTGCATATGCGTATATGTTGTTTTTAGTTTGCCATGCCCTTGTGAGAGCTTTGTCTGGACATTAGACTGCAGGCCAAAATTGAGAAACTACTGTTTTAACATCCATCACCCAACCAAATTTCCAGTTCACAATTTTTTTGTTTGTTTTCTTTATAATTTACTCAATAGTATTTCAAGCTTCCAAATTACCTAGTGTCTGAGAAAATTGAAAACACTTCCATTACTGAAAACAAAAACCAAAAAGCACAATAATATTGTGGTTGTGTTTCTTTATGAACAGCATGTGAGCCCATGGAGAGCACTGGGTCCCACTGATTGGAATCTATGGGCAAAACTGCTTAAATGCATCTAATTCTCTCCCATTCTCTTCTGCCCTTCAACACTTTTTTTTTCCCTTTGGTTTTTCGAGACAGGGTTTCTCTGTGTAGTTTTGGTGCCTGTCCTGGATCTTGATCTGTAGACCAGGCTGGCCTTGAACTCACAGAGATCTGCCTGGCTCTGCCTCCCAAGTGCTGGGATTAAAGGCGTGTGCCACCACCGCCTAGCCCCTTCAATACTTTTAATAATGAAATGTGGTGAACTCTATCTACCTATATTTTGTGTGCATAATCTCATTATAATAGCTAGTTCTTGTTAAAAAATGTAGCATGTGTTTAATGGGAGAGTCACGAAAAAGAATGTGTATATCCTGTTTGGTAAAATGGATACAGTTTATAGAATTTAAGGAAGATTTGCTAATATTACTAGGAGGCAGCTTAATACAGTATCGCAAAAAATCTTTCTGACTTAAATCATACACACACACACACACACATATACAAACACATATATATGAGTGTGAATCTACAGTTTCTGGGTCTATAACAGAAAGAATTGAGAACATTTTATGCACACACACATATATATATCTTTTAAGCATAAAGAGGAAAGAGGAAATATATTCATGACACATTTTCCATCATAAAAAATTTATTAGAGTTTGACAACCTGGCTTATGTTCAAGAGTAAACAAAAGATATAATTCCTTTGTTGGTTAGAGATAAAAATTTCCTAGATGTTTCCGTACAACATGCTGCATACTTCTTTGATATTACCTTTTTGAAAATGAGTGTGTACATTAGTGTGGAGGTATATGCATGTGACAGCAGGTGTCAACATAGGCATCAGAAAATCCTGGAGCCAGAGTTACAGGGAGTTATGAGCTGTCTGATGTAGGTACTGAGAACCAAATCCATGTCTTCTGTAAGAGCAATATGCCATCTCTTTGACCCTTCCCTCACCTTGGCCTTAACTTTCTCTATTTTGGCAATGATAGGGACCAAACTCAAACTTTGCCCATTGTAGGCAAGTATTCTATCACCAAGCTACACCCCATTAGTTGTTCATAGTTTAGTTTCTTTATAGAGTGAGAGAAAACTTACTTTATTACTCAGATATTCTGTTTTTATTTATTTATTCTATCCAATTATTTATTTAATTTGTTTGAAACAGGGTTTCTTTTCTTTTTAGACTTTTAGGTAATTATTTGTTATTATTATTAATTAAAGTTGTTCATTTATTTTACATCCTGACCACAGTTTCCCCTCCTTCCTCTCCTCCCATTTCCTCCCCCAACTTACCGCCCCCCAATCCACTCCTCTGTCTCAAGACAGGGTTTTTTATGTACTTCTGGCTTCCTGAAATTCACTTTTGTCTGGCCTTGAACTCAGAGATCCACCTGCCTCTCTCCGCTTAATGCTGGGATTAAAAGCATGTGAAAATAGTTTCAAGCTGAAAATAGTCTTGAACTTTAGTAAGTACTATGGCCAGAAAGATATACTGAGGAAATTAATCTATTTGAATTTATTTATAATATCTGTTGTTCTGAAATGAAATGATATATGATTCTCTGTGTTCTAAATTTAATATTGCCCACGCCACAATTTAACACAAGCCAAAGCTTATCCTTCAATTTCCTTAACCATGGAATGAACTTACTGCATTTTTCTATTTTCTCTCCCGTCCCAGAAGCACATGGCCAAGTTCAAATATTTTTAGTTCAAGTGCCTGTCTCCATCTTATTCATTCAACTGTTTTTTAAATTTCCCATTGATAAAGTGCAATGTGGGAAAATACATGCACCAGACATAATGAGTTCACAGTGGAGGGTTCGCCTGTTCCTAGGGCCCAGGAGGAGGAGATGGGGACTCTCTGGAGAGGCTGGTAGTCAGGCCAGCCACAAACACAAGCCCCAGGGGCAGCAAGAGAAGAACAGTCAGTGGAGACACCACTGTTAACCGTGGACCTCCACATGCATGTGCATACATGTGCAAAGTCCACCTCCACACACACATATGCACACCTTACACAGAGATACTGAGAAACAAAACCACTTCCATAAAAGCCAAGTTCAGTTCTTAGAACCCAAGTCAGGTGGATCACCACTGTCTGTAACTCCCACTCCAGGGGATCCAACGCACAAGTGTTATCAGACAGGTGGCACACACAAACACAGGTATATACACATAACAAACCTTGAAAAGAATCAGAGTCCTAAAACCAATCAAACAAAAAGCACCTGCAGGAGTGGGGCAATTGGGAGAAGGAAACAGAAAAGATAGAAAGGAAAAGCCTAGGGGTTTATTAAGTCACATCTCTGAATGTGTCTGGTTGTCATGAGGACTCTGACCTAACAGAGGGATCACTACATGGTGTACTTATTATGGGAGCCCACAGAGGTTTCCTAGTGAGATTTGAGCTTGCTTTACCCAGCAGGACTGCATAAGGGGATGGACTGACCACGTGCATGGTTACCAGGTGTTTAAGGGTTTGCACTTGGCTGTGCTAGGGGGAAGTCTTTTGCTCCACCCCTTGGCATTCTTTTAAAAAGCCCTTTAGAAGAGACGGGGGTGGGGGTGGTGGGGGGTGGTGGTGGGGGTGGTGGTGGATAAAGATCCAGCCCCTCCCCAAGGCTATCCTATGTTTCTATCTGTCTTTCTCCTCTCTATATTTCTATCTAAATCTCTTATCTCTAACTCCTCAAAAGTACCCTGGGGATAAAGGTGGAGGCAGGTCCCCCACAACTTATACTATGATAGTCTTATTGGGCAGTAGTGAAACACACAAGCGAGCCCTAGTTAGGAGTTAGCTCCCTAGGGATGTGTCCTTGGGGCCATACTGCTCACTGGCCTCCTCCCATATCCCCTTCCTGTTTCTATACACTAAGAAATGAAGGGCAGCCTCTGCCTCCCTCCACCACCGTTTTCTGCGAGTTGCCGTAGTTGATTCCTAAATAAGTTCTTTCTCCTCTAAGTGGTTTTGGTCATTGCAGCAATACCTATCTGGCACAAGAGCTTCAAGTTTTCAGTAGACTGAGAACTTCCGGGGGACTCTTTCCTACAGAATAGCCATAGAATCTATTCTCACAATGTGCCACTCTTCCCATTCTACTGGGATCTGTGCCTTTATTGATACACTGTATGGGCTTGAACTCTGCCTTTCATTGTTTTCAACCCAAAGAGTTTTTGATTTTATTCACCTAGATTTATATTTGTAACTATATGTTCAATGGATATTTTATTGATCGTTAATTTCAGCCATTTCATTGTATTATTTTTTAGTTCATAGAAGTATTAACTTATGTTTGTGTTATTAAATCAAAGTGAATCTGGTTCCAACCCCCATCTTTGTTTGCTAGTAAGAGAGCCAAGCCCAGTCATTTGGCCAACATCTATCTCCTTTCTTGGGCCTGACCAAAACTCAAGAGTTTCACAGAATAACTTGAGCTCCATCAAAATTCACATTTATTTATTGCTTTTTTGAGACAGGATCTCATACTGTAGCATAGGCAGTTCATAAACTCTAGATAATCCTCTTGATTCAGTTTCCCAAATGTTGGGATTATAGTTGTGAGCGATATTACCTAGATTGTAGTTTGTTATTGTTGTTGTTGTTTTTTTAATTGTCTTTTATGTTTCAGGAAATATGCTGAGAGGGAAGGCAGCTTTCTCAGAAGTCCTAAAACACACATTTGGAGGAGTCAAGACTTTTGTGACTTACCTGCCAGCATAATGCACCGAGACCCCCAGATAACTCTCGATCTGTGTGCTTCCTGTCGTTTGATTTCATTCTTTCTAGAAATTGTGATACTGCTCTGGGGAAGGCAGACACAGGTGGCTTGGTTGGTTCTCTTTCTAGTTTTGGCCCAAGCTGTCCATGAATCTACTTTATATATTTTATGTTGTTTTTTTCTCTATGCAAGTGAGTGGTCAGACCCAAAGCCAGGGCCTGAGGACCAAGTGTCTCCAGGAACAATAGAACCAGTGGGAAACTGGAGCAGGCCTTGCTACTCAATGGCTAAGCCTTCTTCCTCTTCAAGGTAGACAGTGCCAGTCAAGTGACTCTACCAAGACTTTCAGGATTAGCCCACCCAGAAGTTCACTACATTCAATTTACTCATCAAGTTCTTCCACACCTTTGTATTTCATTAAGGATGGGGGCACAAAGGCTCTCATGGGCAAGTAATTTCCTCCCCCTTTCCAACTCAGTTCAACTTTCTCTTCTATTATGTTTTGGGCTTTTATCATCTGTCTCATGTTTCTAGTTCTTGAAGGAATTTATCTTTTCTTTTTCTTTTTTTTTTTTTGTTATGTTTTGTTTTGGGTTTAGTTTTTCAAGACAGGATTTCTCTGTGTAGCCCTGGAACTCACTCTGTAGACCAACCTGGCCTTGAACTTACCAAGATCCACCCGCCTCTGCTTCCCAGGTCCTGAGATTGAAGGCCTTCACCACCACCACCTGGCTTTGAATTTTATCTTCAAGTAACAAATGAAAAACAAAGTCTGGCATGATGAGAAGATAGGGAATTATTTTATTAAGAAATTTTTTATTCATTTTACATACCAATCACAGATCCCCCTCTTCCCTTTTCCTGGCCCTCCAGCCTTTTCCCCCCAACCCATTCCCCAACTCCTTCCTATAAGAAAGTAGAGCCTCCCATAGGGAGTCACAGCAGAGCTTGGTACATTCAGTAGAGGCAGGTCCAAGCCCCTCCCCCTGCATCAAGACTATTCAATGTGTCCCACCATGGGCACTCGGCTCCAAAAAGCCTGCTCATGTACCACGGATGTATCCTGATCCTACTGCCAGGGGGCCCCTTAAGCAGATCAAGGTACACAACTGTCTCTCTTCTGCAGAGGGCCTAGTCCAGTCCTTTGGAGGCTCCACAGCTGTTGGTCTAAATTTCATGAGTTCCCACTAGCTTGGTTTGGTTGTCTCTGTAGGTTTACCCATCATGATCTTGATGCCCTTTCTCACAGAATCCCTCTTCTATCTCTTCGACTGGACTCCTGGAGCTCAGCCTGGTGTTTGACTATGGATTTCTGCATCTGCTTCCATCAGTTACTGGAGAAAGGCTCTATGATGACAGTTAGGATATTCACCGATTTGATTACTGGGGGAATATTTTTTAAAGTCAGAATTCTTTATGATCTTTACAATACAGTGAAAAAAATCATAAATTCATATCTCATCAGTTAACCTATTACATACACTAAGAATACACTTTGTATTCTGCTTCTTGTCGATATTGATGTATTAAAACAATGTTTAAAGTGAGTGTGGTGGTACATGCCTGTAATCTCAGTGCTCAGGGTAGTAAGCAGGAGGTTCACAAGTTCAAGGTTATCCTTGAATATTTTTAAAGTTTGACATCAGCCTGGACTACCCATCCCCCCCCCACACTCCATGACAATATGCTAGTAACCTAGCACCCCAGGAGGTATTAGATATGATAAAGTTATTTATGGGTGTTTCCTTTACTTCTCCAATCCCAACAGTTCTTGGGAGGCTAAAGCAGGAGGATTTCAATAAATTGGAGACCAGTCTGGGATAAAGAGTAAGACTGCCTCAGAATAAACAGAAGACACCTAAAATAACAAAACAAATAGCATAAATGAAGCTTAGGGACAGAGTGGGACAGCATCTTTCCCACCGTCACATATTGTTACTTGGAAATTCTATGAATCACCTTCACAACTTCTGGAGAAAAGGCAGAACCAGCTGATGTTAAACTGTGTCAAGAGGAAAAAAAGTGTTAAGGCTGCTTGTCATGACATTTATTATAAAACTGGGTTAATGTTTTTAATAGCAATCAAACATATGAAGTGAAATTTAGAGAGAATTTAGTATTTAATCCTTAAATGTTGCTACACTAACAGTTTATTTTTAATTAATTTTTTACTTAGCATACAAAATAACATGCTTCATTATGACAGTTCCATATATACATCTCCTTTTATTTCGTTCCCATTCATCTGCCTCATGACTCTTTCCACCTCTCATGCTGGCCCCTCCCTTATCCCTTCTGCTTTCATGATATATGTGATATATGTATATATTATATTATGTATATGCATAATATAATATATATGAAGACAGAGAACATATGCACACCAATACATGTTATTTATTTCCTTTATGAAAGAAAATATTGTTTTCTCCATTATACTTTCTTCCATTTTTATTTTTCTTGCCATCGTCAAATGAAAGATTGCAGGATTTTATTTATTTATTTATTTATTTATTTATTGCAGAAGATTTCGGTGGTACAGAGTTTCTCTTCTCTATGATTTCATTAGTTTTTTTTGAGAACTTTGTATAACGTTCTTTCATCATAATGACACCTCTCCACTCCTCCCAGATGCAGTTCCTTTCCTCTAACCACCTGTGTGCCCTCTCTCTTCTTAACTCATAAAGTACTAGTTGTGCTGGTCATACATTTTTGGATTTTTTAAATATATGTCTACATGCTATATTTTAGGAAGCTCCTATAGGAGAAGGTAGGATTCCATATGATTTTTTCAAAAGGTCTTTAGTGCTATTTACCCCTCCCTATATTCACTCTACCTTTACCACCCATCCTTCATCCTAATTTAAACCTTTCTTAATACCCTTTAGGACTAAATTAAATTAAATTGTTTAAATTTATTCTCTCATCTCTTTCATCCCGCCCTCAGTTTCTTCTCCTTTGTCTCCTCCCAGTTCCTCCTCCTCACCCTCCCTCTATCCCACCCCTCCTCCTCCTCCATTTCCCTTCAGGAAAGGGCAGGCCTCCCAGTGATATCAACCAGCCATGGCATAACAAGATGCAATAAGACAATATGCACCTCTCTTCATATTAGGACTGGATGAGGCAACCCAGTTGGAGGAAAAGGGTTCCAAAGGCAGGCAAAAGAGTCGGAGATAAGCCGGGCGGTGGTGGCGCACGCCTTTAATCCCAGCACTCGGGAGGCAGAGGCAGGCAGATCTCTGTGAGTTCGAGGCCAGCCTGGGCCACCAAGTGAGTCCCAGGAAAGGCGCAAAGCTACACAGAGAAACCCTGTCTCGAAAAACCAAAAAAAAAAAAAAAAAAAAAAAAGAGTCGGAGACAGACCCTTCTCCCACTGTTAGGAGCCCCATAAGAAGACCAAGCTGGACAATCATAACATATATGCAGGTCAGCCCCATGCAGACTCCCTGATTGTCGGTTCAGTCTCTGTGAGCCCCTATGAGCTCAGGTTAGTTGACTCTGTGGGTTTTCTGGTGATGTCTTTGAACTCTCTGGCTCTGATAATCCTCCCCTGCCCCTCTTCCACATTAGGATTCCCTGAGGTCCACCTAATGTTTGGCTGTGGCTCTCTGTATGTTTCCAATAGTTGCTGGATGAAGCCTCCCTGATGATTATGCTAGGCTCCTCTCTGTTAGTATAGCAGAACATCTTTAGGAATCATTTCATTGACTTTCTTTTTTTTTTGGCGGGAGCAGACATGTCTGGTTCTATCCTAGATCTCTGGGCTATCCAGCCTCTGGTCCATGGCCCTCCAGGCAGTGTTGAGGTAGGCTCCCTTTCCTGACATAGGTCACAAGCAGGACCCGACTTTGGTTGGCCACTCTCACAAATTTCTGCTCCACCTTTACCCCAGCACATCTTACTGGCAAGAGAAATTGTGGGTTGAAGGTTTTGTGGCAGGCTTGGTGTCCCAGTCTCTCCACTGTAAGTCCTGTCTGGTCACAGGAGATGACCAGTTCAGGCTGCCTGACCCCCACTACTAGAAGTCTTAGCTAGGGTCACCATCATAGATTCCTAGGAGTTCCCACTGCACTGTTTCTACCTTGTCCCTGAAATGTCCCCCAATTCCAGTTGTCTCTCCCAGTACTCTCACTCTCCCTCCCCAGATGATCCTTATTATTACTGTCCCCACACCCCCCCAGTCCACCCACAAAATGTATTGTATTTCTTCTTCCCAGGGAGATTCATGCACCGCCCCCCCCCCCAACTTACCCTCTCTGGGTCTGTGGTTTGTGGCATGCTTATCCTCTACAACTAATATGCACCTACAATTGAGTACATACCATGTTTGTGTTTCTGGGTCTGGGTTACTTCACTCAGGATGATTTTTTTCTAGTTCTATCCATTTGACTACAAATTTCATGATGTTATTTTTTTAAACATCTGAGTAGTACTCTATTGTATAAATGTAACACATTTTCTTTATCCATTCTTTGGTTGAGGGACATCTAGATTGTTTCCAGTTTCCAATTATGAGTAAAGCTGCTATGGACATAGTTGAGCAAGTGTCCTTGTGGTAGCATGGAACGTCCTTTGGATGTATTCCCAGGAGTGGTATATTTGAAACTTGAGGTAGATTGACTCCCAAATTTCTGAGAAACCACCATATTGATTTCCAAAGTGGCTGTACAAGTTTGCACTCCCAACAATGGATGTGTTATGTTTATTTTTGATCTTAGCCATTCTGCAGGTGTAAGATGGAATCTCAGAGTCGTTTTGATTTGCATTTTCCTGGTGACTATGGATGTTGAACATTTAAGTTTTTCTCAGCTACTTGAGATTCCTCTGTGGAGAATTGTCTGTTTAGATCTGTACCCCATTTTTTAATTAGATTATTTGGTTTGTTGATATCTAGTTTCTTGAATTCTTTATGTGTTTTGGAAATCAGCCCTCTGTCAGATGTGGAGTTGGTGAAATCTTTTCCCATTCTGTAGGCTGCTGGTTTGTCCTATTGACAGTGAGCTTTGCCTACAAGCTTTTCAGTCTGATGAGGTCCCCTTAGTGCCTGTGCTCAAGGTGTTCTGTTCAAGAAGTGGTCTCCTGTGCCAGTGTGCTCAAGGCTATTCCCCACTTTCTCTCCTATCAGGTTCAGGGTAGCTGGTTTTATGTTGAGTTCTTTCATCCACTTGGTCTTAAGTTTTGCACAGGGTGATAGATATAGATCTATTTGTATCTTTCTACATGTTGACATCCAGTTAGACTGCACCAGTTGCTGAAGATGCTTTCTTTTTTTCCACTGTATAATTCTGGATTCTTTATCAAAAATCAGGTGTCCATAGGTGTGTGGATTTATGTCTCCGTCTTTGATTTGATTCCATTGATCAACCTGGCTTTTTTTTTTTTTTTTTTTTTTTTTTTTTTTTTTGCCAATACCATGCAGTGTTTATTACTATAGTTCTGTAGTAGAGCATGAAACCAGGGATGATGGTACTTCCTAAAGTTCTTTTATTGTACAGGATTATTTTAGTTATCCTGTGTTTTTGTTTATTTGTTTCTTTTTGTTTTTCCATATGAAGTTGAATACTGTTCTTTCAAGGTCTGTAAAGAATTATGTTGAGATTTTAATGGGGATTGCATTGAATTTGTGGATTGCTTTTGCTAAGATACCCATTTTTACTATGCTAACCTTACTGATCCATGAGCATGGGAGATCTTTTCAACTTCTGATATCTTCTTTAATTTCTTTCTAGAAAGACTTGAAGTTTTTATCACACAGGTCTTTTACTTGCTTGGCTAGAGTTAGCCCAAGGCATTTTCTGTTATTGAGGCTGTTGTGCAGGGTGCTGCTTCCCTGACTTCTCTCTCAGAACCTTTGTCGTTTGCGTATAGGAGGGCTACTGACTTTTTTGAGTTAATCTTGTATCCAGCCACTTCACTAATGGTGTTTATCAATTTTAGGAGTTCCCTGGTAGAATTTTGGGGGTGACTTATGTATACTATCATGACATCTGCAAATAATGATATTTTGATTTCTTCCTTTCCAATATGTATTCCCTTGATCTGGAGGAAGTTGGGTGGGCTCTAAGGAGTGAGTGTTGGGGCGGGGAGTCTTTTTTGTGGTTCTGGGTACAACGTGGCCTCTGACAGAGTAGGAAGTTTCTACTGGAGTTGTGGGCTAGGATCTATTTTATTTTTGTTCTTTTGGTTTGTTTGTTTCGAGACAGGGTTTCTCTGTGTAGTTTTGGTGCCTGTCCTGGATCTCACTCTGTAGCCCAGGCTGGCCTCGAACTCACAGAGATCTGCCTAGCTCTAACTTCCATGTGCTGGGATTAAAGGCATGTGCCTCCACCACCTGGCAGGATCTCTTTTATTACTATGTAAGCCCTGGCGGGCTTGGAACTTTATATGTAGGCCAGGCTGACTTTAACTCACAGAGATCCACCTGCCTTTAGCTTCCTGAGTGCTGGGATTAAAGGCACGTTCCACCATGCCCCATCCATCATCTTTCCCAGTTCTCACCAATAAATAAACTTTAAATCATTTTAAACTTGAAGTTTCAACTTTAACATCTTAAGTGCAAAAGTTCCATAATAGTTATTAATCATGATGAAAAAATGAGACAGTTAAAAATTAAAACATCTTTAAATTCTCCTCATTATATCAAGCATTTTAACATTATTCTACATTTTATAAAAGGAATTTGGAAGAAATTTAAGGATTTGGCTGTTTCAGTATTATTTATAAGGTCTTCCAAAAATACATATTTCAGATTTCAATAGGAACTGTGTTTAAGTAGGAAACATTTTGAAATAAGACTGTGTAACATGGGCCATTAAAGTGATTTTATATAAAGTTAGGCTTAGAGCATAGGTAGTTTCTCAAGGAGGCATACTTTCATAAAAATATTTGTTGTAGAATATTATTTTAAGGTGTGTTTTGTTTATGTTGCATTTATGTAACTCTGAAGCTGTGTTACTTTGCCTGCCTAAAACACCCACCCAATGGTCTGATAAAGAACTGGCCAATGGCAAGGCAGGAGAAAGGATAGGCAGGGCTGACAGGCAGAGAGAATATATAGAAGGAGAAATCTGTGAGGGGAGAGATCTTGAAGTAGAGGTAGCCAGAGAAAGAGGAGGACTCCAGGGGCCACCCACCCAGCTACACAGCAAGATAACGTAGTAAGAGAGTGAGAAAAGCCCAGAAGCAAAAGGTAGACAGGATAAATTAAGTTAAGGAAAACTGGCTAGAAATAAGACAAGCTAAGGCCCAGCATTCATAAATAAGAGAGAGCTTCTGTGTATTTATTTGGGAGCTGGATGGTAGCCCCCTCCAAAGAGCAAAAACAAACAACAAATATTAAATGCTGGTATTTTGTATAATTGATATTATTTTAACATAGAGACCACCTTAAATGTATAAAACATGATTCAATATATTTATACAGACACACCATATGATGTTTTATTTAAGGTGGGATTTAAGGAGCTTGTCAGTTTGGGTACCATATAGCAGAGTCAAGCAAGGTAAGTAGTAAACATGTTAGCTGTATGCAATGTTTTAATTATTGTCATCACTGTCGATTAAACATGTACCTTTTCATTCTTCTGTTTAGTGCAAATAGAAAATAAAGCTAAAATACACTGATATTTTTAAACATCAGTTTGGCTCAATTAACTACTGTGGGAATGAATTTCTCAGAGTTTTCTCACACTACTGGAGCTATGAGAATAAGAAATGACTCGTATACGCAGGGATGTAGACAGCTTTCTAAGTATGCAGTTAGAATATAACTTATTTTTTATCTCATGGTATGTCAGTAGAAAATATCTGTGTGATTTGCTTTGCTTATTTTCCTACAGGTTGCATATATACTAATAAGAAATATAAATATAATTTTATCTTAGAAATAAGTATTTTGAGAAACTGTATTTATTTCATATATATATATATATATATATATATATATATATATATATATATCAAATAGTTGTCAAAAGAATAACGTGGAGTTACAGAGATTTCTGTGTTATGTTGATTGTTATTCTCAGGTCATTTATCTTTGCCATGTTTCCGTATACCTGGCCGTGTGACTTAGGATTTCATTCTAAAAGCAAAAACGATGGACTTGGTCAAATTATCTGTGTGAACTAGTAAAACACAGGCAAAAATAGCAACATGAGTTCAATCCATTTTCTTTTTAATTTCAGTACCACACCAAGGAATCAGGTCCTGGGTGGTTGCTACTTGTATAGATTGGTCCCCAGATCAGCTACACACATATAAATTACATCTCACTTGCTGTGGCCTATAATATCAGTACTGAGGAGGCTGAGGCAGGAGGATCTCAGGCTACAAATGGAGACTGTCTCAAAAACATGGGAACTGGAGATGCTCTTAAACTTCTTTCTGTTGAAATCATGTTCACTAATATCTGGCTCAAATGTCACCTCCTCCCAAGGTGCTTCCTGATGTGCACATCTGGAGATTATAATCCTGATGTGCACATCTGGAGATTATATCTTAAAGTGCTTAATCCACAAAACTCTCATGACACTTACATGCTTCTCTGGTGAGCATTTGTTGACTGCAGGAAGAGCATGAAAGTGGGGCAAACCTACTTATTTAAAGTGGGAGGGAAGATTTTTCTATTTCAGTGGGGTATTCTGTGTCAGAGCCTGGATGGAGAGAGAGCTGAAATGGGGCACAGACCTTTTTATTTGTAAATGCAGGAATGACTGCTGCAAGGTTATGAAGAGCTCTTAAGGACTGTTGTGGAGAGGGTTCACTGCTCATGTTCAGGATAAGGAAGGAATCAGGAGCTTGGAGGACAGAGACACTTTTGCCAGGCCCTGAGCTCACAGTGTGAACATTTCTGCACAGACTCCAGCAATGTGATCCATTTTCCTCTGGGAGGCATAATTTCAATAATGGAACATGAGGCAGATATCAAAAAGAAGCTTTCTAATACTTCAAGATTATAAGACAGATTTTACAAGTGAAATGTACATATTTGGGCCATGGAATTTTAATGTGCATAAAAACCAGCTGGGGTTCTTACTAAAACTACACATACCTGGGATTAAACTTTAGCGCATTTAAAGTAATAATTGTTAGAAAATTCCAGGTAAGCTATAGTTTAATAAGTCTCTTGTGTGATGAGGAAGCTGGTTGTCAATAGATCAGACTTTGGCCCTAGATGGGGATCATAACAGTAACAATAAAGAAAAACATTGACTGCTCACTTCCCATTTATCCAATGTTGGACAAGCATACATTCATTATCTCCTTCATACGGTACCTTAAGATTCAGTTATTGAGATTATTTTCCTATTTAGTGAGAACCTAAAGTGGAGAGATTGAGCAATCACAGTGTCTGTGTAAGGCACAATCAGAGTAGCAACCAAAGATGCTCTGACTTCAGAATTCACACTGGAGAAATCCATGATATTAAAAGCTGGAGCTTTTGTCTTTCCTCTTGTCTTCCTCTTTTCAAAAGTTTCAACTGATTGGGCCCAGTGCCACATTTAACAAGATTGCCTGATTAAATTTACTCCAGTAAAAAATTTCATTCCTAAGTAGAGAAAGACCAGCTGGAACATAATCAGCCATCATAGTGGGATGCCCTAGATATGAAGATGCCCATCCTACCAAGAATAATACATATGCACATAGCAGTAATTCCAAAATAAATATAGAAAACTTCCACAGCATGTGTTATTATAACCATTTAAGCAAAAACATAAGAACTTTAAAGTGGGACATTATCATTGCCTTGAACACTTTTTTTTTCACTCTGTCTCAAAATTGACATCTCAAAATAAATTCATGATCATAAAGCCTAAGCACTAATTGTCTAACGGGATGGTCTGTAATAAAACATAATCATAGTCAGACTTAACTTTATTTTTTCCAACTACTTCTTGACCAAAACAGCTATATTGTTTTAGATGGACAAGACACCTTTATTTCCTGTGACATTAGAAGCAGAGGTAGCTTATACTCCTTGATAAAAAGGAATGATGGAAAATATTTAAAGTTGATGGGTTATATTCCAAGTTCAGTGATCCTACTATGGATGCCAACTCTGTCCAGATGAAGAAACAGGCTGAAAGAGGTCATAATGAGGCTGGAGATGGCTCAGGCAGCAGGGTGCTTGTCTTGGCTGCACCATATCAACCAAGCATGGCGGCTATAGCACCACAAGTCGCCAAATGAAGGCAGGAAGTCGTTCAAGGTCATCTTGGCCATAGCAAGTTGGAGGAAAGTTTGAGCTAGATTCCCTGGGGCAGAGGAGATATTAATGGATATTTTCCCCATAAACTTCAGAAAAAATAAAAAGTTTTCACGTGTTAGATTAGGAGTTGATATCTGCCATTAATTCTGGTTTCTTTCTTTTTCCTTTCAAATGTAGTAGCTATCCATTGTGATTGGGTTTGTTCTTAAAGATTATGGCAGTGTGCTCCACTTTCAATTGACGAGCTTTTATTTGCTTTTTGATGAACAGTCTTTTTTCATGGAGTATCGTTTTCCTTCTGCTAGAGAAGTGCAAAGTATTAGATGAAGTTACTTTTAATTTCCAACTAATTAACAAATATCGCCTTCGTCAAGTTATTCTTTTCCCCCAGACGGTTGCAAATGACTTTTCTTTAAACTTTCCTCAGAATCACCTCTGTCCCAACACTGTGGCACCGTGGCCACTGATTTGCTTTTCCTTCTCATTTATCTCCTGCTTGCTGTGAACCTTTCTGTGGCTTGAAGGAGCTAGCTAACTCCAAACTAGAGAAAAACCAAGAGCCTGCTGAGTTCTGTTAACAGGGGTGTTGTAAAACAAGTAGACATATAAGCTTAGCCTGCTACAAAGTCCTTTTCTCACTGAAGTCGGGAAGCTTTCACACTGAACTTTAGATTTCTTGGCTTCCAATGAAAGGCACGTCTATCAGGCTGGCAAGTGGCCGCATGCCTGACTGTTCAAGTTTGACCTCTCGAACCCATGTAGAAAAGGTGGATGTTGTGGCAAGCATCTGTAATCTCAGTGATCCTATAGTGAAATGGGAGGTAGAGATAGGAGAATCCGCAGGAAGCTGGCAGGCAGGCCTGCAACCTTGAGAATACAGCATGGCAGAGCCTGTGGGGAACATTTTATAGAACCAAGGTACTATTTTTTTAATTTTATAATTAATTTAATTTTACATATCAGCCACGAATTCCCGTCCTCCCTCCTCCCACCACTCTCCCCCCTCCCCCCAATCCACCCCCCATTCCCACCGTCTCCAAGGCAAGGACACTCCTGGGGATTCAGCTCAGCATGGTAGATTCAGTTGAGGCAGGTCCTGTCCCCTCCTCCCTTCACCTAGGCTGAGCAAAGTGTCCCAGCATAGGCCCTAGGTTCCAAAAAGCCAGCTCGTGTACTAAGGACAGGTCCCGGTCCGGTCCCATTGCCTGGGGGCCTCCTAAATACTTCAAGCTAATTGACTGTCTCACTTATCCACAGGGCCTGATGCAGTTCCATGTGGGGTCCTCAGCTATTGGTTCATAGTTCATGTGTTTCCACTAGTTTGGCTATTTGTCCCTGTGCTTTTTCCAATCATGGTCTCAATACCTCTTGCTCATATAATCCCTCCTCTCTCTCGCCAATTGGACTCCTAGAGCTCCACCTGGGGCTTGGCCGTGGATCAGTCACTGGATGAGAGTTCTATCACGACAGTTAGGGTGTTCGGCCATCGGATCACCAGAGTAGGTCAGTTCAGGCTTTCTCTCAACCATTTCCAGTTGTCTTTTGTGGAGGTATCTTTGTGGATTTCTGGGGACCTCTCTAGCACTTTGCTTCTTCCTATTCTCATGTGGTCTTCATTTACCATGGTCTCCTATTCCTTGTTCTCCCTCTCTGTTCTTGATCCAGGTGGAATCTCTCGCTCCTCTAAGCTCTCTTTCCCCCGACCCTTGCCCTCCATTACCCCCACCCCCACCCCCAGTTTGCTCATGTAGATCTTGTCCATTTCTCTGTCATTGGGTGATCCCTGTGTCTTTCTTAGGGTCCTGTTTTCTAGGTAGCCTCCCTGGAGTTGTGAGTAGCAGTCTAGTCATCCTTTGCTTTACATCTAGTATCCACCTATGCGTGAGTGCATACCATGTTTGTCTTTCTGAGTCGAACCAAGGTACTATTATCTCAAAGAAGCTTTTTCAATTTACACCTTAGAATAAGCTGGTTTCCTCCCTGAATTTTCCCAGACTGTCTTGTGCTACTCCAGCACAGCACTTAGGAAATCATGCAGCAGTTGTAATTTATCATTCTAGATGAATAGTTTTCAGAAACTCTAACCTCTTTTTGAAGACATGTGCTCTAATATGCTAAGTTTCTAGCAGGGCACCTCCAGAAAAAAGATGCCAATAAGTTCTGTTGTTTTGCTGCTTCATGCTTGTCACTGATATGCAAATTCACACTTAGCATTTGTGTCTTACCAACCCTGTGTGGCTTACTTCCTGGTATTTATGTCTAGTGTGGGTCTCCACCTCTTAAACTAATATAACTCTAGTTGACAAATGCTGATTACTGTCTCATTTCTACAAGGCCAACTGTATTCTCTGCTTCAGAATATTCAATTCTGAAAATATAAAGCAAGAAAGAGTTCTAGGGATGTGATCCTGGGCAGTTTGTTTTTTCATGGTTGCTGTCTTTGTACCTTCATTTCATGTACAGAAAGTGTAGAAGACGGACGTGGGTAATCTTCCAACTGGGCACGTTGTTGTAAATGTTTGTGAATCACCTACTTAACACTAGTGAACCTCCACTTATTAAGAGCAGACATTTATGGTGTCACAAAGTACTTTAAGCTTCTATTGGAAAAGATAGTTCCTATTTATTTAGGTCCAAGATACAAAGTGAAGTCCCACTAGTAATTCCCTAGTTTTAGTTAAGACCCAACTAGTTAATATTTATTGGAGTTCATGGGATGTACTAAATGAGTCAAAGAAACAATGAACTAGCACATAAAGTATGCACATGTTTTCACATGTTGTCTGGGTATGGAGAAGTGGGAGCCGTTTCAATAGTCTGCTTGGTTGTCTAGTTCTTAGCAGTACATGCAGTCTGCGTAAATATGGTCTCTTAAGCTTAAAGGCCTACACCAATGAATCTAACTCTATCCAGAATTCCCACCACACTAATCCATGGCTAAGTAACGATAACCACTGCTGTGGGATGGTCTGTATGTCAAATGTGTTGCTGATTGGTCAATGAATAAATCACTGATTGGCGGTGGCCAGGCAGGAAGTATAGGCGGGACTAACAGAGAGGAAAATTGAGAGAACAGGAAGCTGGAGAGGGAGACACTGCCAGTCGCCATCAGGACAAGGAAGATGTAAAGTACCGGTAAGCCACAAGCCACGTGGCAAGGTATAGATTAATAGAAATGGATTAATTTAAGCTGTAAGAACAGTTAGCAAGAAGCCTGCCACGGCCATACAGTTTGAAACCAATATAAGTGTCTGTGTTTACTTGATCGGGTTTGAGCGGCTTGGGACTGGCGGGTGAGAGAGATTTGTCCTGACTGTGGGCCAGGCAGGAAAACTCTAGCTACAAATGGAGAAGTGGGAGCCGTTTCAATAGTCTGCTTGGTTGTCTAGTTCTTAGCAGTACATGCAGTCTGCGTAAATATGGTCTCTTAAGCTTAAAGGCCTACACCAATGAATCTAACTCTATCCAGAATTCCCACCACACTAATCCATGGCTAAGTAACGATAACCACTTGGGTTAAACTTGCACATTCTTTGGAACTATCCCAAGCCTATTTATTGAATACCTGTCAGGACAAGTGGAAGGTCAATCTTCAGTATGCACCGGCTTTTTAGCAGCTTTTACTCCCTACCCCATTAGATCCCTATAGCTACAGAGGAGAAAAACAGCATACTATGTGGTGTCACAGAATTATCAGAAAAGATTATAGAAAATGAAAAATAACATCATTTGCACAAACTGAATAATGAGGAGTTATACCTGATTCGTGATACTAATTACTCTTATCAATAAGCACTCAGATATCAAGGGTGAAAGCTGAAAGATCAGAGAAGTAGAGCAGCAGCCACTAGAAACTTCTTACCTCTATGAATCCTCAGACCAAATGGGACGCAGGGTAGGGGGATGAGATCCTGTCTCTGCCTGCCTTATATTCCTGTCTCCACCTGCCTTATATTCCTGTCTCTACCTCCCAAGTGCTAGGATTAAAGGTGTATGCCACCAGTGCCTGGCCTCTCTGGTTAACTAGTGGCTAGATCTGCCCTCTGATCTCCAGGCAAGCTTTATTTGTCAGAACACAAACAAGATATCACACAACAGATACTATTTGTTAAACAACCATTAAACACAAACATTTTGTTAATAGATTTTAAAATAAAGAGATGGCAGAGGGAGGAAAGATGGAGGGAGGGAGGGAAGGAGGGAGGGAGGGAGGGAGGGAGGGAGGGAGGGAGGCTTAAGAGAAAAGGGTTTTATCCCTTTCTTATCAGGCTGTGTTCCTGCATGAGTTGTTTCTCACTCTACACATTGGGTAGAATTCAGAAAATCTGTTCTTTTAGCTTAAAAACTCATTATGACAGACTAGTTTCTTCCTTGAAATTTGTGTGTCTATTTTATTTTATTTTTTTCTTGAAATGACTTCCTACTTCCAACTTTTGCTTCGTTTTTTGACAACTATTCTTTAAATGAATTATCAGCATGCAAACCTCCTGTTATTATTTTTTTAATTAAATTTTTTTCATTTATTTTACATACCAACCACAGTTTCTCCTCCCTCCTCTCTTCCTGTTCCCTTCCCACCACCTGTCTGCACCCCCCCCCTATTCACTCCTCCTCTGTTCAAAAAGAGGCAGGCCTCCTATGGGAGTCAACAAAGGATGGCAAACCAAGTTGAGGCAAGACCAAGCTCCTCCCCCTGCATCAAGGCTGAGCAAGGCATCCCAGCCAGCTCATGCACCAGGGACAGGTCCTGATCACATTGCTAGGGGCCCCATAAACAGACTAATCTACACAACTGTCACACAGATGCAGAGGGCCTAGGTTGGTCTCATTCAGGCTCCCTGTCTGTTGGTCCAGAGTCACTAGCTCAGGTCAGCTGTCTCTGTGGGTCCCGCCCCGCCCCCCCCACCATGATCTTGACCCTCCTTGCTCGTACAATCCCTCCTCCCTCTCTTCAACTGGACTCCTTATTTTTACTGGTTTAAAAAAGCCTTTCTTGATCTCATGTATTCCTTAAGCTAATAGTTTCTCCCTTCTCGTCTTTACAGTAAAGCTCTATTGGATATTTGTCAACACCTCCTTTAAGTGTTTTTCCACCTACCCGTTGTTCCTTTCATTCCATTGGCATTCCCAAAGTTGCTCCTGTCATGAGCATAGACAATTTCCATGTTGAAGAAGTAAATGTTTCATTTTCAGTCCTACGTCTGGATGGCCCGTCAGCAGCACTGGACGGAGCATATGTATCCACACAGCGTACTGAATATTTTTCCTCTTGATTTCTAGGACATGAGCTTTCCTTATCTTCTTACTTACTCATAGTTGCTCCTTCTCAGTGCCCAACTTGAGGATACCTCTGCACTCTAATCTTTATGGTGCCTCCTGGTCTGGTGCTTGTATTGCTTCTATTAATGTGTCCCTCTCAATGGTCTCACAGACTCAACTCAGGACTTTAAATGCTGCCTGCATTTCAAATGTTTCTAAAGTCGTATTTGCATCTTGGACCTCTGCCCTGAACATTTGACTCATACTGAGCTAATCACTTGGAACTGCACAAAGGATATCTAATATGGATATTAAATGGAACAGCCCTCACACCAAGCAAATTTACATCTTTCACCTCCAACCCACTTCTGGCACATCTTTTACCATCTCTGAGACTACAGTCTCCTCTCATATTTTGGAAACACCTTTGATTTCTTCCTTCTTTCTCATGTCTTACTATATTCCATTATCAACTGCTCTTGGCTCTTCTTGCAAATGAATTAGACTCTGACCCCTTCTCATTTCCACAGCTTCTGCCTTAGTTCAGCCCTGAATCATTTCTCACTTGAACTAGGGCAATGGCTTCTTAGTACTTCTTGATACTTTTGCCTTTGTGGCCCTGAAAGTGTGCCCAGTGTGACAGTATGGGAGCAACAGTAATTCCCCCTTTCCTGTCTCTTTTGATATAGGTTCTAAGAAGTCCAGGTTTAATCTGAACTCAGGATCCTCTTACATCAGCCGGTTGATTTCTGGCATTGCAGGTGTGTATACCATACCTCAAGGTCATTTCAAAATGCTCTTCATGCTCATTCCCCAAATTATCCAATGGTTTTACATTTCATCCAGAAAGATGAGTGAAAACCACCACAGTGCAATATGAAATCCAAAGGACTACATGATGTCACACCATATGATGTCACACTGTATGATGTCACACTACATGATGTCACACTATATGATGTATCCACATGTTTCATAATAATTTACCCTGTAACCTCACGATCTCAGACATGAAATATTTGTGTAACAGTTTTTTTCTGGGTCAGGATCTGGTTACACACTAACTTATTCCTCTGACTTAGGGTTTTGTACAAGGTGTCAACTGGGTTGTCTGATGGGAAGGGTCCAGTTGTCAAGGTCCTTTCCAGTATTTCTAATGTGGTTGTTACAAGTCTCCAGTTGCCTGCTGGTCATTGAATGAAGGACTCAGTTCTTTTCATGGGCATATCTGTAGGTCAGCTCACATTGTGGCAACTGGCTTCTGTCAGAAAGAGTGGACAAATGGTAAGACAACTTCACCAAAATAAACCAGTCTTTCTTATACACACTAATCTGAGAATTGACCTTTTCTCAGAGCATTTCTCTGGGTCCAGCCCATCAGCTCCACTCAAGAGTGGGCGTTAATTAAAACATTAAGGTCAGGAGGTAGGCAACACTAAGAACTATAATAAAAGCTACTTATGACAAAATTCCTTCCTTTCCTCATTACGTATCTCATCCCTTATCCCTTGTCGTCACTTGGTATTGATTGCTGGGCTTCGATTTCACCGGCTTCTTTGTTTTCGCATATGGGAGTCAGACCCTTCCATGCCATTGGGCTAAACGTGCGTGTGATGTTACTTTCAATTCTTGAAAGTTATATCCAAGTCCTAAGAAGTTATCTGAAGTGACTGGCACGGTAGTGACTCCATGGGAACTTCGCAGGAGTCCATTGTTTTGAAGTCAGTCACATGTTTTTTTAAAGCTGTTGCTTAGAGGAGGCTACTCAGTGCATCACTGTGAGTCTTCACCATTGTGCAGAAAGGAAAAGTCTTCAGGAGTTTTAAGGAGCTGGCTGGCCAGGGGCTTTGGTACAGCTGGACTAACCAGTAGGAAGTTATCTCAGTTGTCCCAAACTTGTTCATTGCTTGAGATAAAATGCCATGGTGGCTGCAATGCTAGATTGATCAAAGAATACTGCGTAAATATTAAAGTACAGATTCAGATAGGATGTATAAAGTGTATAGCTACACATTTTTAAAGGAGGAAAGCGGAATAACTACAAAAGCTACCTAGATTGAGCTCCTCAGGAGTTTGAAGCGAGTACCACACCCACCCTGGGGATACTTTACAAATGGCTGTAGTGTAGTACTGTAGGGCTATAATCCCTATGTTTAGGATGAGACCCAGGAGTTCAAGGCCCTTCACAGCTGTGCAGGGAATTTGAAGCTAACTTGGGGAACAGAAGACAACGTCTCAGAAAACAAAGTAAACAGAGAGACAAACACACACATACTTTACATCTGATATTCAAAACTTAATTTGAAAGGGTGCAGGTAAAATATCCCATTGCTGTGGGAGAAAAACCCAGATGCGGCTCTAAATTGTCACATTAAAACGGTGAACGACGGTAGTCTGCTTTGATGGACTCTCAGCAGAAACTGAGGTCTAGAGGAGAAAAATGTTGTCAGAACTCTATTTTGATAAGGTATTTCTTCTCCCTGCTCTTTCATTAGCAAGCCCCTTTTAAAGGTTGCTTATGTTAGCATACACTCCTTCAGACAAAGATTAGGCTTTATGGGTTCCAGTGGACTTCATAGATGCTTCATAAATATTAAATAATCAATTTCAACTCAGCAAACAATGACAGGATCTTCAACCAAAGCCCTACACTTTCCCGATCATTACATTATATACAGATAAATGCGTTTTAAAAAATTGATTTAGTAGAATGTTTATTTAAAGTACTTTTTAAAATTAATTTACAATCTCTCACAAACATGCATAGCTCATATTATAGGTAATCACATTTTCTGATGAAATATCAACATAATTTTTGAGTACTTTAATTAACAGCATAAATATCAAATGTTAAGGATGAATATTTAAAAAGAAGTAGTTTTATCACATTTTTAAAGGTCCAGACCTTTAAAAAAATTCATATTAAAAATGTTACTGTAAGTTGGATTATTAAGGCAAACATTCTCAATTGCTATGGATTACACAAACAGCAGGGATTTTAATATATTAATATTTGGGGGCCATGGTTTTATTTAATATATCTGATGCTAGCTAATCATATTGTAAGTTCTTTATACTCAACAGTGTTTATCTGACATTTAAAAATTAAATGGAAAGAATGCATTTAAATCTATACTATACATTTGAAATTGATAGTTTATATTTGGTATAAAAGGGATAAAATTTATAGTCCTGGGTGACAATTTTATGTAACAAGGCATGAGAATGTAAAATTCCATTCAAATTCCTTTCTTATCACTATTCATGAAAACAGCATTTCTCAGCTGGGAAAGCTAACAGTGATATTACATGGTGACATTATTTCAGAAGAGTTGTCTACGATGCAGAATATCTAATTTTTTCACACATGAGTAAGGACTATGTAGAATTTAGCATTTAATTTGCATTTTCTATGCAGAATTCTAAAGGGCAAGGTTAAGTATTTTTGAATTATTGTAATAACCTAAAATTAATTTTGAAGCAAGAATTTAGTATTTATGCATCTTTTTTTGGTCCAAATCATTCCAAATAGCTTTGCCAAAAGAATAGTATATCTTGATACCTAAAGACACAAACACTATTATTGCTGCTTTAGTGAAAAGGAAACTGGAGCATGGAATTGCATAAATGATTTTTCTAAGGCAATCCAAATAAAGAATAGGCACATAACACATCCACAGTTTCAGTATTCCTCAGTTTATTGTTGGATGCTTTTCTTTTCAATATTCAAATAAGTAGAACACTGGATTACCTCCCACCAGGGAAGACGCTCTAACCTGCTGTTTTGTGACCTTAGAGGACCATAGTCAGTGTGATGCTGTGCATTTAACCCACTGCCTCCGTGGATAGCTAACTAAAATCTAGAGGATCCAGGATTTCTCCAAGGCTTTGCTGTTTGTAAACAACACAGACTGGAAACAAACCCAGGTGTCTGTTTTTCTCACCTACTGCTGTATCTACTGAGGTTATGGTGAAGAAATCACACCAGATTCTCTGATCCACTGCTCCATTATGTAATTAAACAATGGCACAGAGAGTTTTGTTACAAGAGAACCTGATTGTAATGTCTTCAAATATAATCCATCCTTGTTATGTTGTTCATTCACCATTTATACTTAAATAACATAATTTTAAAAAACCATTTTAGCTCACAATACTAAAATTTTCCACTCATTTCTCCTTAGCTTTGATTCTCTACTTTATTTGATTTATTTCTCATTTAATAATGAAGTTAGACTTCTATTCCTGAGGTGTAACCATAATCAGGACCAACAAGGTTTTCTGTAAAGTGTCGGGTAATAGAAACTATTCAGTTCAGATATGATTATTGGTTGATGTTTGTAGAATCAAAGTAGCTATAGTGATAACACACACACTCAGGCACACACACACTCTCTGGCACACACACACACACACACACACACACACACACACACACACACACAGAAGTGGCTGTAAAATCCTTTGTAAAAATAGAGGACAGCTCCATGGGGCCTGGCACCTTGATCCCAAGCAGAATGACAGCAGATTGAGGGATTAGTATCTCGATGTGTGTAGGGGTGATTCAGTTAAGCAGCGCTCCCATTTTAAAATAAAATTACCATCAAACTCTGAAGCCACAGTTTTAAGATGTCTATAGTCTCCCCAAATTGGCAACTTATCTTTACCTCTTCTGAGACTTCTTTTTCTTTTTTCTTCCTCTTCTTTAATTTTCAGTATTATCATTGCCATCATTCTTAGGAGATAAAGCTAAGGGACTAGACAATGTAGGGTTTAAATAGCACATTAATGTTTTTTTTTTAATATAAACGAGTATTTCAAAACCTTTGATGAGCTTACCTTTTCCCTTGAAACTCCCAATAAAATACTAATTTTAATAGGTAGAAAGCCACAAGTCTGTCAAGCCCAGGAGGAGAGCCACCTGCACAACAGGATTCTCTGCATGCAAGGAAGGTGGGGAGCAGCGCCCGCATAATTCAGATCGCTGGGGGAGGCTGAGCACAAAGTTATGCAGAAAGGGTCATGCAGGAGAAGTGGCCCAACTCACACTTCAGGCTGCAAAATTTGGGGCGACTGAGCACTCAGAGGCATCAGTTCACAGAGAAGTTAAGAGAAAGACCATCACGGGAGAGTAGGCGGTCACTTACAGGACACACCCAAACTGTATAGGTGTAGTCGTTCACCAGCTAGGTCCACACTTCCTCAGCACCCTCACCATCTTAGCAGAATCTCCATAAACAGCAGGACCTTGAAGCTCCCTCAGAATAAACAGCAGGCAGGAGAAGCGCAGAGCACAGGGAAACTCATCTAAACAGGAGCCCAAGAAAGGAATGAACAGCAACCAAGGTAATCAAGTCCTTGGGGGCCTCCTCTGTTCCTCACTGTTAGAAAATTGGCCCGAAAGCTAGTGGAAAGTCCCCTTAAAGGATGTATGATTCTAATCAGTTTCTATCTACAGGTTAATGCAGTCCTCAGCTTTTATCAAAGAAGGTCCTCTTTGTAGTGAATGGGGTTAATGCAGACCCAGGGCTGGCTCTCAAGGTGCTCAGAACCGGCTGAAAGCTCAGTGTTCCAGGGGACACCCATATCACCTCCTCAGAGGCTTTGAGAACATCATGAAGGGGTGAAAAAGAATCGAAGAGCTGGGCAATAAGGAGGAAGGCCCGAAGACGGTCTTATGAGTATGGCATGTCCATGGCTCCCTTGAAATCAGAGCAGCTGCTGCTGCCTCCATAAGGCCTGTACAACACTGAACCAGTAAACATTCTGTTATGGATTTGGATAGAGGCTCATGGGAAATTAGGGATCATGGTAGTCGTAGGCTGCTTCTGCTATTGTCTTCAGTGTCACATCCTTTGATGAATTACTCATGATTCACAGGTAGCGTCTCAGACACATCATGCCCACACAAGAGGCCCTGGTTAAACCCAGTGAGTCATAAAGCCAAAACCAAAATAAAGCAACAAGACATAAATGTTAGAAGGGAAATCAGTGGAAGGAAGCTGATGATAAAGTCTCAGTATATACCAGGCTGGCATTGTGGTCGGTCACTGAGGACGAAGTTGAACATGACTTTGAACACCTGAGCCTTTTTTGTCAAAATCCCAGATGTTCAAATTATGGATGTGGGCTATCAAGACACACTTAGGGAATTGTTTTTGCTTTTTGTTGTATATTTTTTCTTCAAATATAATTTCATTTATCTAGTATCCAGGCTGTAAATTAGTGTGCCTTTTAAAAGAGACTCTTGTATACTAATTGGTGATGTGTAGCTGACTAATGCTACCTAATAATAAGCAGGACAATTTATAGGAGTGGAGGGCAGAAATCAGAGAGGATGAGATAGAAAGAAGTTCAGAAAGACAGGGAGAAAGTGATTTGGAAATTTATCACTGTGTAGCTGGTACCTCACACACCAATATATAGTAGAAAGTTGGGTTTTTTATGCAGAAGCATGAATTATTTTTAGAATTTATTTGAAAATTTCATACATGTATATAACACATTCTGGTCACATTCATCCCTCTACTCTCTCCTACCCTCTTCCCTCCCCCAACAGTCACTATTTTGGGGGATCCTCAGTTTGGACTTTGGTCAACTGAGCTGCTGGTCTTGTTTTGATTCATTCAAGCAATTGCAGTCAGCCAATCAGTCTGCTGCTGGATGCCTCCTCTAAGTGTTTGGAGGTTAGTGGTAACTGACAGTTGAGTTACATTCACTGTGGTAAGGCTAGTTTCAAGAGAGTGACAATGTCATTACAAGCTTATGTTTAAAACATCCAGAAAAATCACCTCTGATGTATCCCCCTGGTCAAAGCAAGCCACAAGACCAACTCAGATTCAAAACTCTTGTACATCACTGAACTACATCCCCCTATTATTGGAACCCAATATATATACACAAAGGATGAGAGAATGTGGCTATTACTGTACAGTCTACTGTATCTTGACCCTCAAACTGTGTCACACAAGGAATGTTTGATTTAAAAAAAAGACTTGATTAATCTTAAACCACAGCAAAAGAGCTATGGTAGATACTTTTTTGGACCTTTGGACTGATACAGTATGAAATGAGATTGCATTTCTTATTCCTACTAGCCATATGAAATATGAAGAAGGAGACTTTAGTCAATTTATACCCAACATAAAGAGGAAGTCTTTAAAATCATTGTGAAGTTTCCAGTCCCAGAATGCATTAGGTTTGTGTTGGAGCACATTTGCTGTGGATATGTTGAGAGGATGTAAATATGGAATGAGTTTAGGATGCAGGCAGGGGTTGTATGATGTCTTCAAATCCTAAATCTCCATGTACCTTTACAGTTATTAGCGAGTGTAAAACAGGGGCCAGTATCATGTTTGGCCTGGGAATGACTCACCTCAACTGTCAGCTTATAATGAGAACAGAGTAAAAGACAGAGAGATCAGAACCTTAGAGAGATTTGAGGCCCTGGAAAAGGAATAAGAGGCAGAGTCTAACAAAGGGACAGCAGAGGAAGGGAGAGAAATCCACTGTCACTGATTTTACATGGGCCACCTCAGCATTTGGCTCTGGATGGAAAATGTGATTCTACATTCAGAATACCCACTTTACCCCATTCCTCTCTCACTCATCAATCTTTTTCACCTGAAATTCTTATTTGTGAAGTTATGACTTGGTCAGTTATTCAGGCTTGAATGCTCCCTCCCTCTGAGTTTTCCATCTATAACAGCATCCAAACTAGTGTATCTTCCCTGAGAGGATAAATTAGCACAGCTGTGGGTTTAAAATCTACGGTCACTTTCAGTCTCGCGCATTTTTAACTGAGTGTATATTCAGGCACTTCAGAGAGAAATATGACTAAGCAGCCAGGAGGATGCTGCATTACCTAATCCATCTCTACATTAGTGGCAGGATAAAGGCAAAACTCCAGGCCCAAGAACCAAGGGAGACAATTCTCAGGGGACTCTTTGGGCTCCCCCCGTCTCTATTGAGCTTTTACCTGGGGCTGACTCTAGTCTGATAATGATAAAAGTTTTGATAAAGAGACATCTACATTTCTGAAAAGGCTTCTCTGTTGACACAAAAACAATAAGATAAGCTTAGTAGACAGAAGTCTACAAGGAGAATAATTTTTTTTTTCCGAGACAGGGTTTTCTTTTCGTGTGTAACCACCCTGGCTATCCTGGAACTTGCTTTGTAGACTAGGATGGCCTCGAACTCAGAGAGATCCACCTGCCTCTGCCTCCCAAGTGCTGGGATCAAAGTTGTGCACCACCACACCTGGCTCTACAGATTAATTTTTAGAAAGGCATTTTCAGTGGGGCGGTGGTGGTGCATGCTTTTAATCCCAGCACTCAGGAGGCAGAGCCAGACAGATCTCTGTGAGTTTGAGGCCAGCCTGGTCTACAGAGTGAGATCCAAGACAGGCACCAAAACAACACAGAAAAACCCTGTCTCAAAAAAAAAAAAAAGAAAAGAAAGAAAGAAAGGCATTTTCAAGGATTCATACAGACTGCAGGCTCAACTCAAAACATATAAAAACATAAATTCGGTACAAACAGGAGAACTTAGGCTCAAATATGTCCCCAGTAGAATTTCTTTCACATAAAGTGTAGACTAGGATATAGTTTGAATTGAGAAGTTGGAGTGAGGAGGAAACTAGTGTTGGTCCTTGGGAAGACGGTTTGACTGACTCTCATGCATTCCTCAGACATCACTAAGCCATGATGCAGCAATGTCCATGGATGGTGCTAACTTTTTTCTACTTGGAGATTCTCCGAGTTTCACAGTTGGCTCTATTTCCTTGAGGCATTTTAGTTAATAGAGATGTCTAGTCTCATACAACCTCAGTAGTACTCTTTCATTCTCTCTGAGCTTTCTAAGGAATTCACATTCTTATTTCCAAGTTACTTTAGAATTTTATGATGACAATGTTCAGATGGAAAAAGATTAAGTTTTCCTTCCCCATGTCTTAGGAAGTGTTGGAACATCACAACAACTCGTTCAAGATTGATACTCATTTTCCCTTTTAGCTTCACTGAACGTTGGTCTTTATTCTTAGTTATCAACAGTCAGAATCCCCAGCAACTTATTCACACCCAGAAAACTGAATACAATATTGAAACTTGCTTGCCTTTAACTCTCTGAGCATGGGATTCTACTGCTTCTGCTCTGTATGTCTTGTTCCCCTAACTCCTTTGTCATTGAGAACTGATTCTAGGGCTCATATATGTAAGCATGTCCTTAATTCTGAGCTATACCCCCAACCAGGCAAGTGTTTTCCCATTGAGTCTCTCAGTCTTCCAAGTATACATATTAGTGAGTATAGTCACCACGTTGACCCATGCGTTTCAAACATTTATCCTTTCGTTTAACTGAAATGTTTGGCCCTTTGATTGGTCTCTCTCCATTCCTCCCAACTTCTACATTTGTTTTTGGTTAGCTACTGTATTCTTTGCTGCAGAGTTTAACTCCTGTAAGTTCCACACGTAAATGAAACCATGTGGTATTTGAAGTTCTATGCCTGGTTGATTTCACTTTGCTGTGTGTCCTTTAGGTTCATAGATTCTATAGAAAAGGCAGCATTTCTTTCTTTTGTAAGAATGAGTAGCATTCCACTACATAGCACAGTTTCTTCTCCCATCCATGGTGGTTGTGTAGGTTGATTGGGTACCTTGTCTAATGTGAATAGTGATGAAATGAACATTGGAATGTAGGTATCTTTAAAACTGATTTCACATCCTTTGGCAACCAATCCAATGTGGGATTACTAGATCATGTGTAGTTGTTTTTTTTTTTTCCTGAGGAAATCTAATACTGTTTTAAGTTCTAAGCAATGGTATACGAAGGTTGCCTTTTGCCACAGGTTCAGTGACATTTGTCATCCTTTGATTCTAGCTGTTGAGACCTCTGTGAGGCGCCTACAAGAGAACAGCTCATTGTCCCTTTGCTTTGCATCTCCCTGATGGTTACTGATGTTGAGTCTTTTCCAGATGCCTGCCACACATTTGTATGTCTCCATTTCATACATATTTTAAGGCTATTGGCCTCTTTTTTATTTGGGTAATTTATTTGTTCATTTATCTTGCTATTGAGTTGCTTGAGGTCTCTGTGTATTTTTGGATAATAACAACTTATTAGTTGTATGTATAAATTATTTCCCAAAATATTTTCACTAAATAGTGTTATTCACTTTTATTTAATAAATTCCATTGGTCTGTTTTGTTCTTGAGGCAACCATAATATAAGTATGACTCTTAAAAAGACATTGGAATGCAGTTAAAAGGGAATAAAGTGAACCATTAGGTTCACTCAGAAGTTAAAGAATGTCACTTCTTAGAAAATCCATTCACATGTGTTATACTACAACTATTCATTTAGTGGGTACAACAGTAGGTTGAAAGTCAGGGCATGTCTGTTGCTATGAGTTTATGATACTAATCATTTTGACCTATGAAAAGAGAGGTTGTGAAGATTAAGTAAACTATTTAGAGGAGTTTAGGGATAAAATAAATTTGAAAAATTCATAATCTAGTTCTCCCTTAATGGTTTTACCAGATGATTGCTATGTTATGAGATCCCCAAGGACAACAATGACGTTATTGTCACTTTTCATCCTTAAAAATTGTGAAAAATCATCAATGCCCATGCATTTGATGGATGTCAGGTCACCCTGGGGGGAAAGGAAATGTAATTACAGTATAAAACACACTTGAAGTGGGACTAGTAAACCTGTAATTGTAAAAGTGAACTGGCAGGCCCTGAGCAGGAGTGTGCACACAGAAGCATCAGAACTGGAGAAGCAGAGGTCACACTGGGGCTGGGCAAGGAAGCAGGGAGACAGGGAGCCTGGCTGAGTTCTCGGCTCTGTTACCCCAACAGCTGTCCATCTTCCTCAGAGCTAATGCCAGCTTGGCATTCTCCCCAATTCTTTGAAACGATGCAGATTCTACAAGAATCTGAGGAATATTTATCTTTTATGGCTTTGGAACTTTAAATCATATTCGGTTGATATTTGACATACTTGTTGACAGCCCAAATGGATATTTTAATAGTGTAGCTTAGATAAATCTTTCTCTTGCTGTAGGGGAGCCAAAAATGTTTTTATGGCTAACTCCAGCTTAATAAGCAGCCAGAGTTCTCTCTTTCTTTTTTTCAATGCAACCATTTAATTTTTAATATGGATTGGTTCTTTTTGGTAATTAAAAACAAACATTTTTGTAAAACTGCCAACATAGTAATCAAAATAATGTAGGGTTTTGTACACCAGGCATTTAAATATCTTTTAAACCTTCTGAGATGAAATCATGGAATAAAATTAAAACAGATTGAAATAGATTCTTTCATTGCTTGTGTTCTGTAGAGCAAAGGTCATAGATAAAGTTCATCATGGACCATATTAAATTTCAATAAATTCCAAAGTTTACTTAGGTCATGCATAGAAGAATGTTTACATCCCCATGATAACATACAGCACCAGGAAATAAAAGAACTGTGTGTTACCTTGGTTGTATATTCCTCGAAGCTTTTTCCCCTAGCCAACTCTGATCAAGGATGACCTAAATTCCTGGTGATTTTCATTGATGCTCATCATCTGTTCTTAAATCAAAATTTGTCTAGATACTTTTTTTTTTTTGGCAATTATTGCTACTAAGTCTCTAGATTAGTCAGGCAATAAATAAAAAAATAATCAGAAGAGGAGAAACTTGTTTATTATTTATTTATTTGTTTGTTTGTTTAGGCACAGAAGGCTATGACTCCAGGATATTCTCAGGCACGACATTTTACAGCATTACTATCACAAGGGTCTTGAATTGGTACTGCCTTCTGCCTTTCTGGTTCATGCTCTGCACATGTATTTCACTCACTTCTACTATTCCTCTTCTGGTAGACTCCAGAATCCTTTTGTCATCGAATTTATCAGTAAGATGGAGATCAAGTACTAATTTTCTTACTTTGTCTTGTAATAAAAGTCAGCATGTTAACAGTCTTAACATTAAATGACATGTATTTCATTCTTTTACTAGTATCTTATTTAATTGTCCACCCTTAAATGCAAATTACATAATATGTATTAATTTGCATTTTGAGACAGGGCCTTGTATGTATCCCTGACTGGCCTGGGTCTTGGTATGCAGAATTGGCCTTGAATACAATACATGTTCTATCATGATGTCATGCCTGCTAGCTCTTTTGGTTTTGTCAGAATGTTAGATTATTAGCATATTAATTAATCAGCTGTATCCTGACTATATCAGTTCAGTTATATTTTGAGAAGGATAAACTGAACCTGTAAGTTTCTTAATTCTGAACTTTATTTCACTCAATAAATAAAGCTAATTCAATGACAGTAAATGATGTTCATCAGTAAAACAGTGAACCTAGTGAAACTTAGTTTGACTAACTGAATGCCAAAGACCATTCCCTCTGCTCAAAGACAGTGCCACATTGTTAATCGGGGGAGACCTAATATATTCAGGAGCTTGTAGTTTGGCTTAAACTGCTTAGAAGTTTGAAATAGCATGAAAGTACATATGGGGGTGGAGTTCAGGTTGGAAGTTGGACTGCCCTATAGATCTGTCTGCTTCCTCCTGCTCGTCATATTTTCCAAGTATTTTTACAGTGATGCAAAAGTAAAGCTCACTAGACTCTCATTTTCTTTATGCTGATGGAGCCACTGAAAGCCCCAAACCACCACAAAGTCAGGAAATGCAAAGTGTGGTCACTTTCCACAACCTATTATGAAGTAAAATTGTTTAATATTCTTGCGTTATATTATTGATCTGAGCATACATCATCACCAGCAAGCAAGTGAATGTGTCCCTCTTCTACCTTTGTGTTTTATAAAGAATCAGTCAGCTGTAGCCACCTATAAATTCTTCTGTTCTCCCCAAAACACTGGAATAAATGTTCTGCAAAATAATAATAAGTAACATTTTTTTCTTATAGTACATAGTTAAGGTGTTTATTTTTGAGATGAGATTCTAGAAGTACTTTATAAAAAGAGTAACCATATTTCTATATTTAGGAAGCATAAATATTGTTATAAAGAAATAATTCAATTGAAATATGTTGTACTAAAATTTTGTTTCAGAGGGTATGAGTCAGTTTCATAAATGCCACTGACCTGAATTAATTTTAATTTTTACTAACTGAAAGGTAGCTTAAGTCCTATGTTTTTCTGATTCATGCAATTTTCCAGTGAAAATGGTTAGGTTAAAATAGACTTTCTTGTAAAACAATTTTCCTCTACAATAGGAAGCAAGTACATCCTTGAAGCTTTTGGTACTTTCTTAAAGAAAAAAAAATCCATCAATTTTTCCCAATAGTGATCTGTATCTTTCCCAATGAGCTGAGACCATTAAAGACATTTGTAAGTACCAACAGCTTATGAAAGCTCATCAAAGTCTATGATTCAACATATGACAGCATTTATATTTGATTTTTTTTTGTTTTTGTATCACTACCAATCTCTCTGTCTCTCTGTCTTTCTGTCTCTCTTGTGTGTATGTTGTGTGTGTGTGTGTGTGTGTGTGTGTGTATGTGTGTGTGTGTGTGTATGCATGTGTGCATGTGAGAGAGAGAGAGAGAGAGAGAGAGAGAGAGAGAGAGAGAGAGAGAGAGAGAGAGAGAGAGATTGTGTTTAAGTAGGGTTGCTTTTCCACATGTGAGTTGAAAATTATCTCGTGTAGCAAGGGAAATTTATAAGTAGCTACAGCACTAAAGAAAATGGCCACCCCCACCCAGCAATCTTTAACTACCAATAAACCCTTAGGGGTCACAAGTCCCTCTCCTACATTCATTATGGAATGTAGTCTTGTACAGATCTTGTATGGGTAACAAGAGCTACTGTGTGCATAAGTACAAAAGCCACATCATGTCCATCAGACTTATTCACCGACACATCTTCCCATCCTCTTGACCCGACATCATTCTTTCTTTCCCATTTTCTGTGTAGTAACACTATCGGTCTTTTTGAATCTATCTCTCTATCATCTATCTCTCTATCTCTCTATCTCTCTATCCCTCTATCTATCTGTCTATCTATCTATCTAATGTCTGTCTATCTGTCTATCTCTATCAGCTATCTGTTGTGTGTATGTGTATGTGCACTTACATGTACATGTGTATGTGTAGGTGCATGCCTTGGCACAAGTGTGGAGGTCAGAAGACACACTGTAGAACTTGATTCTCTTTCTCTATCATGTGGGTCACAAGGATCTAACTCAGAGTGTTAGATGTGATTCCAAGTGGCATCTCTCTGGCCTCATGACCAATCTTAAAATGCCCACATTTTTCCTAGAATAAAAAAAAAATTACCAAAAATTATCCAAATCTATCTCTATTTACAATGTAGTTGCTGATCTTATAGAATTTGAAAATAGATGTACTTGTTATCTTAGACAAATTTTCTGAGTTTTACATTTTTTTGTTTTCACTTTTGTTGTTGTTTTTGTTTTAGAGACAGGGTTTCTCTGTTCAGCCCTGGTTTGTTTTGGAACAAGCTCTGTAGACAAGGCTGGCCTCAAATTCAGAGATCCATCTACCTGTCTCTGCCTCGCAAGTGCTAGAATAAAAAGCTTAGGCCACCACGCCTGAATAAGTCTTAACTTTTCATGTGAAGTTGTAGGCAATGCTAGGGTTCATCTTACAAGAACCTTGTAATGATTTTATAATCTGCTTGGTTTGGCAGAGCACTGGGAAGGAGGAAGATGGTGAGGGCAAGGCTTTGGTGGCTCTCGTCTTTCACCACCATGGAGAACTGATCTCGGTCCCTTCAGGATTCATGTGTGGAGCTGCTTAGTCTCAATAATGCAAAATGCAGCTACCCTTGGAGGTGGGATCTTTGAAGTAACAGAATGTAGCCATATTAAGTACTAATGCAGTCTGCCTGCTGTCTTGGAAAATGTTCAGATTCCCTGAAACTGAGTTACAGATACTTGTGAGCTTCCATGGAGGTGATGGGAACTGAATCCTGGTCCTCTGTAGAGAGCAGCTAGTGCCTTTAGCCTCTGAGCCACCTATACATTGCTCCAGTCCATCTCCCACTTTTATTAGACATTATCCTATGCTTTATTAAAGGCTTGGTATCCAGTCCATTTCACTATTTGGAGGGAGGTGGTTGAAACTTTAAGAAGAGAATCCTAGGGAGAGAGCTTTTGGATACTAGAAGCACACATTGGAGGGGGAACTGGGATCCTCCTCTCCTCCTCTCCTTCTTCTATGCTTCCTGACCTTGACAGGAATGACTTTTATGTTAGAAAGAATGTATCCCTCTTATAAATCTTTGGGATAAAGAAACTTATAAGGAAGAGGGGTTTATTGTGGATGATGATTTCACAGTTTTGTGACCAGGATCATCCAGTTTCACAACTTCTGGCCCCAGGATGGGCGAGTGTGGTAGAGGAGGAGGCTCACACCATGAATGTCAGGGAGTAAATGAAAGAACAGATCTGGTCCCAATATCTCCTTCAAGGACACACTCTAATAACAGCACCCTTTCCGTAAAGAATGACCTCTTAAAGGTCTCACCACTTTCATTTATTGCTAAAGGCCGCCAACCAAGTTTGTAATGTGTGAAACTGGGAGAGATTTTTCTGATCCAAACTATAGAAACTTTGCTTTGCCACACACTTCAACCTTGAATGCTGACTCACACAGACCCCACAATAATGGGCTCAATCAACCATGGGCTTAAATCCGTATACAGTAGGCAAATATACCTTGTCTTATAAAAATTATTTTCTTGAGTATTTCCTTAACACACACAAGTATGCATCTCTGAAAAAAAAGTCAATAAATTCAAGCTTGACAACCTCTAAGGGTGTGGGACACATTCTCATTAAAGCGAACATTCTTAGCAAAGACACCCATTCCTGACCTCCTTTGACATGTCACATTCTTTCATGTAGCTCAGGAGAAATGGTCTTGATACTTTTTCATGTAAGTGCATTCCTATCTCCAGGACTTTTGATGCTGTACCTCTAGTCTTCATGCCCTCCACAGGCAAATTCTAAGGCTTCTCTTTAAAATCACTATGCAAGCACTATTTTTCAGAGGAGTACTGTTCTGGTTTGCTTTCCAAGGCTGTAATAAAACAGTGTCTAAAACCACCTAGATGGAAGAAAGGGTTTATTTCATCTTCTGACTCCCAGATTGTAGCACCTGACAGAGTAAAGTCAGAGTAAGAAGCAGGAACCCGGAAGCAGGAACCCGGAAGCAGGGACTGAGGCAGACTGTGTGGGAATGCTGCTTATTCACTTGTGCATGGCTTACTTTCCATGGCTTGCTTAGCTTGCTTTATTCTATACCGCAGGACGACCTGTCCAGGGCTGGTACTGCTCACAGAGGACTGGACCCTCCAATGTAAGTCATAAATAAAAAAATGCCTGACAGTCTTGCCACAAGTCCAATCTGACAGAGGCAATTCTTCAATTGAGGTCTCCTCTACTAGGGTGACTCTAATTTGTGTCTAATTGATGAAAACTAACCAGCACAAGTCCATACTATTAGGACCCTACTTCCCTCTTTTATTATTATTATTATTATTATTATTATTTACCCCCTCACCCTCTTTTATTCATGGTGATCTTCATTGCACATTTCAACATCCAAAATTATGCATTTATTGCCTGCTTTCATCTGTTTCTGTGCTAGAATGAAGATTCTCAGAGAACAAGAGAGGATCTTTAAGAAGAATCACATAATGGTGTGCTGAAGTTACTGGTAAAAGAATGAGTCAATCAATTGTTTTAGTTGTTAAATGATAGACGTCACTTCATATTCCATTATTACACTACTGATCATCTATCCCAATGTCTCACTATTGTTGTGTAACAGTTTCCTCTGAGATTAAAACCCTCCATCCTCAGAAAAAACTTCTTAAGACAAAGAATGTAGAAGGGAAGTGAAAGAGCAGGGCATTTAAAGAGAAGATATTTACCTGAAGATGAACCGACCAGCTGTAAAAAGGAGGTGAAGCACTCCATCTTTTAGGGAAGCTCATGGAGCTAGGAAGTAAACAACTTAAAACAGCTTCAGGAAGTCCCTGAAACTGACAGATTTACTAGGAGCTTCCCTCCTCAAGAATGTGTGAACACTGGAGACTGCTGAGAGACACTCTCAGACAAGGCAAGCGGCAGAGAAGACTCTGAGACAAGCTGAGTTGCAAAGACTCTCTGACTAGGCAAGCTGCAAGGTGGACTCTCAGACACGCTGGGCTGCTTGGAAGCAGCTCCGAAGAAGCCGGAAAGAAGCAGAGGCCAGCTGAACTACCCAGAGGAAACAAAGACCAGTTGAGCTGCCTGCAAGAGGCTCACATCACCCGAGTCACTGGGGAAGGACAGTTGTCAACCTGTTGAGCTTCCTTTAGGCTGTGTAGTGTGCTCCAGGTTGCCTTCTTTCCAGAACTATCATCCGTACCAGGGTGGGCTTTGGTGCAGCAACTGTCTAGTGGTCACTTCTGCTGCAGTAACTTACCCCTCATACACATTCCTGTGAGTCACGCCAGTCATACTGATTGCTTCACTAACTGGACTTCTGTGATGTCCATACTTCCCATCCTTTGGTCTGTCATTGGTTCTCTGCCTAGAGATGAGCAGACATTTGTTCGTGTCTACCTGGTAACAATGTCACACAACAAATATCAAACACTGTCTGTTGAAGCAACATTCACATGATGGCTTCTATCATGAATAAGTAGGAGAAACCTCAAAATAAGTTCTGTGTGTGAAGTGACAGGCTGCCTTTGAAACATTCGTTTTGGATTTAGTATTTTATTTGTCTGCCTTTTTTTTCTTCTTCTTTTTCCTGATATGGTCCCACTATGTAGCTCTGGCTGTGCCGGAACTCACACTGTAGATCAGACTGGCCCTGAAACCAGAGATCCGCCTGCCTCTGCCTTCTGAGTATGGGGATTAAAAGAGTGCACCACTCCTACCCGGCTTATTTTTCTGCTTTTAAATTATTTTATTTCATTTCTCTTTTTTAGGTTGGGTTTTCAATTTTCAACACGCTGTAATTTACTTGTATGACATATTCAAAGAATGGGCATGTTCAGGTCTATACTGGAAAAGAGTCTTACATCTTGAACTCCTCTAAACAGTTGAAAATGTTAAAAGTGCTGCATATCATTTAAAAAGTATCATAACTCACATGTTATACATAACAAAAGATCAAATTAAAGTCTCTGTGGATCATTATGACTTTTTAAAATGAACAAATGGAAATCACAATAAACTAGGCTTTTTATACCAAATAGATGATAAATAGCAATAACTTGTCAGAAAAGAAAAATGCGCAATTTCATTAAAATGTTTATGCTTAAGAAATATTTTAGAAAATCTTTTGTATAAATTACTGAGCATAAGGGTCCCTGAGCTGAATCTTGGAAAACCAGATTGAGATTTAACTGTATAATAATTGTAATTTAGTTCTAAATGACTTAAGCTCTTAGCATTTTAGCTTTCTTATTATCTCTTCAAAGCAGCTCATCAAGATACATGAAGTGGAGAACCTTGTTCATCATTTCTACAAACAAGGTCTTATTCATACTTGCAGGTGAGGCTTCAGCCCTGTTATATAAGTGAAATCCTACGGCACAGACAGACTAGGGAAGTTGTAGAACTTCCCGTAGTAAGAAGTTGTCTACCTTCAGCCAGCATATGCACAGTAGGGAAGCCATGCAGTGTTTACCCTGACTTAAACCTGTCTCTGCTCATGCCATGTAAGAAGAAGAGAAAGTGGTGAAGGAGAGAATTTTTTTTATTTCTTTTAAATTTTCTAAGCTTCTAATGTTTGGAGATTATTTCATTTGAATTAAGTCTATTATTAGCTAAAGAAAGAAAGAAAGAGAGAGAAGGAAGAAATCAAAGCTGCATCCACTACAGAAGAAATCCCCCAAACTGAGGGAGTAGGTGGGTGATGCTCCAAACTGCATCTTTATTTTGAGTAGGATTCAGGGGCCCCCACAGGTCTGTCTGCTGAGGGCTTGATTGCCCTCAGTGATGCACTGGGGGAGGGGAGGGTCGTTATGAGGAAGGGCTAGTGGAAGGAAGTTAGACTGTTGGGTACGTGCCTTTGGAGGGGATATTGGGGCCTTGCCCTCTTCTCTTCTTTCATTTCCAGCTACCATGAGGGTGACAGAATCTTGCCACCATGTATTATACCACTGCATAAATAGCCAACCAGCTACAGACTGTACCCTCCAAAATGTGAGTCAGAATTCTCCGTTAAGTTTATTGGTCCCAGATGGTTGCAAGATGATGGAAAGCTAACTAATAAAAGATATGGTAAAGAAAGCATTTTTTTTGGTCAAATATGAAATTCTATATTAGAATGCTAGTGTCTGAGGTATATCAAACCCAGGGTCCATAATCAATTTCTAGGGACTTGTGAACTTCAATGGAGAAAATTAAAGATTTATTCTCATTAGTTTCCAACATAAAGTTAGTGTTTCTTCCAATTATGAATATAGATGGCAACATAAAAAGGACTAATTGTAATTTATCAGCAGTAGAGATCAGAAGAACTGCAAAGTCATGCTTCTTAGTGGAATCACAACTGACTGTTTATGGTCCACGATGCTTGTTTCAAAAAATGGTAGATATCTAATGAGTTAATAGAGCTTACAATGGAAAATGTCATCAGGATCCACATTTCATTGTAATTAGTTTCCTTTATAAACACATGTATCTTGCTTTGTGCCTTTCAAAATAGTTTTCTGAAAATTTATTCTGTAATACAGTATCCAAAAATGTCCACAGCATAAAAACAGCTTAAGAATCTGACAGTTTTGTATTTTGCAAGAAGTCATTATATTTTGCTAAGATTTATTTTTTTAAGGCAATTTAAAGGACAAAGACAAAATTTGTTTGGGAGGAAATTTCTTGAATACCCTAAAACTAACATTGCAACAAGTTTGTGATGCTTAACTTAATGTCTACCTGGACAGAACCTAGACTCATGTGGGATATGGGCCTTTGGGAGTGTCTGTGGGAGACTGCCTTGATTATGTTGGTCGATGTGGGAGGACCCATCTTAATCTTGGATGGGACCATTTTGTATGCTGGATGCTGAACTGAATGAAAGAGAAAGCAGACTTGAACACAGATGTTGATGTGTTCTTCTTCCTTCTCTTCCTCCTCCTCCATTCCCTCTGCCTCCTCCTATTCTTTTTCATTTACGAACACTTTATTAGTGTGAGTGTATGTGTTTGTGTATGCCCCGGCACATGTGCAGAGGTCCAAGGGTCACGTCAGAGGCACTTGTCCCTTGCTCCTTTATGTGGGTTCCAGGCATGGAATTCAGGTGAAAGGAAGGCTCGGCAGCAAACGTTTACCCACCGAGCCTTCCTGTAGGTTCCGAATTCTGCTCTTTTACCACAGATGCAGTGTGACCTGCTCCCTCGGGCTCTTGTCACTAAGACTTCTCTGCCATGATGAACTGTAACCAGAAACTGAGAGTCAAGTAAAAGCTTTCTCCCGTAAGCTGCTTCGTCAAAACATTTTATCACAGCAACAGCAAAAGAAATTTAAACAGAGATCAATTAAGAAGTACATGATTGAAAGTAATATAAATTAAGTCATAAGGGAAAGCAACTCTCTCCCATTCAGGTATAGCAGTGCAGTACTGATGGCCGCTCCTGTCAGGAAGGAAAGGGCATGGTGTTACAGATCTTTCATTTCGGGACCCTGGAGGCTGGGGATGGAGAATTGTGAATTCAAGGTAAACCTGAGCTGCACAGGGGTGGTCTGTCTCAAAAACTGAAGACAAAAAAGGAAAGCTTGATGAGCTTCTAGAAGAGTGTGTTTCTGCGGTCTGGATGTGGGCCTGCCTGAGGACAGACAGTGAGACTTCACGGTGCCTTTGAAGTTCCATGCGCAGCAGTCTTCCAGGGTGATTAGAGCTTCACTGATTTGAACTTCAGTATCCCATGACACCATTGCTACGAGATGTCCTAGATAACTTTGCTTCTGTGACGTTTAGAAATCTAAAGAAAAATCGTGAAGTTTGCACTGGATTTGAGTACTTGGATATGCCATCTGTATCGATCCCTGTGTTTGAGGATACTGTCTTTAGTTTTAGAAAAAAAGTAACCGGGAAAATTTCACATTCTTTCTTAATCCCTGAGGAATCATTGAGGCATTATTTCTTTCCTCCGGTTTTTAATTTTGTAAATTTATATTTTTATTTTTGAGTGGTGTGTCCCTGAAATCAAACTCAGATCCTCAGACTTAGCTCCTTTGCCTTTGTGCATTGAGTCATCTCCCTGACCAAAGCTTTAGTTTTGAGTGCAAGGACAGTCTTTTTTGTTAACTATTGTATTTCAAAATGTTTTATGGGGAATTACGAAATCTCCAGATGGGGTATGAAAAACTCAAAGAGAAATGTAGGCAAGCAAAAATAAGTCTATCGCTGCTTACAACAGCTCAAAGAATCATCAACCTAATTTTTAAAATGAGTCTAGAAACAGGCTGCCTTCAAACTCCTTGTGTAGAATGGGTCCTTCGAAGTCATTTGTGTGTACGTAGGTTTTTGTGTATGATGTAACCCAGGATCTTCTGATTTCTTTTTCCATGTATTTATCTTTCCTCAACTTACAGGGTAGGAAGAAGGCATGAGGAGGAGAGAAAGGATGAAGAGGAGATATTTAAAAAGGTGCCCTGTAATCTTGCCTGAAAAATTTATGGTAGAGTAGATGCCATTTCTCTCTAACTACAATCTGTTTACTAAAATAGATATGATCATGCCCTTCGATTTCTCCATGGGGATTTCTCTTAAAGGTGCATTTTATGAGGGGTTACACTAAAAATAAATATGCTTTCAAATAGAATAACTATATTTAGAAGGTCTAAAATAACATGTACTAAACAGCCTTCCAGTTTATATTTATTCTTTCATTTTGATGAAATGAAAGCATGAGACACAGTTGGCCAATAAACTCAGAGTTCGTCAAAGTTGGGCAAGGCTCATGTTCCAGGCACAGAAAAAGGGATGCCACTATCCAAAATGCTAGTAGCTCACATTCAACAGAGGAGGTATGTGGTGCTGGGACTCAAGTCTAGGGCCTAGTGCATGATAGCTAAACACTCTACCAGATAGCTAAACAAACTACCAGCCCTAGTTATGGAAAACATGGTTTCCATGTTTTAATGGTAAATACTACCCAAGATCCTACAATTTGACAACTCATAATGTACAGATTTTGGTTTTTGTTGGAGAGGAAGATCTTGAGACAGGGTCTTTCAAACAGCACAGGCTGGTATTTAACTCATTATGTAGCATGAACTGAACTTAGACTCTTAATTCTCATGGCTTCTCATGGCATATACTACCACACCCAACTAAATTAAAAATGTGTTTTGAATATTAACTAATGCAGAGACACATGGAAATTGTATATATAGTGGTATTGTATAATGTTGACTGTATGAACATATTGAGTAATGTTTAAATCAGACAAAAGATATTTATCTCCTCAAACAGCTTTTCATTTCTTTATGTCAAAACCCTTAGAAATTTGTCCTTTTATTTTTTTAATGTGTGTGTGTGTGTGTGTGTGTGTGTGTGTGTGTGTGTGTGTGTGTGTTTTGTCTGCATATGTACCTACACAGTACTTTTATGCCTGATGACCAAAAAAACCAAAAGAGGAAGACAGACCTCTTGGGATTGGAGTTACGGCGGGTTGTGAGCTACCATGTGGGCGCTGGGAACTGAACCTGGGTCCTTTGGAATTGCTGAGCCCTCTTTCTAGCCCCTTTTGGATTTTTGAAATGTAGCATTGGGTGCTATTGTCTGTAAGGACTACACTCTGTAGTGCCGCACTAGACCTAAGAAGGTCTCACCTAATGGAGTATTCATTGAAATTTTTGAAGTTTTCTGCTTGGTTTTTCCAGGTTTTCAAGAAAGCATGCTGAAGTAGTAAACCAGCAAAGTCAAGTACACATCAGCTTTCTAGACAATGAGTGGACAGAGGGTTCAAGTCTTCCTCCGTAGTTTTAATTAGAGTGTTTTTCCTCTCAAATGGTGAAGTGAGGCATCGGACCTGTCCATTAACTTGTTAATTACCCTCTCCTGAGTATAAAATGTAAGTTCTACCTCAGATAAGGCAGATACTACTGTTTCTTTTCCTTCTGTTTCTTAAGGTTTATGTTATTTTTAATTATGCTTGGGGCGGGGCAGGTGCTTTGAGTCGAGAAGAAGGGGACAGATTGACTGAAGGTGGACTTACAGGGAGTTGTCAATCATCATCAGATGTAGGTGCCGGGAACTGAACTTGAGTCCCCTGGAAGACCAGAAAGTGTTCCTAACTATGTCTCCAAACCTCCTTTTCCTTCTTAAGATTTATTTATTTTTAGTTTATGTGTATGTGTGACTGTCTGCATGTATCTATATACACCACTTTAAAACCTAGGACATTGCTTAAAATGTGGCATGGCTAAAACAGTTATTTGTCCGACATGACAGGCCACAAATACAGGACTTAGAGAAATGATTGGTGTAGTTAGATTCATTTTAGCATGAACCGGAAACTTAGTCAAGCTTACCCTAGTTGTCGGGAAGTGATTCTGAGTACATGGATAGCAAAATAAGAAATTTGAGATTTACTCCACTGTAACTCCAAGTTGGTGCAGGGGCCTTTATCAGGAAGAGTTGAGGGCTATGGCTCTGTGAGAACGAACCATCAACTTAACTTAGGAACTCTGGATGGGTCTTGCTGTTCTCTTCCTGCCTGTCAGATCTTCAGTCTGTGCTGTGTACCTTCTTGTGGATTGTTGTCTCTACGTCAGCCCACCCTCCGCTGTTTATCCCGCACTCTTTCTTCTGCCTTCCGTGGACTTTGAGCTCCAGTTCTTGCCACCGTCTGCTGTTGTTGGCGTCTTACGTGGACATGATAGGAGACAGCATCTTCTTTAGCAAATGTTTTCACAGCTGAGGCAATGGGCTAGTCGGAGACTTGGCTGCCTTCAGACATACGCCCATCACACCATCTGTGACAATGACAGTACTGTCTCATGCATTACATAATGGTTCCTATGGACTGGACTACAATTCAGTAGTCCATCAACAAGGCATGACTAATGAGAGTCGTGGGCAAATTATGGCATTTCAGTTGCTGTATTCAGTAGAGCACAATGATATAAGAAATATCACAATTATCATAATGCACAGGAAGGTGACCAGTCATTCTCTGCATATTTACTGAGCAGAATTTTCCTTCATATACTGTCCTAGGCAATAAGCTATGGAAGAGAACACAATAAACAAGGTAATTTCTGGCATTAAACTCGAAAGGGAATATGAGAAAAAGAGTCAATAAAAGAAACTCTCATAGCAGAATAAATGTCATGTGTATAATTAAAATTAGATGCCAGGTGCAGTTTTTGGAGGGGAAAGACAGTCCCTCTTAGTTGGGGATTAGGTTGAGGCAGGCATGGAAGAATAATATTGGCTAGGTGAAGATTTGGGGACACACAATATAGGTCAGTGAAGTGATTGTGTGAATCCGCAAACACATGATAGTGTGGTTACAGGATCCTGGCTGAAGGGCAGAGGGTGCTTATTTGTTGGAACACAGTCCAAGAATGGAGTTGTGTGAGAATTCTGAGTGCTTGAGAGAAAACGTCACGAAAACAAGACCAGAGTCTTGTGACCATGTTTTTTTTTTTTTAAAAACACAGAATTGTTTTGGAATGTGTTTTCATGCTTCTCCCAGGTGGAGCAGACATGAGTGAGTTTACTTCAGCTGTTGTTATTCATAGGCCTTTAGGGAAAAACAGGCTTTTGCCACACGTGGCTTGTCCTTGTGATTCAACACCTTACTCATGTGATTCTTCTTAGCCTTCAGAGTATAAATTGCCTGATGCTCAGAATAAAGTTGGCTACTGCATGAGATTTTAGCCCCATTGTTAGGTCCTGCTCTCCTGGGTTCATGAAACTAATACAGTGGTAAACATTTGTTGAGAGCTGACCCTCTGCAGTGACAATCTTGGATACATACTAGGTGGGATGGTGACTGACTGCTCAGAAAATTCTTAAAATTAGGAGAAACAATATGACCAAATTTACAGAAAAAACATTGATGCTGAGCATGGTGGCTCACGTCTTTAATCTCAGGTCTCAGAAGGCAGAAGCCTCCTGAGCTCAAGGCAAGGCCAGGGTGGTCTACATAAGAGTTCCAAGACAGGCCACAGAGGAGATCTGTCTAAAAAAAACAAAACAAAACAAAACAAAAAGCTTATTATTTTCAGTTATGCGCATGGGGGTGTGTCTTCATGCAAGTATGAGAATGTGAATTCAGATGCCCATGATGACAAATTCATGGTATGCTGTGGAGCTGGAGGGACGATATCTGAGACTGGCCTCTGGCCTCCACACACATGCATGCATGTGTGCCATACACACATGCACATACTTGAACACACACATAAAGGATATTAATGCTAGAGCTTGCCTTGAACAGCTAGATGTGAAGCAATACTAATTACCAAGGAGGGGATACCAGTGTGTAAGAAGCTTGCCACCACGCGCCCACCATGATGAAAATAGACTAAGTCTCTGGAACTGTAAGCCAGCCCCAATGAAATGGTTTCTTTCATAAGATTTGCTGTGGTTGTGGTGTCTCTCCACAACAGCAGAACACTGACTGAGTCATGGAGGAGAGAGAAAAGGAGTGGTCAGAATAGTAAGTTTAGAGATAGAAATTCTTAGAGTCATTAGTGTTCAAATAAAAGTATCAACATGAGGCAGGGTGGTTCCCTGCAGAGAGGGATGAGAAATGAGAAAGTCCTGGAGATTCAGATTAAGGTGGGTGAGGGACTGAGGGAAAGAGGGTAGTGAGTGAGATAGGAAGCAGCAGGGAGGATATTAGAGAAGAGTGTCTGCCATGCAGGAGAGTTCTGTGACTCTAAGTGGGTGCCATGGAAAGAAAGTGTGTCTAAAAGGAGGTTATGGAAGATGAGGCGGGATGGTAGGGAAGATCAGTTGAGGAAAAGTTATCTTGAAATGTGAATAGATTTTAGAACAGGAAAGAACAACTGTTAAACTACTTATTGGAGAATAATTACAACATGGTTTTGAACATGGGACAGAAGGTCTAATCCATATAGGGGTCTTTGTAGATGGACCAGTTTGAAAAGACAGTAAGACAAACATTGAGAAAGCCTCAAATGATCAATTGGAGGTAGCCATCAAGGCTAATCAAAGATGTTCATGATCTTTTTTTCTGTAGCTAATGAGAGCCTCTAGACTTTAGAGACCAGAGGTTTCAGAATTCGTGGATATTTAAGAGGAATAGACTGTATAAAAAAAAAAGAAGAAAAAAATTGAGGTAAACAAAATATATTTTGATAAAAGACATTTAGCAGGTTAGGATTGACTGATTTATTAAATGTTGATACAAAATACGTAATTTTTCAGCGATTTTAGGTTGAGCTCGTGAAGAACTGCTAAAATTGTTGACAAAAGGGGAAGTCGAGAGGGAAAGATGATAGTGTCTTTTCTTTAGTGGGGGCATTTTAAATTAAATACAATATTTCTGTTAATTCCTTAAGCATTTCATTCATCCATACATTGTATTTTGGTCAGATTCATCTGAACTCCACTGACTCCTTCCATATCTACTTTCCCTGGCCCAATCCCTTTCCTCCCTACTCACCCAGAGTCTATCTTGTGCTGGTTATGTAGTCCTGGGCTGTGTAGTCATGGGATATGTAGTCCTGGGCTGTGTAGTCCTGGGCTCTGTAGTCGTTGGCTGTTCAATGGAGCATGATCAACCTACCAGGAACTCATCCTTCAAGCGGACAGTCCTTCCTCTGGAAACCATCGACTGTCAATGACTCCTTAGGTAGGGGTCCAAGCTGGTGAACTCCTCCCCTAGGATGTACTTAAAAAAAAAAAAACAGAATAAATCACTCAACAGAAGAACTTAAAATCATTTACTAAAAACTTTATTTGGAAATAAATAAATTCCTCTATTATTATTATTACTAAAATGGTCAGTAGAGGCCTGGTCTTGTTTCACTAGAGATTCATCTATTTCTTTTTAACCTTTGGATTATATTAAGGCTAAATCCAGTCATTTTCTATTTACTCTGTAAGCATTTTAGTAGGTGTCTTCAAATGAGAGGTTTAAAACACCATGGCCATAATGATATATATACCAAAGAAATTATTAATAATCCTGTAACATCATTAAATGCTACTTAGAGTTCCAGTCTCCCTGATGTCCTAGTATTCTTGTAGGTTTGTTGAAGTTAATGTCCAAATTACACAGTCAATTCTCTTTTAAAGCACATTCTGTAGTGTTAGTACTTATAGAAGGAGACACATATAAAACATATGAAGCACAATCATAGAGAAATAGTAGTACCCATGATTCCAACTCCAGAGCTAAAACTGATCAACACAGCAATTCACCTGTTTTTGTGTTGTTACTGTGTGTTTGTTTGTTTGTTTGTTTGTATTTTTCATTGTTTGTTTCTTGAGAGGAGATTCTTCTAAATTTTTTCTTTACTCTTTGATAATTTTATACATGCTATAATACATTTTGGTCCTTTGCCATCCTCTTCTTTATCCTCTCTCACCCCTTTCATCCTGTTGAACCCCAGATTCTTCCCTACAAATCCCCCAAATATTTTCATTTTGTTTTTGTTTTGTTTTGGGGCCCACTGAGTGTAGTTGCGGTTGCTTACGTGAGTAAGAGTGGGAGATTATTTACTGGAATGTGGGCAGCTGTCCAGTGGTTACACCTCTGAAGAAAATGACGAATGGGAATGGGTTCTTGAGACAGCATCTCAATACTGTTCAGGCCGGAAGGGAACTCACTTTGTAACCTGATAACCCTGAACTTGGAGCCATCTTCCTGCCCTAACACCTTGAATATAGGTATGCAGGCCTGAGGTGCCACGCCCTGGAGGGCTGCCTTCTTGCCTCGGCTGTCCTATCCGTGTGTTTCTCTGTGAGAAGTGAGCACCATACTGGCTTGTACTTGCTATTCTCTTGCTTTCTTTTCTTATTTTTTAAATACAGTCTTACCACATATGCATGTGTCCTCAAACAATATGTTGTTTACTTTTGCTTGTTTTGAAGCTTTAGAAAAACAACACATAATGTGTTCTGCTTCCTTTTAACTCAACATAATGTATCTAAAGTTCATCCATATTGTTGGTGTGGCTACGGGAAGCTCCTTTTTACTGCTATATAATCTTTCCCAGCTTGCTGTCATTGCTTGCCTGTTTTCCTCCTGGGTGGTGGGTCCTACCCTTTTCTAGTATGGACAGTTCTTAAGAACAATGTGTCTCTTGTAACACAGTACAGAGGCTCAGACAGTGGGGGCCTAGGAATGGACTTTCCTCAGTAGATTTGCCACCTTTGACTTTGCACAATGATGCCAACATGTTTGAGAAAGTGATTATGCCAATTAATGTTGCTACTAAGAGTTCATTAGTGTCTGCCCTGATGTTGGTGCATTTTTGCCAGAGTAGCTTTTCTCAAATTCTGTCCATTCTATTGGTAAAGGAGTATAAATAGAAAAAGTTTTCTTTTTTAATATTTTCCTCCTTGAGAACTAGCAAGATTGAACATTGTAACACATGAACATTTGACATTAAACCCTTCTACTATGAAATTTTGAGACAGTTGGGGCTACAGAGTGAAACTCTTTCTCAGAAAACCAATAGATAGATAGATAGATAGAAAGACAGATATTATAGACTATAGATAGAGACAGATAGATAATAGATGAATGATAGCTAGTTTGATAGATTGATGATTGATAGATAATAGATAATAGATGATAGATAGATGATAAGTGATAGATTGATGATAGATAGATGATAGGTAGATAGAGTAAGTAAACTCTAGAAGATAAATAGCACTCTGAAAATTGAACCACACCCCCAACATGGTTTTGCTACCCATTTTGTGGGTTCAGTTACCTGTAGTTAACTGCTATATGGAAATATTAAATAGCAATTTCACAAAAAAAATCCTGGGAAGTTTTACATCAAATGTTTGTGTTTGTTTCTTCTCTTTCTTTTTCAGTAGATTTAATTTATATCTGGATCCTGGGTGTTTTGAACAGATACTCTGGTGTGGCTTTTCACAAGATGGTCCATGAATTACTGGTAAGGAGACTTGGTTGAATACAGTCTCTTTCCAGAGGTCAGGTAGCGTAGGTCTTGGAGATGGCCTCAAAGGCGGCCTTGATGAAGTTGCCCAGGGTGGCAGTGTAGCCCCTGGCTGATGTGTAGCAGTCATCAATACTGGCTGTCATCAGTAGCTTCATGGTCACAGGAGCAGGGACAACATTAGTGTCTCTGGGGGCAGGGATGATGTGATCCAGCACACAGCCACAGTGGCCTGTCACTTTGCATGGAACAGTGTGGGGCTTGACAGTCTCATTCCCCATAGCCTCTCTGAACAGGGATAATGGAAAGTTTCGATAAGATGGTGGCCCCTCAGATGGCAGTGGATTCTTCCTTGGCATATGTTACACCAAGCCAACATGACTATTGTAGTCCCCAGTGGTGGATTTATCTCAGCCTAGACCACAGCCAAGGCCTCTACCACAACTGCAGCCCCCAAGTCCACTACCGAATAGTCTGCAGAAGTAGCTGTGGTTGATGATCCTAATCCGTGCCCCCTGCTTGGAGAAGCAGCTTGTTTGTTTATTTTTGAGACAAGATTACACTATGTGACCCCTGTTGATCTTGAATCCATGATCTTCCCGACTGCTCTCCCGAGTGCTAAGATTATACCCATGTACCATCATGTAGGTTTTCTCATGCTGGTTTTGTTTATTTTGTTTTTTTGAGATAGGGTCTCTCTCCATAGCCCTGGCTGTCACCGACTGAGCCCTGGAGCTCACTGTGTAGACCAGGCTGACATAGAATTCACAGAGATCCACCCTCCTCAGGTTTCTTAGTGCTGGTCTTTCATGCTGTTTTATGGATATGATGAATATTTATATCACACCACCCTTTTTTCACCAGGAGACTGCACTATATGTGCTACCTACTTATTAGTTATATAGTAATCACCCTTGCTATCAGATTGACTTTTCTTGGTGTCAAGGTGATTGTTAATGAAACTCTTAATTTATCTAATAATTATCCTAAAGTATATGACTAATGATGTAAAAGAGGCATCAGAAGTTAAATAAGGAATATATATTCATATATATGGATATATGCACATATATATGTATGTATACATATATACACACACATAATTACCTACATATACATATATATGTGGAGAGAGAGGCAGGGAGATTGGTGTACTCTCAGGAGTCTTGAGCACCTCTTTGAGACACATCTACCATGGATAATGGGGACAACCATGCAGTACCAATTGAAGCAGGTGTCAGATCGTCCATTAGTGTCCTATGTCTACCAGTCATTGGTTAGGCTTTTCTAGAGCTGTGATTACAAATAAGCAGAAGACCTGAGACAGTTTTCGACAGGAACTGAGGTCTAGACCTTCAGTGGCTAAAATACTTGGCTAAAACCCATGGAAGAAATGATTCCTATTAGAGGGAGTCTGAGCAACACGTAGGTCTACTAAAATGAGTTCACAGAATGATTTAGAAATATGTTTATTCTGTATCTCCAGTAACAGCAGAATATTAGAAACATAGTCTGCATCAAATGCATATTTGATGAGAGAATAAACATGACACAGTGAGAAAATATTTCTTCCCCTAAAATGCTTTAATCTGTGCATTAAACAATTAACAGCATCTCATTAACTAGACCTTGTATAAATCTATGCTTGATCATCTTAATTGGTGATTAACCTATTGATTCTTCTGTGTATTGACTTTTTTTATTTTTAACCTTTCTTTTATTAGAAAAATACAACAGAATAAGCAAAATATGATTAATCATTAGCATATCAATCTCGTCATTATTGTAAAAAGTGAGCCTTGTTCTTAACTACCTTAAGGAAGTAGCAAAGAAGACTTGGCAGAGATTTGGCTGTGTTACATACACAACTTTCACTTGTCATTCATGGTCGCTCAATGGGCAGAACACTCTGTAGAAGCCTCACTCATGTATCTCTCCAGGGAGCTCTATAAACCGGTATCCACCTCAGTGAGGCTACTACGTGTGCTGAGCACCCATGTCCACCCAATAACATCACATGAAATAAAAACTGTGGTATACATTTTCCAAGCCATGTGAGTAAAACAGTCCCATTCCAGTTACGTGGACTGAAGAGTGTGTCCACTGCATTCCACATAGGAGAGCGGAACAACATTTCCAGCTCACTCCAGTTATATCCTGTCCTGTTGGTTATGGGATGGAACGGGACCTCCATCTGTTATAATCAAAGGAGTGGTGAAGCCTAATATAATTGCTGTTTTCCCAAGAATCTCTACAGAGAAACCAGATTTTGTTCTAAATGCCAAGTACGGTCCCTACTCGTACTGGTTGTCTGGGACACTCTGTTTAGTCTAATGAGTCTATGGAGGGGGAAGAAGCTCAATCATGTAGAACAGAGCTTCAGGCTCATTGAAATCTACATTCAGAGCCAGAAATTCATTGCTGTGGGCTGTTCTGTGTAAGTTATGATGTTTAGTAGAACCACTGGCCTTTGTTTTTGGATCATATTATAATTATAAACACAGTGGGGTCAAATAAAAATGTCTCCAGATATTGACAAGTGCCCTATGAGGGGACCTTGACAGTGAGATACTGATGTATGAATATTTACAAGAAGTGACAAAGAGGAAGGAAGTAACAAGATGTTTTCCAGTCTCAATATGAATCATATAAATTGCACATCTAATATACAAACAATTACAAAGAACATTTATCTCTAAATTAGTTGCTCTTTTGGTTAAAAAAAAAAAGCAACACAGTCACATAGCTAAAGAAATATATAGTAAAGCATGTGTGGAAAGACAGGTGACTGGGGAGCCAAACAGGATGGATCACTCATGTAAGTCCAAACATCTACCAGTAACTGGAAGGGTTTCACATATCTGACTGATGAACTTCCTTTTCCTCTTAAATTTGTTTGAGTTGTACTTCTTTTACTCACAACTGTGATGGCCTCCAGTAGCACATAAAGACGATTTAAATAAAGAACCAGGAGACAATTCTTCCATTATAAATTTTCTTAGTTTTTTTTTATAGAGAGAAATGATTTATTTTGGCTTACATTAAATCCATTTTGATGTTGGAACACTGAAAAGGGAATTTATGAAAAAAATCTGAAAGTGATCCAGTGAAAATAAGTGCAAAACATTTCATGAGATTGAAAAAAAGGATCTTGTGAAAGAAGTTAGAGCATACAGAGAAGGGACAATGTAGAAAAGTGGCTATAGGTTTTTCTTTTAATGAATAAAAACAATGATAGGCAGACAGACAGATAGATAGAGATAGACAGACGGACAGATGAAATGTCTTAGTCCACTGGGGCTACTATGACCAAATACCATAAACCAAGGAATTCCTAAGCCAGAAATTCATTTCTCACAGGTATGAAGCCTGGAATGGTCAAGATGTAGATGCAAGCAGGGATCAGGTGAGGGTCTTCTTTCTCAAACATGGTACCTTCTCTCTCTGTCCTTGCATGTTGGGAAAGTCTCTTTCATAAGGATGTTAATGCCATTCATGAGTGCCCTACCATCATGATCTAATGACTCCCAAAGACGTCAATTCCAATCTCAACACCTTGATGGGTAGATTTTATTGTATGAATTTTTGGAGGCCAATACATATCATGCTACAGCACATGTGGGTACACATATACATACACAGATACCACATTTTCTCACCCCTTTTTGCACACCCATGTGTGGACTTTGGCTTGTTGCCACCTATTTTTTGTCTGCCCAGCCATTACTGACTACCTCTGACCTGAGTTATCAAGAGAAGTGCAACTCTATCTTCATGAGCAAGGCAACAACCTTCTACTCCCTTGGGAACTTACTTTCAACCTTTTCTGTTGACTTTATTTCCTGTGTACTTTCTTTCGGGCTTGATAAACCTATGGCATTCCCTCTCCATTCTTATAGCTTAACCCTTATCACTGTTTAATAATTCTTCCTATTACAACTTCCTTGTTCAGATTACTGCGCTTTCTTTCTTCTTTTTTGGTTCAGATGGATATATCTCACTTATGAATGACATTTCTCCCACACCAGTTTAGATGAATGTGTTGCCTGTGATCATAAGAGCTAGCTCCAAACAGGTAGGATGCATCAAAATGCTCCCTCCATTTGAGATTCTGGTGTTTCTGAACTTATCCTTCTCCACAGAACTTCATGAAACTAACGTAAAGGTCTACAACTGCCTGCGTATGGGAAGACACAGGACACTTAGATCAGTTTTGATGAGCACGAGGTTTGACACATTTGTCAATAGTCCCAGGAATAGTTTTGCATAGTATAATATTTAGCAGCCACCGGAGAAGGGCAAACCAATATAATTAAGGTTAAGGGTATTTGGAATAACTGACTCAGAGAAGCTTAATGTGTCCCTATTTCTATTTTAGCTTTGTTCAAGCTCAGGAATCAATGACCTCAGGCAAAGGCATATAAAGGAATACGTTTCCAAATAAGATTTGGCTATTTTGCTTAAGGGATTGTTAGCCATGAGGTTAACCTATCCAACTGGAAAACATGCTATTTTTCTCATGTACAACATATATTCTGAGAATGTAATTCAATTTCTTAATTTAAGAAAGAAGTAAAAAATAACATCAGTGTTTATACAATTGTTGATGCTGTTAAGAAGAATGTCCAACTAATTCTGCAGAATCAGTCATAGAAACTAGATTATTTTAGCATCAAAAAATATAAAAAAAAGTATATGGGAAGTAGGCATGAAAGTATTACACCTCTTCTCTATTACATATTTAAATGTACTCAGTCATTAAATACACCAGTGACAGGTTCAAAATATATTGTACCATTTACCTTTGGTACACATTTCTATAAAAATATTGAACAAACTTTTTTAGAAAGGACATATTGGAATACATTGAGGAAATTTTTTTTTTTTTTTTTTTTTTTTTTTTTTTTTTTTTTTGGTTTTTCGAGACAGGGTTTCTCTGTGCAGCTTTGCGCCTTTCCTGGGACTCGCTTGGTAGCCCAGGCTGGCCTCGAACTCACAGAGATCCACCTGGCTCTGCCTCCCAAGTGCTGGGATTAAAGGCGTGCGCCACCACCGCCCGGCGAGGAAATTTTAATACAATAAAAATTTAAATTATGCAGAGTGTGTTAACAGAGAATTAAATGTAGTCTGACAATCAATAATTATGTCATAATACCAGAAGAGCAGAGCACAATAATTTTCTGTACAGCTGACTCTTTAAAGATAAACATCTTGCATAATATAGAGACCAAGAGGAGCTGGGCTGAGAACAGCTGATTAAACAGCATAGTATGCAATCAATACAGTATTTGCGGGTCATCAGAAATTAGTAACTAAATATTAACCTCCTCAAAGAAAATATGGCTAGATCATACCACACTAGAGAGTGACTTTGAAAGGAGACACATAGATAACAGTCTAACTGAATACTTTTCTCCTTTTATAGTTGAAAATTCTAAGATCAGATTGTGAATAAAATAATAAAACATGAGTAAAGCTTTTAAAATGCTTGAAATACATTCTGAAAATAGCATTCAAGCAAAGTCTGTGTTTGTATTACATGGAGGAGGAAAGTGTAACTGCATGAGTGTTTTTGGTCAGGAGAAGTGGGAAAACAATTGGGGTGACCACAGAAATGCTTTCTCCTGAATTAAGTCAATAGTTTTCAACTATGTTCTTTATATGGCTTAATGCTTTTCTAAAAGTATGCTAATTCTAACAAAAATGCTCTTAAAACAGTATTTTGGGGATATTTACTTTATCTTCAACACATTATTTATAAGTACAATGATACAATTAAAGTACAAGCCAACAGTGTTTAAAATCCTAAGAGTTCAGTAAAACTGAAATAGAAAGGAAGTATGAAAATTCCAAATAGATTTTCATGCAAAATGGAGGTTAAGAAAAGATGCTAGGAGGAAATCCTAACATCTACGACAGGGCCTCAATAAAGAAACTTGTGTGAACAGCACAAAAATACCTATGTCAAAATGAAATTTTTGGCTAGTGATGTAGTAGTTGGTAGAATGCTTGCTAGTATACAGGAAACCCTGTCCTACATCTCCTACAGGAAATAAAACCAGGCAGAGTGCTACATGTCTGTAATCCCAGTCCTCAGTGAGTGGTGAGTGGAAGCTGGAGGATCAGGTGTTCAAGGTCATTCTCACCTACATAGAGATTGTGATGGGTATCCTGCACTATACATGACCATGTTTTAAGCAATAAGCACAAAACAAAGACCCAGTAACATTATTATGCCTTGCTTTTATTAATAATAAGGTAAGTTCTTAAGTACATTTCTCTGACCAATAGTGTTTCACGAAGAATTCAATTATTCCTTAGAAATCTTGGACCAAAATTTGAAACATTGAATGAATGAGTTCAAATATATCATCTACTTCTACTTTTGTTTTAAAAACCCAGGAACCGATGGCTGCATAGCATAACACCCCAGTGTTGGCTGAAGATATGCTTGCACTGAGCTCCATGTTTTATTGCCAGCAGGGACTTGGAAGGTTCTCTTAGCTTTCTGCACCTCAGTCACCATTTGTAAAAGGAAGGAGCAATGTTTATCCCATAGGATTATGTGAGGATAGAAAGTGCTTGACTCATCATGCCAGCTTAATTACACTGGAATTTTCAGCGATATTCATTTGCATATAAGTATGGTGGGCATCGTTGAGGATCATTATTATTATTGCAGTTTTGGGGGTTACTCTCACCTACCAGATGCAGTCATATTTTAACTTTTTCTGTAATTTTATGATGTGCTGAAAACTTATGACTGCTTTCTGATGATTCAGCCTTCAGAAATAGTTGGATCTGGATTCTCTCAGTCTTCTCCCTATTTGGGTTCCTTCACTGTTTATATCAGCTCGCATCCCATGGGCTTCTCCTGAGATGCTCATTGTTGCTGCATTTGCTTATCTGTCCACCTGGCTCAAGAAAACTACATTTTCCAGTATTTCAGAGTCAGTTCCAAAAAGTTCTTCAAGGCACTTTTGCATTCAAAATTTCCATGCTGTGATTTTTTAATTTATCACAATTTCCAATTAGGCATATAAGTCAGTAGACAGTGTTCTTGATGTTGACTTTACATGGAAGAAAGATGACGAGATAAGCTTTTCAAATGACCAGTGTAGACAAATTTCTAAATGGTCTTATTAAATAAAAAACATGGAGCCAAATATAGGGGTGAAAACCTTAGATCAAGGAAATAGGGAAAGCCATCAGCCAACCTTACCTCACCAACTTTGCAGCTTCCAAAATCGAGTTACTTCCTGTCTGCCCACACCTTTATTGCCTTACTGTTCTGCCTTCTCATTGGCTCTCTTAGCCCAGTTACCTCACTTCCTCTTCCTACACAGCTCTGTCACTTTCTGTCTGTCTGTACAGACCTCCAGGTCTCTACAGGCAAGCTTTATTTATTAATGCACAAATAAAATATCACCACAGACCAGCTCTATCTCATCATTCATATCTCAGCTCCACTATCACCTTCTGTAGATGATACATTTTCTACACCATTTAAAAACCACATGTGTCCTTGTGGTAAGATTGAGCATTCCTTGGGTATATGCCCAAGAGTGGTATAACTGGGTATTGAGGAAGACTTATTCCCAATTTTCTGAAAAACCACCATACTGATTTCCAGAGTGGTTGTACAAGTTTGCATTCCCACTAACAGTGAAGGAGTATTCCCCTTGTTCTACATCCTCTCCAACATAAGCTGTCTTCAGTGGTTTTGATCTTAGCCATTCATTCTAACAGGTGTAAGATGGTATCTCAGAGTTGTTTTGATTTGCATTTCCCTGATGACTAAGGATGTTGAGCAATTCCTTAAATGCCTTTCAGCCATTTGAGATTCTTCTGTTGAGAATTCTCTGTTAAGCTCTGTAGCCCATTTTTTAATTGGATTGTTCAGTATTTTGATGTCTAGCTTTTTGAGTTCTTTATATATTTTGGAGATTAGCCCTCACTGCCAGACACCAAGCTGAGCTCCAGGAATCCAACTGATGAGAGAGAAGAGAGATACTGTAGGCGAGAGATGTCGAGATCATGATGGGAGGACGTGCAGAGATGACCGGCCACACTAGTGGAAGCCCATGAACTGTGGACTGGTGGCTGTGGAGCCCCATGGGACTGGACTAGGCCCTCTGGATACAGAAGACTATGGTGGTATTTTATTTGTACTGAAATGTGATTTTAATTGTATGTTAATAAATAAAGTTGCCCGGGGGTCAGAGCTATTAGAGCCATAGCAAGAGCGTGGCGGTGGTGGCGCACGCCTTTAATCCCAGCACTTGGTAGACAGAGCTAGGTAGATCTCTGTGTGTAAAAGGATACAGCCAGCATTGGAGACACACGCCTTTAATCTCAATACCAACCATAGAAGACCTGGAAGTCTCTACAGTCAGGCAGTGACGAGGCAGTCATGTGTTTGGGTTTACAACCAATGAGAAGGCAGAACAGAAAGACTATATAAAGACATACACACAGGAAGTAGGTCCCTTTCAGAGAGCTCTCTTGGCTGAAGCAGGAAGGGTAAGGCTCTGAGTTCTGACCTCTTGGCTTTCTTCTCTGAATCGGCTCTGTGTTTCTTATTTAATAAGACGGTTGGTTACATCTACAGAAGACAGTTGTTTGGCTCAAACTGTTTGGGGGGCCTTCAGGCAGGGGGATCAGGATCTGTCCCTGGTCTATGGGCAGGCTTCTGGAACCCAGTGCCTGTGGTGTGACACCTTGCACAACCTTGGTACAGTGGGAAGGGGCTTGGACCTGCCTAGGCTCAGTGTGCTGGGCTCTGCTGACTCCCTGTGGGAGATCTCAATTTGGGGGATGTGGGGATGCAGAATAGCTTGGGAAAGAGGGTGGGGGTGGGAGGAGGGAGGAAGGGGGCATCTTTAGATAGTATGTGGAGTGAGTAGAAAATTTTTTAATAAAGAAAAATGAAAGAAAAAAAACCAGCATATGCCCTGTTATATTGCTTGTCAATTATTTTATAAATGCACTCATATTTGAGAGTATCTTTTCCGTGGATACATTTATTTATAAATATGGTTGCATGGTTGCATCACCTTTCCCTTCTCTGTCTGCAACCTCTCTGACATCAGTGAAATGGTTACCTGGAAGTGTATGTGCCGGAGGGGCTCCAGTGCATCATAGTAATTTTTATGCTCTTGCTGTAGTAACCACTTTAGGACAAATCCTCTCCTCTGAGGAGCATGGGACACACATGCATTATGTGTTTTCTGAAACTCATTTTGCTTTTCAAGAAGTAAATAAAAGTTTGAAGGGAATGGAATTTGTACAAAAGAACTACTAAGAGATATAGAGGAAAAAATCTAAAAGAAAAAAATATAATGACAGAATTTAAAACTTACTAAATTATCTCAATGTTAGATTGGAGATGAGAGGCTAGAGTCAGTGAACTGGAGACTAATCAGAAAAGTTTTCCTATTTTGAACAACAAGGAAAAGGGACTAGAGGGAAAATGAACAGAACATCAGAGACATGTATGTATGAACAAGAATATACTATTTATGTTGCCGGAATCCCAGAACAGGAGAAAGACAGTGAGACTGAGTGAGTTCTCAAAGAAATAATGAATGGAAATTTTACAATAAGGGGAAGAGACACAAACCTTCAGATCAAGAGCTCCAGTGAACCCCAACAAGCATGAACTGGAACCAGTACACACAAAGACACTCATAATTAACTTTTGAAAACAGCCAGAAAGAGATAACATATTAGCTGCAGGAGAACAGTATTTCAAGGAACTTCTTTCCACCTGCTACCATGAAGGCCAGAGCTAGGGGTACAGTATATTTCAAGTAAAAAAAAAAAGCTGCATGGCAATAGATATGGATCTATATCTCTTACCAAGCACATAACTCAAGTCCAAGTAGATCAAAGACCTCAACATAAATCCAGTTACACTGAACCTGATAGAAGAGAAAGTGGGAAGTTGCCTTGAATGCATTGGCATAAGATACCACTTCCTAAACACAATACCAATAGCACAGACACTAAGATTGATAATAAATGGGACCTCCTGAAACTGAAAAGCTTCTCTATGGCAAAAGACATTGTCAATAAGACAAAATGACAGCCTACAGAATGGCAAAGAATCTTCATCAACCCCACATCTGGCAGAGGGCTGATCTCCAAAGTATATAATGAACTCAAGGAACAAGACATCAAAATACCAAATAATCCAATCAAAAAAGGGCTACTGTGGTGATGTATTGTATGCCCCAATATACTGTGTCCCCCAATAAAATTTATCTGAGGATCAAAAAAAAAAAAAGCTGTCAACTCTGAACTGCATATTGAAAAAACTTAACCGTTAGGAATTAAAGGGAAACAAAACATTCTCAGATACAAGAGAACTTTAGATATTTTCTTATAAATAGTCATTCAGACAGAAAAGCAATGATTTAAAATAAAATCTTGGGGTGTTGGGATCAAACAAAGAACAAGAGAAAGAAAGTAGGAGTGCGTGGATCAGGTTGCCCGTTCATGGTGAACATACAGGTGCGTATTTGCTATCTGAAACAAAGTTAGGTCATCTGTCTTAGCCTATTGCTGCTGCTATGACAAAACATTTTTACTTTGGGAAATTTATAAAACAATAGAAATTTACTTCTCATGGTTCTGGAAGGTGAAAATTTCTATAGCAAATTCTGTAGGTCTGTCTTCTGTTAAGAGCTTGCTCTCCATTCTGAAGACAGCCTTTGACTGCCGAATTTCTATATTAGCAGAAGTAAGTACTATGTCCCCAAATAGTGCAAGCCACAAGGGATCTCCCTTTCATCAGGCTGGTAAGGGTGCCACCACCTGACATTGATCCTACTGCATTGGTTTCAACATATGACTTTGAGAGAACATGTTCAGACCAGAGAACTGCTCTACAGTACAGCCAGAGGCTGTAATATATATATAAAGCTATTCTGTTGGGAGTATGGGTTCTATTGTGTTACAACAGCATTAAAAGTATTGGGAAGTCCTGATCTAATCTTCACAAAGTCTAAGACCATGCTACTCAGTGGTGACCTTGTCATTTTGGACTATAACATTACCAGATGCTGCTCTCTGATAGATGGTTATGTATTTTTAAGCGGTCCTCTGATAGAACAGTATAAATAAGAAAATGACTTAATTATTACAGTATCAATACCTGAAGTACCCATTAGCATTGATAATTTCAGAAAACATTTCAAAGACTTGAGAAATGACCCCAAATGTTCCCTCATAAGGTGAAATAAAATGTCATATGTATATACAGATATATGTATATGTGTACATGTGTGTAGATATAGGTATATCAGCATCCCCGCAAAGGACAATGGAAACATGTAATTGTATTAATGATTAAGAATCTTTTCTTCCTATGACCACAGTGGAGCTTCCTCAGGCATTCCTTAGTAGTATGGGTAAATGGGTATAGCTTTTAAACAGTTGCCTAAGGATGTCTTGTGATTGGCCTGGATCACAGAGCAGTTCCAGAAGCAAGGATCAAAACTTGGAATGAAAATCTGTCAATCTACATCCAGCTCATAGTAAAATATTCATGGAAGAGATGAATTAGAGTCTGCGTTCCTTGCACCAATAGAACTAGAGACAAATGACCCACTATTTGAATCTGTACTGTCTCCTGGATTTTCCATTTATTTTAGAAAAGTAGCTAAATGGACCATAAAGGGACCCTATGTGGTTGTACATCACTTTGAAAATCTCTATGGGAATTCTGAGAGAAAAATCAAAGGCTTGGTGGTGGTCAGCACGTCAAGCTCAGGCCAGTATCTGAGGTGATGGAATTTAAGAAACTGATTTCCTAGTTGGAACTCAAAGTGGTGGTGTCTTTGGTCTGTGACATGAATGAACATAAGAGAATTCAAATCATACAATGATACGTCAAATGACAGTATACAGTGGTGGCTTCTCCCAAAGCCCAAACTATTCATAAAAGAAAAGATAAAGTCTACAGCACACTCTTGCCAAAAGCTTTTTACCTTTGGCTAGGGGAAAAGATACTTAAATGGATATTGACAATTCTTGATCCATGTTCTTGGTTTGAATGCCTATGCTTACCAGCTGTAGTCAATGCCACTAATACCACCAAGGTTCTTGGATAAAAATATATTGAAGTTGTTTGATCCTCCTAATTCAATTTCATCAGAACAAAACACTTTTCCTGCAGCCTTAGCTGAAGAAACAGAAACATCACTTTCAGTGGAGTTTTTATATTCCTCATTACCGCAAATAGTAGTGGGAAAATAAAAATTAACATGGAAAAAGAAAACACCCGTTTGAAAAGTTGTAGATGACAAAGGATGGCAAGTCTTTGTTCCAGACCTATGTTTTATGTTCAACACTCAAGAGAACTGACCAACAGTTCTCATTAGATACATTGTTATGGGTTTGTGTTGAAATTGGGGATTAGGAAAAAATAGTGTGATCCAGGGTTATGTATGTGTATATATAATATATGTAAATAAACACACACACACACACACACACACACACATATATATATATATATCCTTTTCCAGACTCAATGGTGCCTGGACTATAGCTACTTTCCTAAAGGTAGATGAAGCAAAAGCAAACAAATAAACAGTGTCTATTAATGACCTGAACTTTTGTTTGATTGTTTTTTTTGTTTCTGATTATCTAAATAAAACTTTATTGTAACGCAGTCACACACATTCACATATTCATTTACATAGTATTGATAACTACTTCCATTGTACAATGTCAGGTACAGTTGAGTCATCATGACAAAGTCCAAAAACCCCACAAAGTTTAAAATATTTCAGACCTAGACATCTGCCAAAAGAAATAATCTCTCTCCCAGTGTGTTAAAAACGCTGTGAAAAGTTTAAGAAAGGTGATTTTTGTTGTTGTTCTCTGATGATCTTATTTGATGTTGTTATCAAGATCTGGGATATACATATATTAAATGTCGAGGACCTGGAAATATTTTTTTTGTTTTGCCTGGCAGATATGGTCCCATTTCTGTACGCTCAGTGCAACTTGATGTCATTGGGACTGGAGTGAAGAAGAGAATCTCTAGCCTGTGTCATCTCAGTAGGGAATTTTTGTGTTGAAAACATGGAAGGAAGATAGGATAGTGATTGAGAGTGTGCAGTGAGTTAAGGGGTGTTATGAAAGGAAAAATGGTCACACAGTCTTCTTTCTCCCTGAGGGTGGTGTGGGGCATGAAAACAAGGGTTACTTTAGTTTTGCTTCAGATGCTCTTCGGTGAGGTACTGTGTTAAAACTCATGCTCTTGCGAGGAACTAAAGTCATGGTAGCAGCAGCTATCACAACACACATGCATTCGTGAGTATTAGTAAGTAACCCTGTCCCCAGTGGGTGCAGTAACCGGGGTGACCATTGTATATTATGATTAAACAAATGGTTAAAAATGTAAGTGCTACTAAAACAGAAGAATATATGCTGACTGTCCCACTGGTCATTAGACGTAAAAACACTGTTTTCTGGGTAGAGAACTAATACTGCAAAGGTAATAAAATGTGACAAAAATGACATCAACGTAACTCAACAACAGTGAAAATAATCTGTTTATAAAAGAACAAAAAGACCTGAAAAGTCACTTCTCTAAATACTATATACAAAAGGACAAAGGCTAAAAATCATATGAAAGGATGTTCAAAAATCTCTAATAATTAGAAAAACACAAATCAAATTTACAATGAGTTAGCACTGCATATCCATTAACATGGTCACGAATGAAATGGACTGGGTTCTGTTGTTATTCTTACAAAAGCAGTAAGTGTGGTAGCAAGGATGTGGAGAATACGGACTCTTCTGCAATGCTGAATGCTGTTGGGACTGCAAAACAGTGACGTCTCTACTGAAAACAGTGCCAAGTTTCTAAAAATCCTACAGATTTTTTGTGTCAAAAAAAAGTAAGCACTCTTACTTTGGGGATGGATACACACACACACACACACACACACACACACACACACACACACACATTTTAAATCAGGGTATTAGAGGAATATTTGCACAACTATGCTTATTATAGCATTATTCATAATATCCAAGAAATGAAAGCAGGATAGAACAAATAAATGGGTGAAATAGTATGATATATAGCTAAAGTGAAATATTGTTCAACCTAGAAAGAAGAATACCTGTGACCTAGAAGTCATCATGCTGAATGAGGTAAGCCATTCACAGAGGAACAAACAATTCATGACTCCACTCGTGGGAGATATCTAGAGTAATCAAGTCACAGTAACAGAAAGTAACGTGATAGTTGACAGGGTCTAGGATGAGGGAAAGAGATCAGAAATAGAATTTTAATATGTAGAACAAGATAAAAACATATTGGATATGTGTTACACAGCCATGTGAATGTAGTTAGCACCGTACTGTGACACTGTCACATTGCATCCTTAATTCTGAACACACAACTTGAGCACTCTGCACTGTGTGTACTGTCACACCTCTCATCAACAGTTCACACCCCCTTAAACGTGGAGGCACACATCAAGACTGTCACACAGTACGGAGTTGCAATGTTTGTACTGTACGTACAGAATTTTGTGTTCTTATGAAAACAGATTTATGTGTAGAAACTAAAGGCTTTTACTACTTTCCTGCCATCATTCTTCTGTATAGAAGTATCAAAATAGCCTGCTTTGTATGTAGGTTAGAATGTTGGAGTTTTAGAATTACTGTTTGGTTTGCCGGCTTGAATTTCATTAAAAATTTGTTAAGAGACTTTTACCTTCAGAAAAATTTGATTCCCATAATTTCTGAAGTGGACACAAACATATTTTTGCCATTTTGCACTGTGCATTTATGGAATTAGTGTCTTCAGAATTGATGATTCCAAATAGGTAGAGATCAATTTTGAAGGATGCTGAAGATACTTCCCATCCTACACTGTAGAATATCCATCTAAGATTGAATTCTTTCTGTGAAAATAAACAAACACATACATTTTATTAGTATGCAAAAGTGCTTTAGTCTTTATAAAGGGTAAAATTCTATACATAGCAGCTACATTGTTTTAAAACAAATGTCTTTACAGTTTATTGTTAGTGAATGCTTGAACTATATTCCTACTTTATATACTTATATGTAGTGGGCAGCTGTTCCAGCTTTGATCTGGAAGTACTACCCCCATTGAGGCTTTGGTAACTGTCATGCCTACAAGGCGGGGCCGAGACAGGAGTCCTTAAGACCCAAGATCTGGATAGGCTGGCTTTCTTGGTTCCTGGATCCTGGATGCTGGAGGTAGATTGAGCAGAGTTCTCCAGAGAACACCGCTGGACTGTACTACACCTTCCCCGGACCCTGTAACCTATCCCTTTACTTGTAAGTTACCCCACAAAATAAACCTCCCTTTTAACTACGTGGAGTTGCCTTAATACTACAACCAATACTTATATATCCAAGGATGTGTAAAAAGTTCTCAAACCAATATGAGTAATGTGTGAAAATGTTTAAGAAACCCTTGTCTCTTGCCCCAAAACACAGATGGGTAAAGATCAGAGAAACGTAGGATTTAGCAAACTAATAATAAAAATACTCAAATATTTGAGCTGGTATTGCTCCATCATTCAGTTCTATGGTTAAATGCATACGAGCTTCTGACAAGTGACTATAAAGGAACAAAATGTGATCTGTGGCTATATTTTAATTATTGACTTGGTTCTGCAATACTACAAAACAAGTAGATAGTGATCAACATGAGCACTGATTCCTGAATCTGTAACTTCACCAGAATCACTGCACGCTGGAGCCCAAACTGCATTCTTTGTAGCTTACTGTTAGAGACTTAGTCACCGTCTCCTATAGAAGTGTCTTCAGCAAACAAGAGCTGCCTGGGCAGGCGTGGCAGTGCATGTTTGTTACACATGGGAGCCAGAGAAAGGAGGATCAGAGTTCAGGACCAGTTTCAGCCTAGGCAGCATGAGACCTTGTGTCAAAAACAAAACTCAGAAAAATTTTACTTCTTATGTTTCTAAAGAACCAAAGTTTGACCTGTGCCAGCATGGATACAGCAAAGCTTGCTAACTTCATGTTGTATCCTAATGTGTCAAAAAAAAAAAAAAAATCACCAGCTAGCTCTCTGGCCTTTTCCATGTAGGCAGTGAACCTGATTAAGGAAGGTCCTAACCGTCCCTTAAAGCCCAGAACCTAAATATTATTACACTGAGAGCAGAGACGCCACACAAGAATTTTGGTAGGATGCAAAACTCTTGTCTAGTGAAGCTGGAAGGTTTTTTTGTTGTTTGTTTGACTTTAAAATTCTTACTTATTTGTTTTTATGTGTATGAATGTTTTTCTTGCATGTCTGTCTATGCGCCATGTAATGCCTGATGCTCTCAGTGGCTGGAAGAGGGCATCAGATTCTCGAAAACTGGAGTGACAGATGGTTGTAAGCTTCCATGTGTGTGCTGGGAATTGAACCTGGGTTCTCTGGAAGAGCAGCCTGTGCTCTTAACCACTGGGCCATCATCTCTCCAGGCCTACCCGAATGTTCTTTGAGTCATGAAGACTCAGGAGTAGCTATCAGTTCTGTCATCTTCCACAGGGATTTCTGCTGGGGAATTCCAGGCTTCCTTTTAAGCACAGTGAGTGCTGATGGATTTGCTAAAAACTGGTTAGACTTTAAGGAATGTGGGTGAAATGTTTATTGATTTGTTTATACTTAACGATTAAAGTATCTATATGATAATTACAAAAATCTGAGATTTCTTTCCACTCATGATACATTTATGATTTTAATGGTGAAAGAACAGTAATAGAATATTCTACTGTCACTTGAGGACTTCTCCATTCATTAGCCTTGATGCTTTTGAAAATGATGGCAAATTAGAATAGCTAATACAACATGGACCAGCAAATATCAGCAATAGTATATTCCATTTGTTGAAGTTAAAATTTTCAGAATAGTTTTGAGGAAAACTGAGGTTTTCAGTAAAAGATACAGTAGGGAACTGGGGTGATAGCTCTGTTGGTAAAGTTTTTGTCAGATAAGCATAAGAACCTGAGTTCAATCTCCATCACCCATGTAGAAAGCCAGGGGTGGCACTGTAGGCATAGGATCCCAGGCTAGACCAGCCAAGCTAGAAGAATCAGTGAGCACCAGGTTCACTGAGAGAACCTGTTTCAAAAACTAAGATGGAGTTAGTCATGATCATGCACGCCTTCAATCCCTCCACTCGGGAAGCAGAAGCAGGTAGACCTCTGTGAATTCCAGCTCTGCCAGGGTTAGAGAGTGAGACTCTGTATTAAAACAAGCAAAACTAAATCTGAGAGTGATTGGTAAAAACACTCCACATCAACTTCTGTTACACACACACACACACACACACACACACACACACACACACACACACACACGTACACAAAAGAATGATTAAGATTTGAGCTCTTCAAATGTGTGTCTAGTTATTGAGCTAGCTCTAAAGACCATGTAGTCATAATAATATTAAGCCTTCTTGCTATCATGAAGAGGAGTTTATTTAGCTTACAGTTTTGTAATTTCAAGGTTAGTATTGGTGATCCTCCTGTCTTTTGCTATGGTAAGAGAGGAGAACGGAGTCCCATCATGGCAGAAGTGTATGGAAGAACAAATGGCTCCTCTTTGAATGAGGAACAAGGAGCAAACACCTGACGACCCGGGGCCTCCCACTGGTGCACACCTCTTGAAGGTTCTTCCTCCTTGAAATAGTATAATGTTCTCTAGTGATGATTCCTAGTGGAACATGCTGACCTATAGTCATCAGTTATAGAGCAGGGACAGTTATCTACAGTGACCAGCCAATCTGCTCTTCCAAACCTGTATGCTATTTAAAAGGTTGTGAAAATTCTTCAGTTTAAGTAATAATTCAGTATAATGAATGGTTTCTTCTTTTGGATTCTTGGTCTATTTGTATATTTTATGTAGTCCCTCAGTTGCTCCATGTTAAAAAAAAAATCATAAAATAAGGCAATCCTTTTGCAAATTTGTTATGAGTTAGCTGTGAATTAGCCTCTGGGACATATACATATGTATGATAGCCCTGAGATTTTTAAAAAATTGATTTTTTTTTAGTTGGAATAGAATTACATCATTTCCCTTTTCTCCCTCTAGCCCCTCCCTCCAATCCCTCCTGAAGGAGGAAGGATGTCAAACATGGCTCTGGCAGGCCTTGCCCTCCTCCCGCATTCCCTCTGCCATGCTAAAAAAAATGGTTACATTACAGTCCTAAAGGTGTCCCCAAGGTCCGGTCCCCTATTTGGCCACTTCCTCCTCCTGAGGCTGACTACCAAGGTCCAGCTATGGAAGTATTGAAGTCCAGCAATCAAAAGCCCTCTTTGGTTCACCTAATTAACATGCTTAATTCAAATTAAATGCCTCATCCTAACACTGGGTCCCCCCCTTCATCATTATAAACCACCATTTGCCTATGTGCCATGTCTGTCTCCTCTCTGTCCAGAGGCAGTCCTTTGCACCCCACCCCCACCTAACAAGTATCCCTTCCCACACTCACTTCTTCCCTTCCCCTTCTCCCTCATCCTCTGTCTCCTGTCTTTGTCTCTTATTCCTGCCCCCTGTCTCTCTGGGGCAAATAAATCTCCTTTGTGCTGAGAACTTGGTCTTGTCTTGTCCTGAGTGGATACTGATCCTTACAACCTCCCATACCTGCCAAATCTGTTAGCTATTTTTTATTGTTTTATTTTCATTATTAATTGAGTTTATTTATTTATTATTATTATAAAAACAAATAATTTTTAAAAATATTTGAGGCATGGTCTCACTGTGTGGCCCTGGCTGGTCTATGACTCACTTTGTAGACCAGGCTGGTCTTGAACTCACAGAGATATGTCTGACTCTGCCTCCCTATTGCTTGCATAAAAGGTGTGCACCATTAGGCTTGGCATAACATTGAAGTTTAACTAAATTTTCAGTCTTGAAAAGTTTACTTAAATTTAAGTCATTAAAAAAGCTTAATATGAAAAAGAGACAAGAGTCAAAGTTCTCTATTAAGGACCCCCATCCCATAGGAACCCTGATAAGGACCCCCATCTCATAGGAACCTTATTTACAGTCTCCCCACTCTTGTTCCAATTAAATCCATGTCTAAAAAGGTTTTTCAAATTGCTAGAAATTCATTTAGCCCAATTTAAAAAACTGTGGAATCAACAATTTCCAATTTCATTTACTGACCCAAATCTCTAAGTAGAAAACTTGGTTTACATTTAAACAATTCCCACAAAAGCCTAGTCAACACTCTAGAGAATTTCTAGTTAATCACTTAAAGGAATTAAATAAAATGTCTTCTGTATGTTGTTCTGGCAAACCTGCAGGGCAAAGAGACATAAAAATAAAGCAACTGAGGGTAGGGAGATGGCTGAGTGGGCAAATGCTTGCCCTGCAATCAAGAGGGCCTGGGTTTGAGCCCAGCACCTACATAAAGGGCCAGACACTGCAGTGAGGAGCCAAGCGTTTGAGCATGTACTTATAAACCCAGAACTAGGAACAAACACAAGTGGATCTCCAGAGCTTGGGTTCTGACTCTGGGTTTGATGAAAAACAATCTCTCAATAGCTAGAGAAACAGTTAAAGAAGACACGTCATGCTGACCTCTGGCCTCTACACAAAACAAGTCTGTTGCTTTGTATTTCTGTACTATGGAAGCCCAAACTAGAGATGCAGCAGTATAAATTAGATTATTTTCTGTGTGACACCCAAGAGAAAGGATGAAATTCCTAAATTGTTTGACTTAATTCAAGCAAAAACAAGACTAGATACATAAAACTAACATACATTTTTTTTTAAAGTGAAGATATATGTTTACAACTTCAGTTCATATAAAGTTGAGTATCTTGAAAGGACATTGGTACCTAGTTTGTGTCAGTAGCAGTTCCGTAATATGCAATTAAAAAAAGAAAAAACAAAAAACTACTCGGCATCCAGAAAGGTAAAAGAGATGCCTAGATGAAATACGACATGGGGATGCCTTGGGGAGCTCTGCCGAGAGTGTTTGGATGCTCTGTTTTCACTTCTGTTTCCTTAGTTCCAGATGGTACAGTTTCTCAACATACCTAGAGGAGCGGCAACAGCAAAGACACTCACGGGCTAGCGACTCCCGGTGACGAACATGTGACTGGTAATTGAAGGTTTCATTTCCAGATGTTCGGAGAGCTGAGAGCTCAGACAGCCCAGAAAAACGTCAGAAACAATAAAGATCAAAAAAAGCCTGCTTTGGAGATCGAGAAATGTGAAGTTATCATAAATGAGAGGCTATTCAAAATTTGTGGTGATGGGAATACATAGGAGCTGTGTGGAAGATGCATTAAGCAACAGAGCCTCCAGTTTAGCGTTATCTGTGAAAGCACAGCTTACTCTCATTAGTTATCTAGGGTAATAACATGTACTATCCCTCTTTTACTAGTGTGGAATTTAAGAAGTCAAGGAGAGAACTTTAACTTAGTGGTTTCTAAAATAAGTGCAATGGTTTTCTGATAAAGGTGCATAGATGTCTGTTAACGTTCTTCTACAGTTCCTTCTTTCAAAGAACATTCCACCCATGCAGAATATTGCCATATCCTTTAAAAAATAACACATTTTTACTCTTTGAAAATTTTTACATTTATACATGTTTTGATAACATCCGGCCACCACTACTTCCCTTTGAATCCTCTTGGCACTTCACACTCCTGCAATCCAGATGTGCATACTGGTTCAACAGCGGCATGGTGGTCATGAGGGTAACCAAGTGTTCTGAAACTGGAGATCAGCCTGTCCCACAGCAGGGATTTCAAGCCTTCTACTATAAACCTAATCAAAAGCCCTCCGCTGGGAGACCATGCAACCTACTGCTTTGTTTTGCTAAATGATCAAACTACTTTGCTATGTCTTTAATAAAAGACCATTACAAATGTCCGTAGCTATGTAACTCTAACAAGAATCAGTCTCTCTCTGTCTACGTATATTAGTGAGAACCATGGAAAGCCTTGATTTCTGTTGGAGACTTGTGAGCACACATCAGAATCTTTTTATGAGCTGCTTCTCTGGCTTTCTTAATCTCTCATCTCAAATGTCATTGCCTCTTTCTTGGTTATATAAAGAGATAGTAGCCATTTTTAAGCTTGGAAGTCAGGACGGTTAAGGGCATTAACTCCCAAGCCCAATCGAATGAATGCTGGAGTCTGAATAAATGTCTCCTTCACTTTCCTCTCACACTAGACCTTTTGAGATTTTATTTTTTATCTTTGTGTGTTTGTGTGTGTCTACATGAGTTCGTGTATGCCGTGTGTGCACAGGAGCTTGCAGAAGCTGGAAGTGTCAGGTTCCTTGGAACTGGAGTTATAGGCACTTGTGAACCTGCCAGTGGGTGCTGAAAACCAAACCAGGATTTTCTTCACTGTGTCATCTCTCCAGACTCAAGACTAGACTTTTTGAATAATCATTTATGTGAGACACCAGCCAGTTGACCTCCATCCCAAGGAAGGATGAATTTGGAAAGGTAACTTTCAGTAGTTGTTTCTATCCTGTCTTTCCTCTCCTTTGCCTTCCCCGTTTCTCCACTCTGCTTCTCTTTTATTGTGCACCTGAGAAACGAGCACATCGAAAAGTCCATGCTTCAACATCTCCTTCAAGATCTGCTTCTTCGGGAACCTCAACCAAAACATCGCTTATTTCCTTTCTCATCTACTTCATTAACTAGTTCTAGAAACATCATTAAAGGAAAATACTTATCTGTATATCATGTACATATGAAAACATCTTTATTTTTCATTACCTATTTAAATATTATTCTGCCTATACAAGGTTTGAAGTACTTTAATGCAAAATGTGTTTCTTTTCCATTTTCAGATGGCAAATTTAATGCCTATTTTAACTCTAAAAAGATAATTAAATGTTATTATTGGAATATTTTAGAAGTTTTCTTATACTTATCTTACTCCTTTTATGCTATTATCTTGAATTCTAGGAGTTTCAATCTAGCATATACAGTATTATGAAACTCTAGGTTCAATAGTTAGTACTGAAAAAAGCTATCAGCCATATATGCTTCATATTTTATTATATCTTTTCACATTCTATTCCCATCTCTACTGACCTTCCTTATTTTCTATCTCCCTTTTCTCTTTTCTTACTTTTCATTTAAAATTAATTTTGTGAATTTTTTGAGAATTTTATGTATTGTAATTTGAGCATATTAGACCCCTCCCCTATCTCTTCCAGATCAACCCAACTTTGCATTCTTATTTTTTTTTAAAAATTTTTATTTTTGAGATTATAACTGAACCACATTTCTTTCCTCCTTTCAAACCCTGCCATATACTTCTCTCCTGTTCTTCTTCAAATTCATGCCCTTTTTCTTGATCAATTATTATTTTATGCATATATGTATCCATATATACTGATGTATTTTAAACTATAATGTGTTGAGTCATTATAGTTTTACTTGCATGTATGTTTTCAGGGCTGACCTTTTGGCACTCTTCCCCGGAGAGCGTCACCTCTCCTGCTTCCAGCTTTACTCAGTTACCTATCATCCTTTGTGTAGGGTTGAGGCCTTGTGGGCTTTTCGCCATCCACTTTGGCGTGTTCGTTGGAGTCCTCCATGCTCAGCTCACATTGGGTGGTCATGTTGGTGAGGCTTTATGGGTCTAGCTTCTGATACTACTAGGAGACACGATCTCACGGAAAGCCCCAATCCTCTTTCTCTTACAATCTTTCCCTTCCGTGATGTTCCCTGAGCATTAGGCGAGAGGATGTCCTGAAAATTTGTCTATTGGGGCTGGGCTCCGGAACCCTGCATTTTGATTGGCTGTAGTTTTCTGTAGTGGTCTTTGTCTATTGTAAGGAGATGTTTCCTTCATGAGGTGTGAAGACTACACTTATATCTGAAGACTTGAAGATCCACTTAATTTTGTTTCCATACTCACCCAACTTCGTTTCCTCATAAAAAAAGAAAAAATTCATCAAGTCATTTTTGTTGTCTCTTTTATCATCTAAGGGAGTGGTTCTCAACCTTCCTAATGCTGCAACCCTTTAATACAGTTCCTCATGTTGTAGTGACCCCCAATTGTAAAATTATTTTCATTGCTACTTCATAACTGTAATTTTAATACTGTTATGAATCATAATGTAAATTTTTTTGGAGCTAGAGGTTTGCCAAAGGGGCTGTGACCCATAGGTTGAGAACCATTGTTCAAAGGATTAGACATCTAGTTCCTGAAAACACCTTTAAAAAGTTGTTTTTGTGTATGGGTGTTGTGTCTCCATGTATATCATATGCATGCCCAGTACCCATAGAAAACAACGGCCAGAAGAGGGCACCAATCATGTGGGTGCTTGGAATCGATCCCAGGTCCTCTGACCACTTCACCACCTCTCCAGTCCCCAAATACACCTTTCATGCCCTGACACAATGGAAATTCACCTTTTTTTGTCCTTGCTCTACAGTTTGAAAATTCTTTGATTTTAGTTTTTCACCATAAATAGATGGTGATACCATATTGCTGAAAATGTCACACACTTTGGTTGCAGGATGTACGGATTTATTTTATATTAATATATTCTGGTGTGTTGGAAAGAAGGCCTCACTGGTTAGAGGTTGCAGTCTGTCATGACCTGGCAGCTTTTTACAAAGCTCGATGATATGGAGACTCTCTCCCCAGTGTGACTTCCTGCTCTCTACCTGCCCTTATCTGGAGAACGGCCCTGGGCCCAGAGGACTGACCTTATCTGAAAGCTGTCTCAAAGCCTGGATGTCTCTGATTTTATTTTTCAGCATGGCCCTTGGCACAGTCTCCTGCTAAATGCCTTTACTCTGCTGCCCATATGGTAACTAAGACTTGTGCTAGGAGCTCTTCTATAGGACCCTGCTGCCACACATGAAGCCTTATGAAAGGAGCATGCCACTTAATGCAAATTAGGGTTTGTCCCCAGGCTCCTCAATCCTATATATTTCCCATACTCTGGAATAAAGCTGAGCTGATTCACTGAAGCCATCTCCTGGAGGGCCATCTCCATTATATCCGCAGCTGTCTGAACCCTGTTTCCTGCTTCCTCTCCCTCCTCCCGCATGGACCAATGTAGCCAACCATCCCAGGGAAGAAGCAGAGCCACACTGGTGTTTTTAAAGTAGAATTGTAGTTTGCTAATGATTTAACTGTTTGTTGTTCTTGTACCGTTCTTTTTAAATACCATCTGATCTGTTTTTATGGTCATAGAAACTTCCCAAATGCTTCTCAGAAATGATCACTTTAAAAGTCCTTGTATGTTCTGTGTCCCTTGTATGGACTTAATTGTTTTATTTATTTATTTTTGGTCCCTCTATTTCCTGCTATTGATTTTTCCTAATGACAGATAGACCTTAATCACCTGTTTATTTCACTTGAGTAATAAATAGGATGTCTTGAGTTTTATAAATAAAATGCCCGCCCAAGTGGTCAGGCACGCTGAAACAAGACTTCTTGTGCTCATTTCTCATCTCTGTTTCTTACAAATTCCTTTTCCTTTCAGATTGCAGTTTCTAAGAAGAGATTGTCTTTGACAGTCTCAGGCTAGCATCATGCTACCTCCCAAACTCCAGACTCTGTTTGCTTCTGAAAGCTTCATCAACTAATTCAGAGAATGACCTCACCGGTTGGGTTTACACCACATGCCCTAAGTCCACTTAAAAAGAACTAACGCATTTGATATGAATGTTTTATTTTATTTCATTGAAATGTGTTGCCATTTCAATGAAATAAAATAAAACATAATATTCTTTTAAAAACCAGTTCCCTTCCTCTTATTTCAAACAGCAAGGTAAATGTCTTACAAAATCTTGGATCATATAAAGTCCATCATTTTCCTCAATGAGATTTTTAAAGTAAATATTTCTGTTTCAAATTGCTATCATTTTTTTCCATGTAACTAAAATATTTAGATTCTGTCTTTGGTATATTTTGATATTGCAAAAAAACTTTTGCATTCTTTTGTGGGACATGAATGAGAGGGCAAGCTGAAAATGCAAAATGGTACCTATTATTATATCATGTATATTTGGAAGTTCATTCCTGATTGTATATGGAATGCTAGAACAGAAAACAGACTGTAAGTTATAAGCACTACTTTTTAAACTATGACTGCACTACTTTTTAAACTATGACTAACCCATAAGTTCTTGGTCTATACTTTGAGTTCTACTAACTAACTAGATTGTGTCAGTTGTAAAAATACACTATTTTATATGATGTAATGCATACACAACCAAGTTAAAAAAGTTGCCAAAGCTCAAAAACATCAGTAGAATTGTGGATTAAATTGTATTAATAGAGAGCAGGAGGCTAGCCTATAGAAAAGAAACATTTCCAGTACAAAGAGATTGTCGCCAAGCAGGAGAAGTAGAAGACAGAATCACGAAGATCATCATGAACCTGGAGAACTGTGTAAGCAACTGAAGAGAAGACTTCTGACTTAGCCACAAAAATTGTGTTTGGAGACAGGATCAAAGCCCCGGTGATAGAAGGAGGAACTGCAGAGAGCAGACTTCAGGAGGGGATCACACACATGCGCTTTCTCCTCGGGGAATGAGCTGTCTGAAATTCTGAGGACCATAAAAATGCTTTAAATACATCACTGAAGGGCTTCTTCAGAGGGGACTCAAATCTGTAGTTTAAAGTTTGCTAGTTGAAAGTGGGAGAAGAAAAAAGGTTTTGTTATGTAACATGCTATGTTGGCTTGGGAGCCCTTTGTAGGTCTCCCAATGTTCGTCCTATAGAACCAAATCACACGCCAACTCAATTGGGATAAGGTATGTACTCTAACAAACAGACCAGAGGCAGACACAATAAGACAAAGCATGCTCTTGACCAGGTAGATTAATGCATAGGTTTACGTGGGTTCCGGAGTGCAGAGGTCTGTTTTACATGGCAGTTTCTAATTATGTTATTTAAGAGTGTGAGCATTACACAGTAGGAAGCTAGAGGTGATCACTGGACTGCTGGGGGAAGCGGTCACTCAGCAGCCTCATTTTATGCTGGCCTTGTGTTCTCCTCTCGAGTTTGCAGCCTATGAAGTTAAGCCCTGCACAATTGTGTTTCTCTACGGGAAAAAGCACTGTACAGAAATCTAGTTGGTCACCATGGAGATCTCTTCAAACTATTAGTGGTCTTACCTAGAAACTCACATTATCCATAAATAAAGTGTGGGTTGTGATATTATATGTTAGCTTGGAAATTTGCAGTTGTCAAGCCCAATGTAAGCTGTAGTGGAAACAAGAAAATGTGATTTGTGAAGCTGATTCAGCAAATGTTCTAAATAGCCACGAATTTGCTCTTATTGTGAGAGAGAAAACTTCAGTAAAATCTGAAAAGGCAATTAACTTGTAATGTGAAGTGTAATGTTAGAAGGAAACATGCTTCGAAGAGATTTATTTCAATAGCTGTGCAAATAAACTGTGGGCCCATATTAACTAGACATGCAGAAAGTCTGAAGGTATCATTGACATTTTCAGTTCTGGTCTTTGCATTTGAAGGAATGAATTCAGAGTTCTTGAATTTGGGAATGCATCAAAATTCCTTCTGCCAGAATTTGAAAGGTGAACTTTCACTTACAGCCACCAGGAAGATTCTGGGATGTAGTAATGTTAAATCATATTGCTACCTATTAGATAAAGGATTTAGGGGCAGTCCATTTGCTTGTCCCTGAGTTAAAACCCTGTCTCTTTTTACATAGAGGATATCATAGAGGTTAGTAATAAGTAGGGAAGCATCCTTTTAAGGTACTGTGTTCTCTGCTGGTCTGACACTCATCAGTGCCCTGCAGATGAAGGTTAGCCTCTCCAGGCCTCCTCTCTCCATGCTGGTGGTGCTGTGTATCAGGAGAGGTTTTGGGCTGTGAGATGAGTAAGGGCTTGAGATCCCTCTCTTCTGCAAACTGACTGGCTTCTCTTCCGTCTGCCACATGCCTTCATATTGAGTGGGATGCACCTGCCAAGCCAAACTTGACGAAAGAGGATTTGTACATTAGCACAAAATACCGAAAAAAGCTAGATGCTATTACGACTGCCTAAGTTTCCATTTATCCTTTAGATAAGTGCTCATTGATAGGATTCTGCCATCTCAGTACATTTTGGTATTCAAATATTTCTGTAACAGCCTTCTCCATTCTTACTTCTTGGGGATAATGTTTCTGTCATTTCATTTTCTCTGTGAAGACAGGTCAAGTGAGAAAGGCAGGTTAGGCAGTGTAAGTCACTTATGCTCCAAGGAACCGAGAAAGAGCTGAGACTCTAGATCTAGTGCTGGCCTCAGAATCACAGAGATATTCTGGCCTCTGCTTTCTGGGTGTTGTGCACTTGAAGTCTTAAGACGGTTGACAAAGCAAAGCTCTGTCATCAACCTTCTTTCAAAGGCCAGAGTTCATTTTTTCATGCCTGTTGATACTGAAGGTGTATTTATTCTGAAACAGGCTTCTAGAATTTACTTATACCTGAGTCCCTTCTGATCCAGCAAGCAGGCATGATTGATTGACTGTCACCCCCAGCTCCAAGGCACACTTCCACACCTATTTTCCATTGCACATCACTTTATAATGTAATTTATCCTGTTACGTGTTTGCAGATATCATGGGGATGCCCTTGAGAAAAAATGGCTGTTTTTAATCACAAAACTGAGGCGCACCTGTTACACAGAAGGCATTTAAAACTGCATGCTTAACAAAGGCGTGCACCCCACGCCCCGCGTTCTAGCTGTAGTCTCGGGAAGATTTTTTTTTTGCCAGATGATCTGTAGCAGATGATGGTTGAGTTTTGTCCAACAAATTAATCACCAAAAAAATTTTAAGAGCAATTGAATTTGCCTTTTCAAAAATGGTAGAAAAATTATTGAAGCTAGTGTTTATTCTAGCTAATATTTAGATAGAGCATAATGATGGCACTCTCTATGTTCTTTACATGCACCATTTTTTTAGTCCATAACCTATCATATGTGACAGATACTGTTTCAATGTCTATTTACATATAGAGGAAGGAAGGCACAAAATGTCTAAGTAATTTCATCAGTCAGACATAGGTCAAGTGACAATTTAATACATGCCATGTTTTTCTGATGTTCATGTTACTAATTTTGACGTTATGCTTCTTTCTTACTGCACAATTAAGTTTAAATGTGAAGTATCTTTCAGAAAACTGGGTTGAAGGCTTGGCACTTAATTTAGCAGTGCTCAGAGACGAGGTCTTGGTGCATGTTGACTCCTGTGACCTCTCAGTCTACTTATGGATTCACACTTGAGAGATGGAGGAAACACTTTGAAATAGGCACTAGTTTGAGGAGATAGGTCATTGTGTGTGCGTGTGTGTGTGTGGGGGGGGGATCGTGCCCTGAAGGGTGTGGTATGTCCCCAACTTTCACCTTTTCCTTCCTTCCTTTCTTCCTTCCTCCCTCCCTCTCTCCCTTCTTTCCTTCTTCCCTTGTTTCTTGGTCTTTCTCTGCCACATGTTCCCTCCACCATGATGTTTGTTTCACCATGTTCTTCCCAAAATTGGGTCTGCCATGAATTGAAACCTTTAAAACCATGAGCTAAAATAAACATTTTCTTCCTTTAAGTTATTTGCTTCAAGTTATTTTGTCTAGTGGTAAAAAGATGACTAACAGGGATGTCACCAGCTTAGTGGAAGTGAATTTTATTGACTTTTAACTATAGCACACATTTTAGAAGAATTTATAGCTCACAACTTTGTCAGAAGCCCCCTGAAAGGATTTCTTTTAACATATATTAATTATAAATATCGAGGACAAATATAAGAACCTGAGGCAGTTACCATGGCCATGATGCTCCTGCCACACTCACTTCCAGCTCCAAAAGGACCTCACAAACTTCTGGCCCCATCTCTTATCCCCAGGGCCACTCTTTCTCTCCTCTTGGCTCTACCAAGGACTCTTGCCAGCTGAGTGTGAACTCTGCCTCTCTGATCAAGCACTCTATTCAATTGGATAATAGACTATAGCAAAAACAGAATTCCTGTAACAGCACCCTAACCCGTCAGAGGCCATGTCCACTGCCAGAACCTGAGGCCATAACTCTGTTGAGGGCCTCAGGTCCACCAGACCCATTCCCACCACCAGAACCACAGCTCTGGCAAGGGATCCCCCTGCTGGACCAGAGACCATGTACCAGCTGCCAGAACTCCAGCCCCCAACTCAAGCTGAAACTCCCTGTACAACCAGGGGATATTTTGAATATCAGAAGTCTAGCTCCCAACTCAGGTAGAGACCATCTACTCAATTACAGACAACACCAGTCAGAAGACCAGAGAGGACACAGAAACCAAGGAACAAAACACTCTCCAACAAAGACAAACTCCGAAATTGGCACCTAGACCTATAATCACCTCAAACCCAGATGCCTAGACACCAGTGTAGGAACACAACCAAGAACAGCAAAGACAATATGTCACCACTGGAAGTCACTCTGCTACAGAAAGCCCTGGATATTCCAACATAGCTGAAGCACAAGAAAAATCATCTTAAAACCAACTTTCTGAAGACAATAGAAGTCCTTAAAGAGGAAATGAATAAATCCCTTGAAGCATCACCTACAGAATACAAGAGATGGATGAGAGAATCTCAGGTATTGAAGATACAATAGAAGAAATAGATTCATTGGTCAAAGAAAATGTTCAATCTAAAGAATGGTGACACAAAATATCCAGGAAATCTGGACACTATGGAAAGACCAAACCTAAGAATAAAAGGAATAATGGAAGTAGAAGAATCACAGCTCAAAGACCCAGAAAATATTTCCAGCAAAAAAAAATTTTCTATTATTCTGTCTTGTTAGATCTCTGTGTTTGCTACATTAGATATATGCTAATGGTAGCCCTATCTAAGTTTGTAAAATAGATCTATAGAGTTCCTTTAAGAATATAAGCTTGCAAGAAGTATTAAGACATGTAGTAATAAGCTTGTAAGAAGTGAAGATGCTAGTAGTAATGTAAGTTTAAATAAGAATTTGCAAATGTAAGTTTAAATAAAAATATAAGAAGTAAATAAGCAAAGATTCTAGTTGTAAAAGATGAAAATAAGAAGTAAATAAATAAAAAAAATAAAAAAATAAAAAAAAAAAATTTTCTAACCTAAGGAAGGACATGTCTATAAAGTCACAAGAAGCTTACAGAACCACAACTATATTGGACTGGAAAAGAAAGTCCCCTCACCATATAACAATTAAAACACTTGCCATATAGAACAAAGAAAGAATATTAAAATGGCAAGGGAAAAAAGTCAAGTGACATATAAAGGCAGACCTATTAGAATTGCACCTGACTTCTCAATAGAGACTCTAAAAACTAGAAGGTCATGACAGATATCCTGCAAACTCTAAGAGGTCACAGATGCCAGACCAGACTACAATACCCATCAAAACTTTCAATCACCATAGATGGAGAAAACAAGACATTCCATTGGAGAGCTGTCCTCATTCCCCAACTGGTGGACTAATCCTATAGCTGCTGAGGCCTAGACCCAGAATTGTTATGACTTGGTCAGCCTCAACATCTACCTCATCTATGAGCTGCTGGAGCATGTGAAGGGACCTGACCTGCAGACCCAAAGCTGTAGGATCTCCACAACACAGGGTGCCAGCAGGATGTCTAGGAAGAGTCCTAGTGGGGGCCCATCATCAAACATGCAATGGAGACCAGAGGTCTCACACCAGATCAATGACTCTTTGCAATGAACACGTGTAAGTAGAGATGTACAGACAAAGAGGTATACTTCATGACTTGTTGGGTTGCACTGCAGCTTCCATGATGAGATTTTCAGTTCCTTCCCTTTTTCAAAAAATTTTCTCATGTTATTTTCTTCATTTTTTTCTCTTGAATATTGTTTTACTTGTGGGGAGGGAGGAGGAACAGATGGTAGATGCAAAGAGATGGGAAATGGATAGGATCAAGATACATGATGTGAAAAGCACAAAGAATAAATAAATAAATTTTAAAAAAGGAATCAAGATATTCCATGATAAAGTCAAATTTAGACAATCTCTATCCATAAATCCAGCCTTACAAAAGGTAGTAGAAGGAAAATTCCAACCCAAGGAAGTTAACTGTACCCATGAAAATACAGGAAATAAATAATCTCACACAAGCAAAACAAGAAGAGGGAAACACACACACACGTACTACCACACAACCACAAAAAAATACGAATTAACAACCATTGGTCAATGGTATTTCTCAATATCTATGGACTCAATTCACCAATAGCAGATACAGATTAACAGAACAGATGTGAAAATAGGACCCATCCTTTATTTGCATACAAGAAATACACCTCAGCATCAAAGATAGCTATTATCTCAGAGTAAAGGGATGTAAAAATATTTTCCAAGTAAATGGACCCAAAAAGCAAGCTGGTGTAGCAATTCTAATATCTATCAAAATAGATTTCAAGTCAAAACTATTCAAAAGAGAAAGGGAAGGATACTTCATACTCCTCAAAGTAAAAATCACCAAGATTTTAATTCTTAATGTCTATATTCCAAATTCAAGGACACCCAAGTTTGCAAAGGGAACACTACTAGAGCTTAAATCACACATTGAATCTCACACATTGATAGTGGGAGACTTCAGTGCCCCATTCTCACCAATGAATACTTCATCCTGACAAAAACTAAACAGAAAAATACTGGAGTTGAAAGAGGTTATGAACCAAATGAACCTAACAGATATCCACAAAACATTTCACCCAAACACAAAAGATATACTTTCTTCTCAGCACCTCTCAGAACATTCTCAAAAATTGACCACATACTCAGTTGCACAGAAAGTCTTAACAGATACAAGAAAATTGAAATAACCCCCTGCATCCTACCAGACAAAACAGATTAAAACTGGATTACAACAACAGAAACAACAGAAAGCCTGCAAACTCATGGAAACTGAACAACTCTCTACTGAATGACTACTGCTTCAAGCCAGAAATAAAGAAATTAAAGACTTCCTAGAAATCAGTGAAAATGAATGCACAACATACCCAAACATATGGGACTCAATGAAAGTGGTGCTAACAGGAAAGTTCATAGCACTAAGTGCCCACACGAAGAAATTCGAGAGATCTTATACTGGCAAATTGACAGCACACCTAAAAGCTCTAGAACAAAAAGAAGCACACGCACCCAGGAAGAGTAGACTGCAGGAAATAATCAAAGTGAGGGCTGCAATCAATAAAATGGAAACAAAGAGAACAATACACAGAATCAATGAAACAGAGAGTTGATTCTTTGAGAAAATTAACAAGATAGACAAACCCTTATTCAAACTAACTAAAAGCTAGAGAGAGAATATCCAGAGAGAATAACAAAATCCGCAATGAAAAGGGGGAATGTAACAACAGACACCAAGGAAATCCAAAGAATCATTAGGTCCTACTTTAAAATCCTGTATACCACAAAATTGGAAAATCTAATAGAAATGCACTAATTTCTTGATAGGTACCACTTAGCAAAGTTGAATCAAGATCAGATAAACAATTTAAATAGACTTATGGCACATAAGGAAATAGAAGCAGTCATTAAAAGTCTCCCAACCAAAAAAGCCCACGGGCAGTTTTCATGCAGAATTCTACCAGACTTTCAAGGAAGAATTAATGCCAATATTCTTCAAATTATTCCATAAAATAGAAACAGAAGGTACATTGCCAAATTCATATTATGTGGCCACATACACACTGATACCCAAGCCATACAAAGACTCAACAAAAAAAAGAATTACAGACCAATTTCTCTCATGAATTTTGATGCAAAATTAATCAATAAAATGCTCATAAACTGAGTCCAAGTACATATCAAAAACATCATACACCTTGACCAAGTGGATTTCAGTTCAGAGAGGCAAAGATGGTTCAACATATGAAAATCTGTCAATGCAATCCACCATAAAAACAAACTGAAAGAAAAAAAAAACCCACATGATCATCTCCTTAGATACTGATAAAGTCATTGACAAAATCCAACACCCCTTCATGATAAAAATCTTGGAGAGATTAGGGATACAAGGGACATTGCTAAACATAATAAAGGCAATTTATAGTAAGCTGATAGCCAATATCAAATTAAATGGAGAAAAACTCAAAGCAATTCTACTAAAATGAGGAACAAGACAAGGCTGCCTGTACTCTCCATTTCAATTCAAAATAGTACTTGGAGCTCTAGAAGGAGTTATAAAACAACTGAAGGAGATCAAAGGGATACAAATGGAAGGGAAGGAAATAGTCAAAGTATTGATATTCATAGATGATATGATAACATATATAAGTGATCTCAAAAATTCTAGCAGGAAATTCCTACAGCTTCAGTGAAGTGGCTGGATACAAGACTAACAACAACAACAACAACAAATCAATAGCCCTCTTACATACAAATGACAAATGGGCTGAGAAAGATCAACCAATGCAACAACACCCTTCACAATAGCTACAAAATATATAAAATATCTTGGGATAACTCTAACCAAGCAAGTGAAGACTTGTATGATAAAGACTTCAATTCTTTGAAGAAAGAAATTGAAGAAGATATCAGAAGACGGAAAGATCTCCCATGCTCATGGATCAGTAGGATCAACATAGTAAAACTGGCTATCCTACCAAAAGCAATCTACAGAGTAAATCAATCCTCATCAAAATTCCAACACAATTCTTACAAATCTTGAAAGGACAATACTCAACTTCATATGGAAGAATGAAGAAACCTAAAATAGCTAAAAACATTCCTATATAATAAAAGAACTCTTGGAGATATTACAATCCCCAGTTTCAATCTGTATTATAGAGCTATAGTAATAAAAACTGCATGGTATTGGAAAAAAAAGAGACAGGTTAATCAATGGAATTGAATTAAAGACACAGGCATAAAACCATATACCTATGGACACCTGATTTTTGATAAAGAAGCCAGAAATATACAACTGAAAAAAAGGAAGCATCTTCAACAAATTGTGTTGTTCCACCGGGATGTCAGCATGTAGAAAAATGCCAATAGATCCATATTTATCACCTTGCACAAAACTCAAGACCAAGTAGATCAAGCACCTTACCATAAAAGCAGATATACTGAACCTATCAGATGAGAAATTGGGGAATAGCCTTGAATGCATTTGCAGAGGAGACAACTTCCTGAACAGAACACCAATAGTGCAGGCACTAAGACCAACAATTAATAAATGGGACCCATGAAACCTAAAAGCTTCTCTGAGGCAAAGGACACAGTGCATAGGACAGAACAGCAGCCTACAGAATGGGAAAAGGTTTCCACCAACTCCACATCTGACAGAGGGCTAAAATGCAAAATAGATAAAGAACACAACAAACTAGATATCAATAAGACAAATAATTATCAATTAAAAAATGAGGTACAGATCTAAGCATAATTCTCAATAGAGGAATCTCAAATGGCTGAGAAAGACTGCACATGAAATTCTAAACAGTCTTAGTAAATAAGAAACACTGAGCCAAACACAGAGGAAATAGCCAAAGAGATCAGAGCAAATAGCCACGACTAGCTTTAGCTTACCACCAGCAGTAGCTTTCCCAGAGAGAGAGTTTCTTCCTGCCTGACTTGTGTTTTTATTGCCTTTCTGTTCTGCCTTCTCATTCGCTCTAAGCCCAGCCACATGACTTCCTCATCACTGCCTGTCTATACAGACCTCCAGGTCTCTATGGTTGGTACTGGGATTAAAGGCTCGTGTCATCACACTTGGCTGTGTCCTTGACCACACAGAGACTCTGCCTGCCATGTGATCAGATTAAGGGCATGTGCTACCACTGCCTGACTTCTGCTTAATGGTTATTTGACCTCTGATCTCCAGGCAACTTAATTTATTAACATACAAATAAAATATCACATTTCATCACAAATAAAATATCACCACAAAAAACTTAAAGAAATGTTCAACTTCCTTAGTCATCAGGGAAATGAATTTCAAAACTACTTTAAGATTCCATCTTATATCTGTCAAAATGGCTAAGATCAAAAGAAAAAGTAACAGCTAATGTTGGGGAGGATGTGGAGCAAGGAGAACACTCCTCCATTGCTGGTGAAAGTGTAAACTTGTATAGTCACTATGGAAGTCAATATGACTATTTCTTAGAAAATTGGGACTCTATCTACCTCAACACCCAGCTAAACCATTCTTGGGCATATACCCAAATGAATCTCCTTCTTACCATAATAACACTTACTCAACTATGTTCATATTCAATTTATTCTTAATATCTGGGAACTGGAAACAACCTAGATATTCTTCAACCAAAGAATGGATAAAGAAAATGTGGTACATTTACAAAATGGAGTATTACTCAGCTATTAAAAGCAGTCACATCATGAAATTTTCAGGCAAATGGATGGAACTAGAAAAAAAATCATCCTGAATGAGATAACTCAGACCCAGAAAGACAAACATGTTATGTATTCACTCATAAGTGGATATTAACAATAAAACAAAGGATAATCATCCTACAAACCACAGACCCAGAGAGGCTGAGTAACAAGGAGTCCTCAAGAGTGTGTGTGTGTGTGTGTGTGTGTGTGTGTGTGTGTGTGTGTGTTTGGGGCTTGAGGAGCACGTGGATCTCTCTGGGAAGGGGAAAGAGTATAGCTTTTGTGGTGAACTGGCGTAGGCTGAGAATGAGAACAGGAAGGATCAGGCATGGGTGTATGGGTGAAGGAAGAGAGTACTGGGAGAGATGACTGGAATTCAGAGACATTGGGGAGGGAGGTGATGTGGATACCTAGTGCAGTGGAACCTCCTTGGAATCCTCAAGAGTGATCTTAGGGAAGACTTCTAGTAATGAGGGATATGGAGCCTGGACTGACATCTTCTATAGTCAGGCAAGGCTCCCGGCAGTGGGATTGGGACACCAACCAGACCACAAAACTTTCTACCTACAGTCTGTCTTGCCACCAAGATGTGCTGGAGTAATGGTAACACAGAGCTTGGAGGAGCCAACCAATGACTAGTCCAACTTGAGTTCCATGCCTGGAGAGGGAGCCTACACCTGACAGTTCCTGGATAGCCAGGAACCAGATGCTAAATAGCCCAGAGACCTAGGATAGAACCAAACACAACTGGGAAAAATGCAATGAATTTAATACTAATGATATTCTGCTATACTCAAAGATGGGTGCCTAGCCCAATGGTCATAAGAGTGTTGTCATCCAGCAAATGATGGGAGCAGATGCAGAGACCCACAACCAAACACTATGTGGAGCCAGAGGGACTCACTCCACACACACGAGGGGTGAGTACATTGCAGGAGGCAGAGAGGTTGAGGACACTAATAGAATGTAGCCCACAGGGTCAACAAAGCAGGGCTCATAGGGAATCACAGAGATTGAAGCTACAACCATGGACCCTATACGGATCTGAGCTGGGTTCTCTGCGTGTACATCATGGCTGTGTAGTTGGATGTTCTTATGAGACTCCTAATAGTGAAAGTGAGGGGTATCTCTGACTCTTTTGCCTGATTTGAAGAACCTTTTCTTCCCTCTGGCTTGCCTTGTCCAGTCTTGATATGAGGGTTTTACCTAATCTTTTTATAACTTGTTATGCCATTTTGTGCTGATATCCCTTGGAGGCCTACTCTTTTTTGAAGAGAAAGTGAGAAGGAATGGATCTGTGGAAGCAGGGAGGTTCAGAGGGAGCACTGGGAAGAGTGCAAGGAGGGTAAACTATAGTCAAATGTAATGTATGAGGGAAGAGTAAGAGATAAAAAAGAACGAAGAAACCATAGCCAGCTCTTCTGATTGAAAATTCATTTGGGGTCAGTTTTGTTATATAAAAGTAACTATTCCTATAGGATAAACGGAAGTAATTGCCCCATTTAAGAAGAGGACTCATTTTTACAATTTTTGCTTATTGAGTCTAGTTTGTAAAATGTCTTCCTCATCACTCGTACACAATCTACTGTAGCTTAGACTACTAAACCAAAGAGTAGTTCATGGAAGCTTTGACATTCCAAGTGGCCAATGGCTGCTGCTTCTGCTTTCTCTTCAGCTTCACTGGCACCCAGTACTGTTGACTTCCTGGCTGCCTCTGTCAGAATGAGATGAGCAATGGTACAAGGATGAGATTGTTTTTGATCCAGAAAGTAAAAATAATTGAACAGCCAGGCATGGTGATGCTGACCCTTCATTCCAGCACTCAGGAGGCAGAGGGAGAAGGATCTCTGGGTCTACCTACATAGTGAGCTCCAGGACAGCTGGGGCTACATAGCGACACCCTGTCGCAAAACCAAAAACACAAAATAGAACAATCCCATGGAGATACTTTCCTGGACTCTGTCACCTACACAGCTACATTGCTATATTGCATTTCAGGAGTGAGGGGGAATATATTATTATCCTGAGGTTACGTTAAGAAATAGAAGAATTTGGAAAAGCTGAAAGTAAAGAAATACTTGGCATCAAGCACTTGTTGGGTTCATATGTCATTATACTACTCTGTGCATAATAATGAATATATATTAAAATACTTTGTATGGATTGCCACATTATTGCACATATTGATGGGATTCCACGGCATATTTTCACACATGTATACGGCATGCACTATTTTTTCTAAAAAAATAGTAATAATGCTTTATAAGACTTGCAAGATTATCAACGTATTTATTTCTTCTTCAACTTCGGCCTCTCATTGTAAACTGTTACAACAGTATCTGACAAAATGAATCAAAGTTTTAAGGTAAATTAGTGAATGAGTTCCATTTTTATTACCTTGAGTGATGTTTGTGTTCTTTGCTTGTTTTGGCTTCTGAAACAATAGTCAATCATACATTTTATATATATATATATATATATATATGTATATATATATATATATATGTGTGTGTGTGTGTGTGTGTGTGTGTGTGTGTGTATATGTTGAATTTTGCACTAGAGAATTTAAATTTATATTATCAATCCAAAGAACTGTGTATTAAGTTTTTTATAGATACAGTACTTCATATAGAAAATGTGCTACACAAAGATATTTGTGATGGATTTTTACACTTCATAAATTGTCCTGCACTTTTGGAGAGTATTTAGAATCTTCTCCAATCTGGACAGATTCCTGCAGTGACAACGGCACCTGCAGTGAGACTTACTCATTCATTATTCACCAACTAGACTGAGATGGAGCACCTAACAATAATGCTAGTTCACTGACTGCATCCCAAATCAACGAGAGTTTTCTTAAGAGATTATGAATATATTGTGAAATTAAAATAAATGTCAACACAATAGAAATATTTTATGTTCTAGAAAACCTGAAAAACTAGTAAGGTCTCATTCTAGAAATTTCTGATTAGCAATAGAACTATAGCAATGTGTGCCCCATGTCATAAAAATCAGGTGTCTTTTAAAAATCTTTGTCATTTACCCACCAGAATCTTTCTACACTATCGACTTATATTTTTTTCTCATCTTCTGAGACATAAAATACAAGGCCCTCATAGTTTTTGTCTTAGGGACCTGTTTGTTTCTTTTTTGTGTTTTAATTAATTAATATTACTAATATCACTTTTAAATTTTATTTACTTTTTATTTTTTGAGATTATAGTATAATTACATCATGGAATTTTTGAAATGTTTTTCAACTTTTTCATTTTTAAAGTTCATTGCTGTGGGATGGTCTGTATGTCAAATTGCTCTGATTGGTCAATAAATAAAACATTGATTGGCCAGTGACCAGGCAGGAAGTAGGCGGGACAAGGAGAGAGGAGAATTCTGGGAAGTGGAAGACTAAGTGATGGAGACACTGCCAGCCGCCACCATGACAAGCAGCATGTGAAGATGCTGGTAAGCCACGAGCCACGTGGCAAGGTATAGATTTATGGAAAAGGATTAATTAAGCTATAAGAACAGTTAGCAAGAAGCCTGCCACAGCCATACAGTTTGTAAGCAATGTAAGTCTCTGTGTTTACTTGGTTGGGTCTGAGCGACTGTGGGACTGGCGGGTGACAGATTTGTCCTGACTGTGGGCCAGGCAGGAAAACTCTAGCTAAAGTTCATTTTTTATTGTTGGATTTTAAAAGTCAATTAAGAAAAAAAAAAAAAAACCTTAGGCAATATAACACTTGTATGCAAAGTACTGTGATTACATCCATTACTCCCAAATTTTTCTGACTCCCCCCCTGTTATTCTGGCTGAACCTCCTCTTCTGCCCAAGTCTTCTCCCTCCTACCCTCATTGCCTCTCTTTTCCTTTCTTTTGCAGACCTCATGCAGGCAGTCACAAGAGCCTCTGCAGTACAACTGGTTTCAAAACTGTCATGTAACCCAAGATTACCCTGAACTACTGCTTCTCTTGGACTCACTTCCCAAGTGCTGGGATGAGGAGTGTGCGATTGTTACCTGGCACAGTTCTTCAGCTCCTACCCAACCTGTAAACAGTAATGGGCTCCAATATCTATATCCCAGAAATTCCTCTGGAATTATTTTTACCTACAGATGTTTGACTCAACATATCCATTCAAACCACTAATATTTTCTCTTCTTCAAAAATAACGCTTTAAATTTGAGGCCATACTGTCTTTGATCCTCTTCTATTGAATCCTATATTTTATGATGGCATCAATGCCATTTCTTGGTGTAAACCAAACACTTGTTGCTTATAATCAATCATACAAAAACTATTTACCTCTCAAATATTGTTATATTTGTAGCACTTCATTCATCTTTTGCAGGTTCTTCCTTCATGTTCAGAGCACTATCTTTCAGCCAAGAATTGAGAATAAAACTATAAGTGCCAATCTTGCATCATTGTACAGTTTAATCATACGTTAAGCCCTCTCTCCCAACTCCTCCTTGATCATCCCTCTCTCCTTACCAACTTCATGTTCTTTCGTTAAAAAGACATTTGTTGCCCGACTACTCTTGGTTGTGGGGCTTGTCCTTCCTATTTGTCCATCCACATTACCGATTTTCAAAAGACACTGGGGCTTTGCAAGTCATCAGTTTTGATTTGAGTCTCATCTGAAGGGTGCTCTTGACAGCCTCTAAGCTGAGTTAAACATCCACAAAACCTTCTGCACATAGATTTTGATTACATATTTATGAATGGTAAAATATTTTGACTTGCACTGTTGATTGTTAATTTGTTTCATGATTTACCACTCATAAGTCACATCTCTAATTTCTTTATACTCTGAAGTTTTTCAGATCATTCTCATCATCAAACTGGCTCTTCATCCAATGCACTGTGTGTGTGTGTGTGTGTGTGTGTGTGTGTGTGTGTGTGTGTGTACTGAAAGTATAAAGACAATTTTATTAGAGTTTGAGAGGAAAACCTAGCAGGCAAGCTATACACCCTGGCAGCTGCTGGGATGAAGAACATTAATAAGAGAAATAAAGAAAGTCATGTCTTCTGAGTTTGAGTTAAAAAAATTTGGTGTGTTCAGCATAGTAGGCCACCATGAAGCAGTCCCATGGGCTGAGGTTTTTTCATTGAAACAGGCTTAAGGTCCTAAGAGTATTATTTTGAGCTATTCTATACCAGTTCACAGATCTTTTAAGAAGTTCTAGTGTACACTCTTGTTACATTTTCCAATTATTCATGGTCTTGTTTTGTATTGTTTCATCTTAAATGAGGAAACCTTTGGTTTTTCCATTTCATATTTCCAAAGTTTTAGATGATTTTCATATACAAATAAAGTCCATGTTGTACTTAAGATACACATAATACTAAAAATACTTTGTATAACTAATAGTTATATAGTTATATAGTTATATATATATATATAGTGAATTATTGTAAACAGAAAAACAACTTAAATTTGACTCAGTTTTGCTACTGTGAGGATCTTTGAGTTCTTCAAGGTAACTACAAACACAGGGGAAGAGCTGGACCTTAAACCACAGCTTAGTCATGTCCTTGCTTAAGTCAGTGACAACCTCTTCTTATTTATGTTAAGAATTATGTCTTTTTAAGGCTCGTTTATAATTATCAGTCACAATTGACCTAATACTTTCCAGTCCCATTGTAGTAACCTGGCTTCATGGATACCTTCCTTCCCATGTCACTCAGGCTTGGAGGACATAGTGGCTGTGTCTGTTGTTACTCAAGAAATGATACCAGTCTCCTCTAAAACTTCTTTGTTAGCATGGATGATTTCAAATGCTGCATTCTAGGTTTACTCCTATTCAAGCTGAAGAGCTTCCACACATTTCTACAAGGTTTCTTAAAAAATGTGTCTGTCTTAGTTAGGGTTTCTGTTGCTGTGATAAAACAATGACAAAGGCAACTTGAGGAGGAGAGGGTTTATTCTGCTTACATGTCTACATCACAGTCCATCAGTGAGGGAAGTCAGGGCAGGAACTCAAGGCAGGAAACTGGAGGCAGGAACTGAAGCAGAAGCCACAGAGGAATGCTGCTTATTGACTTGCTCTTGATGGGTTGTTCAGTCTGCTTTCTTTTATATCCCAGGATCATCTACTCTAGGGGCAGCACCACTCACAGTGGGCTAGGTCCTTCTAAAATAATCACTATTTATGAAAACTCCCTATAGACTTTCCTACAAGTTATTCTTATGGAAAAATCTTAAATGAGAATCCTTCCCAAATGACTGTGATTTGTGTCAAGTTGACATAAAACCAATCAACATTCAATCATCTATCAATTGTCTAATAATCATCTATATATCTTCTAGCTATTATCTATCTACTTTTTTTCTTCTATCTATTTATCCATCTATCACCTACATACCATCAAATATATTAATCTATGTATCTTTTTAGCCATCTATCTGGCTACCATCTATATGTCTACTAACTACCTATCATCAATCAATCTATTTATTTATACTATCTGTCTGCCTATCTGTCTGTCTATCTATCTATCTATCTATCTATCTATCTATCTATCTATCTATCTATCATCTATCTGTCAGCTATTTGAAATCTAGATAATGATTAGTTGATATCTCAGAGGGAGAAGATCTCTCTGGTCCTCTGAAAAAAATAATGGAATAATGAACTTACCAAGAAAAAGGGGTGAAAACAAAGAAAATCTGTCAGAATGAAAACTACCTTTTATCCTCTCAGTCTCTTAGTTCTGCTGAAATAAAAATCTTCAGAAAAAATTCTTTGTAAAGATCACAGTTTTTCCTAAAGCCTGTTATATTTTGTCACCTAATTTGTCATTATTCCCAAGGACAGTTCATAGTTGCTTATTTCTGCAGCATCGCAGAGTGGGACTCCTGTATGTCTGTGTTTCTCTCTGCTCAGGACACTCTTAGAACTGGTGATATCATTCCTCCTTTATCATGTCTACTTCTCAAAATCCCCCTGCCTCTCACCCTGGGGAAGCTGGAGGTCCTCTCCCTTTGCCTGTCTACTTCTTCACTTTGAGTATTTTCTTTGCTTCCTTCCTATCCTCTTCTCTAAAAAAAAAATGAGAGGAATAGGATGGTCTGACCTGCCTTTTAGATGAAAGAAAGAAGCTTTCAGCTTGACTTTGACCCTGTACCTTCTTTGATACATCTTGAATTGCAATATCAAACAGCACCTCCATTCTCCAATCCTCCTGAAATGGCACAGAATTTTTCAAGTTAACTCTTTTCAGTCCGGTTCTCTATGGCCTACACTAACTGAATCTAGTGTGTGCTCCTATTTAGCCTCGTCATCAAAATATTTTAATTTTAAACAAATGCTCATATTTTTTTATCAGCTGGGTCTCTTATATTTTTAAAAATAAATAGCAGAAGTGAGCAGTGTTTTCTTAGAGCAAATGTCCACTTTGACTGGTCTGATGTAACTTGTATCCTATTAGATTTTTCAAAGTAATTGTATTTTTCTCCAAGAGTTCTAGAGAGATTATCTTTAACTTGAAGATGAATGTTTCTTTTTAACTTGAAAATAATTTTTCTGGGTGTTTAAATTATCAATGAATTCAATTATTCTTTCTTTTATGGAATGCCACACTACTTTTCTTCTGGAAGATGCTGAGTTAAACTTAAGGACACAGGATTATTAGTGATTGATTCTTGTCCCATGATCAACCAAATGAGAGCCCTCCTTCCTTCCTTCCTTCCTTCCTTCCTTCCTTCCTTCCTTCCTTCCTTCCTTCCCTCCTTTGAGACAGTATCTCACCTTGTAGATCAGGTTAGACTAAAGTTCTGTGTTTAACCAAGGATGACCTTGAACTTTGTATCCTCCAGCTTTCCTTCTTCAGTGCTGGGATTATAGGCAATTATTACCATGTCCTGCTGATTAGTTTATCATTTAGAAACACATAAATTAACCCTTTCATTATTTCCCAGTGCTCTGCAAATCTCTCATTGAACATAGGAATAAATTATTAGCTAATATCTTCTTTTCCTAAGTCATAAAACTGTCCAACACATACAATAGTCCGATATTAAAAGCTCATCTCTAAAATAAAAAGAGAAATCAGAGCTATAGTCAAGGGAGTTTGATTTTTTTGCAAATTGTATAAAATACACACAGATAATTATTTTACCTTTTAGCAGTTGAATTTAAAACTATTTTTCATAAAAGTTTTTCTCAATATGTTAGAATATCAATTTTACAACTAACCCATGGGAAATGACTCAGCTCTCTGGATGAACACTGAACACTAACATTCTTGGACGGTCCTTTTCTGGTCTTTTCTTCCCTGACTGTTTTTGAAGTTTCTGATGCTCAGTGTCAGTAAAAATTCTCTTGATGCTAGCCTTTGATCCGCCTGTGCCGTAATCTTTTTGGGAAGTACAGCATAAATCTGACTTGAGAATGCAAAGATATTTACATATTTGAAAGTTTCCTCTAACTTTGGCTAAACAATTAAGTCAACAAACTAGCTTGTAAATCAAAAAGAGAAGTGGCATGTGACCCAGCTAGAGCACTGCTGAGCATACACTGAAAGGGCTCTCTAGCCTACCACAGAGACACTTGCACTGCCTGTTTATTGCTTCACAGTCACAACAGGAAGGAGCCTGAACCAGTTAGATGCCCATGAACGGATGAATGGATAATGGAAGTGTGGCTCATGTGCATGATGGAATGCTATTCACAAATAAAGGAAAATGAAGTTATAAACATTTCAGGAAAAAATGGATAGATCTGGAAAGCATAAAATTAAATGAGGTGCCAGAAAGACAAAACCAGAAGTCTCCTTCCAGGATATTAGTTATCATGTATGAGTATAAACGTGGGTAAGACCTGGAAAGTTAGAAAGAAGACGGAGAGAGTAAACTGAGGCACTGAGGAAGGGAGAGAGGCAAAACAGCACACAGGACATGAAAGCCGAAGGGAGACAGAGAGGAGGCTGCAACAGGGAGTGAAGGGCAGGGAGATGAGAAAGAAGAACCATCAGAGCACACTTCATTAGAAAGTGCTCAAATGATATCTAATATTCAGTTTGCCAATTAAAATAATTTAAAGTGTAAAATAAAAAACAGAAAAAAATTGTTTTAGAAATTCAATTTCAAATACACTAATCACGCACATACCATTTCTAAGAGGCAGCTGGCATACACCTTTCTAGTAGGTAATTGTATATATTTTTTAATATGCTATGAGAGATTAAAGTAATAGTTTTCATTTGCTTTCTCTACTTTTTGTAGAGAAATGACTTAATCTTAGCTTCGTCTTGCTAGATAACTTTACCCCCGTGTCCCTGAGAAACTGTTGCATGACGTCATCTCTCAGCACAGACTATACATCCTTTCGTTGTGAAGTAATTCAAAAAGTGAGCCATACTAAATATGGCTTTGGTTTCTATTGTGTGACTGATGCCACTGCCTGTATTGACAGCAGAGTCACGTCTCGGTGCTGCAGATAGAAAATGAGAGGATTGGAGACTGCTATGTGAAAGTGCTGAGATCATCATCATATATTATTCATGAAAATAAATAAGAAATAAAAGAAAAAAATGACTTTTGTTCCTGAGAAAGTCTGTGCAAGGTCTGTATTGTGCATCGTCTACTGATCAGTTCAATTTCCTTTTCCCACATCACACACCACACGTACACTAGGCGGCTGAAAACCTCTCTCTGTGACCTTGTCACTTTACGTTTTTATAAATCGTCTCACCCCAGCATCTATCTCACAGTCACAAGACACTGGAGCTCCTTTCTCCTCATGTTTACGTCACAAAGCTCAAGAGAGCTGTTTGACTTTGGTGGTTTATTTAAAAATAACTAGAAAAAAGTAGGAGCGAATCTGTCACCAAGAAAAGGTAGACTGAGCCCTGAATTTTGCTAGGTGACCTCCTAGGAAACAGTTAGGTCATCCCTGCTACTCTCTGTCAACTGAGGTTATCAGCAGAAGAAACATCAGAGGAAACTCCAAGCTAGAATTTTTCCAACCTCACTTCTCCTGATGTTGTCAACCATGGAAACCATGAGAAATAAAAAATGGAAATTGCTTTTAAAAGAGTAAAGTTTTGGAGCAATAAATATATTGAAATAATAATACCTAGTTACAATGTTAAAATTTAATTTTCTATTGTACTGTCTTTGAATTAAAAATGGGGGAAATGTTTATTTCTTTATATTCCTTCACTTCCAACTTGTTTCTTTTGATATTTCTCTGAGGATTTAATGGAAAAATGAAAAATTGGAACCAAGGAGTTGACTCAGCAAATAAAGTTGCTTGCCACTCAGGCCTGGCAACCTGTACTCAGTCCATGTAACCCAACTAAAGGTGGACAGAACTGACCTCACGGGGTTGTCCTCTGACCTCCACATGTCTGTTAGGATGCACACTTGTACATGTGCACACATCATGCACACACACATATACAGAAAGCTTTTAATATTTAAAAATGAAAATTTGTCTAATCAAAACAAATATGAACAGGTTGATGAACATGTTCAAATATGAACATGACTTTAGAATGTGAAGGATCAAGATCATCAGTCTTTATCCTATGAGAGGACCTTTGGCAGATGAAAGAATCACACAGGTACAATATGCCCAGGACTGGGTTAACATTTTATTTTAAAAATATTTTTCCAATTTTATTTATTGTTGCCATATTTTTCTTTATATCATCTATGCTAGTGCTTATCACTCTTCTTTCGAAGATTTACCTTGGTTAAAAATTAGCAGAAAATCAAATATAGTTCTGAATGATAAATTTGGGAATGGTTAGGGGTAGAAATAAATAGAAATATGCTATCCTTTACTTGGAATTTGGAAAAAAAATATATTTTATCACTTATATTGTTTGGTATTTTCATTTATTTATTCTGAGATTCACATTTTTGTTCTACAACAAAAGCACAAATGTTTATTTAATATTTAATTAGAGCTATGATTTTTTTGCTTTCACATGGTGAGTGTAAATTTGTTTTTTAAAATATAGCACAATGAAATATAATAAGATAAACCAAAAACTATCACACTGAAGTTTCACAGGACAAACCAAAAGAAGGAAAAGAACTCAAGAGAAGGCCCAAGAATCAGAGATCACTTGTTCACACACTTGGGAATCCTGTAAAAATGCTAAATTGGGAGTCCTAATGTATACCCGGAGGATTTGGTGCAAACCTGTGCAGGCCTGTGCATGGTGCGTGCTTCTTCAGTCTCTGTGAGTTGAAGTGAACTTTTCTCATGATGATGCAGAGGTCCTGTTCTCCTGGTGACGCGCCCCCCCCCCCCCCCCCCCCCCCCCCCGGCTCTTACATTCTTTTCATTTCTTCTTCCACAGAGTTCACAGAACTCTGAGAAGAGGGATTTGATAGAGTCATCCCATTTAGAGCTGAGTGTTTCAAGTTTCTCACTGTCTGCAAGTATGGATGTGAGTCTCTCTAAGTGTTCCTGTCTGCTGCAGGAGGAAGCTTTAGAGTTACATTTTCAATGAGACAAAGGAATACAGTTTACAAATACTACCTGGACGTAGATGAAGCAGAAAGTTATTGTGTGAGAAATAAGTTGATTATTTATCTTTTCAGTAAAGCTAGGACTTAATATTTTTGTAGCCAGGACTTTAGGATTTGTCTGATATTATGCTTTTTGCCAATAAACATGATAGTCGAAGTCCACAAAGTCTGGGCAGTGAGTGTGGCTAAGAGCAAAGGGCTTCCTGTCTAGTGGAGAGTTCTTTCAATTGTATCAATTTGCTGTTTGTTTTGAAAATATAATTATCATCTTGTCAAGTTTACTTTGATACCAGAGTTGGTATCTTATTCCCCAGATCTTCAAGCACTGTTGTACTTTCCACACAGCTGGGCTACCAGAACCTGGCATTTAAAAGCTTGTACTGCTCTTGCAGAGGACACACAGTTTAGTTTTCAGTACGCACATTGGACAGTTCCTGGCTGTCTCTACCTCCAGCTCTAGGGGATCCAACACACTCTCCTGAACTCTGACGGCACCTTAATTCGTATGGGCACCACAAGCACATGAAGATAATTAAAAATAGAATAAATCTTTAAAAAGCTGACTGAGAAGGTGTACAAATTGAGTTCACGTAAGCTGGGAGCCCGTCTGACTCTCAGCCTTCACTTTCGTCGCCCTCTACTCCCAGTGTAGAACTCTAGATAAAACAGGGCCAACCATCGGTAGCTTGGGCTCAACAGTTCCTGTGTATGTATGTCCGTGTTGCTTGTCATCTTCTGTACTTACTATTTTGAGGTTGTTTGTGTGTGTACATATTTACATGTGTAGGTGTACATACATGTGGGAGTGCATGTGTGTGGAGATTAGAGGTTGGTACTGGATACTTTCTTCAATTGTTCCTTAACCTTTTTTTTATATTTATTTATTCTATGTGCATGAATGTTTGGCTGCACATATGTCTGTTCACCACATGGAGCCTGGTGTCTGCAGAAATTGGAAGAGGGTACCAGATCGCCAGGAACTGGAGTTACAGGTTCTTGTCAACCACCATGTGGCTGCTGAATAGCAAGTGCTCTAGCCCCTGAGCTATCTGTTCAGCTCCACAACCTTCATTTTTTGAAACAGGCTCATTCTGAACTTTCACGGCATTGGTGATTGGCTAGAATGATGGTCCATCGAGCCCCACAGATCCCCATTTCTGTTTTCCATCACTAGGATTATGGATGTATGGTGCCACCTCTGGCTTTTTATGTGGTTGTTGAGTATTTGAGTTCAGGTCTTTATGGCTGTGCATTAACCATTTTAACTACAAAGATGTCTCTTCAGATTCTCTAAATGATTTTTTTTCTTTTTAGATGCTGTGATGATTAGCTTTCAATGCTAGCTTGAGTGGATTTTGAATCCTTTAGGAGGGAGACTGTGTGTGTGTGTGTGTGTGTGTGTGTGTGTGTGTGTGTGTGTGTGTGTGTGTCTTTGAAGGAGCTGACAGAGAGATTTCGCTGAAGGAGAATATGTTACCTTGAATGGGGGTGGCAACATCCCATGGACTGGAGTACTGGGCTGAATATAAAGGAGTAGAAAGCAAGTTGAATAGCTACATTCATTCATCTTTCCCAGTTTCCTGATTGCTAATGCAATGCGGCTACCTTCCTTTGCTGCCACAAGCACAGCCCTTCTCACTGCCGTGATTCCCTTGCCATGATCAATTGCATCCTCCAAGTCTGAGCCAAAATATGTCTTAACTTAAATAGATTTTGTCACAAACATGAAAAAAATAACTAATACAAACTTATAATAAAGTTATTGATGAGTGGACTATGCAAACATGCAATTGATGGCTATATTTCGTCATCAGTAAGATCACCACATTCTCATACTCTTTGACACTTCTCTACTGTCACTGTAGATGGACATTTGCCTCAGACCAATTGATCCAGGACTCCTCTATGTCTTATTGCCTTTTTCATTCCTTGAAGAGTTTAGTCTTGGTTCACAGTCACTCCATCACACTCTGTGCCATAACTAAGAATTTTAATACCCTCTTACACAGTCTTTTCAACACCTGGGTCTTCTTACGTTGTGTGACTCTCTTTCTTTTAATGCATAAAGCCAAATAATCACTGTGTGTCAAAACCTGCCATTACTGATAACTGTGGTTTCTACCAATTTCACAAGCATCCTATTATCCAGCATCAGTTTAATGTACTGGTTTTAAAATCTTGCTTCCATCAGTCAGTCCCTTTAACTCATGAACCTTATAATCAATTGACTCATGTCCATTCCCTATCCCAATCTGCCTTATATTTTATCTCCCTCTTTGTCCCGCTTAAGGACTTACTCCTTAGGATTCTACCTCAGTTCCCTTGTGTTTTCCTCAGCTTACTGTTGTGGAAAAGCCAATATGTGCCATATGTACATCCAGCAGGTCTCCATTTACAGGCTTGCACAGACAATAAACTGAACACGGCTGGAAAAACATCTTGTCACGTTAAATATGATCGAAAGTTTCAAGTGAGCTTTGAAGGAAGCCTGGAAGGCACAGCTGTGCTTTGCTAACCCAGCTACCCTTCTCTCATCCCTGATGACTATTTTTGTTGTTGTTTGCTGGATTGCCTTTGTTGTTTGTTTGTGATTTTTGAGACAAGGTCAGTCTATGTTTCCCGGCTGTTTTGGAGCTCATTGTGCAGAACAGGCTGGCCTTAAACTCACAGAGATCCACTTGCCTCTGCCTCCTGCAGGCTGTGATAAAGGTGTGTATCACCACACCCAGCCCTTGATGACTATTCCAAATGGCCTTTTCATTCTTCAGATCTCCAGTACTTACCTTTATGAAATAAATTCATAAGCCAATGTGCTACTTTTTCTGAGAATATTGAGACAATCCTGAGAGAAGTTTAAAAAACTTCGACAAAGGTGTACAATGAGCAGTCATCACCTGCATCTGTTGGTAAATTTCCTTCACATTGAGCAATGACCAAATGCCAACTCCTGTGCCAGGTTCTACTTCCTCACTCACATACATTGTTCCAGAAAGCCTCGCTTTCTCCATCATTCTTTCTTTTACTGAGTTTGTTTTTTCCTGGTAAACAAAATTTTTCTGTAATGTCTCCTAGTTACAATAGCTATCTATGGATCTTTCTCCTTTTTCTGGTCATACAGTGAATTTTTTTCATTACTTATATAGGTGGCATAATTCTGAAAATGGTCCTTTTCACCAGCACTCTCTAATTTCCTTCACTCCAGTCTTCGTAAACTCACGATGTACAGGACTTTGTGCTTACAGCTCCATGGCCTTCAGTCCTGTCCAAGGTACATTTGACCTGAGTTGTTTCTGTCCTCAGTTCTCACCTACTCATCCACCTAGCTGCACTGGACAGAGCTGAGGGTGTATTGTCCTAGAAATGCCACCCATATTTTGCTTCCAGGATATTGACCTCTACGTTATTATTTCACTCTCCAGTCCTCAGGTGCCTCATTCTCAGGCTTCCATATTGATATCTGTAAAATGGAAGTATTCCAGGTTTGACCTTGGAACCTTTCTATTCCTCGTTTCTTATAAAGCTTCATTTTAAAGTTCATTTATGTCTTTTCTCATCCTAGATGGACTTTTTTATCCCAGACTTCACCTTTGGCCTCCAAGGTGAATAACTAACTGATTTCTTGACATTTTCACCTGGATATCTGAGGGTCCTTTGGGTATCTCATAGTTAACACACGAAGAATATCAATGTTTATAGTCTTAATTTCAAAAGTTAATTTCCTGTTAGTCTTTCCCATCACTTAAAGGCAATTCCATCAATGATGTTCCTTATGCCAAAAATATTTGAATAACCCTCTTTCTCTAACACCCCAATTCAATCTGTCAGCAAACCATTTGGCTGTGCCTTAAAAGTACATGGCGGATCTGGCCCTTTCTTCCCACCTCTGCTTTTACCATCCTGTTCCAGGAGCCCATAGTCATTCCCTGGAGTCAGTGCCTAGGCATCCTCAGAGTTATCAGTATCTGCCCTAGTACCTTCAGTCTGGCTTCTTTACAACTCAGATTATTGCTTATAAAACAGAAATTGAATTAGAACAGTCCTCTCTTCAAGGTTGTTCAGTGGCTTCTGATCTCACTCAAAACCAAGTGACTGGAAAAAAAAAAAAGATTCCCCTTAAAGCCTCTGGCCTCATCTACTACAATACTCCTTGCTCACTTTGCTTCAGCTGTATGCACCCGCATATGTAAACAAATCAAACATGTTCCCACACAAGGCCCTCTGCATAGACTGCTTCATTGGCTGGTGGTGGCTCTTCCTTTGGAGATCCATATGGCATTTTTTTAAACTCCACTGTATCTTCACTCAAATGTCATTTTCTACATGCAGAAATATTGGGAAATTAAAAAATATTTCTTCCACGTGCTTTCTAAAATCCTTTCCATCATTTTTGTTAATAGCACAGTCTACTATGCTGCATATTTCATAGAGTTTGTTTGTAGTCTCTGTGCACTCATTCATCAGATAAAGTTCCGTGGAAGCAGGTGTTTTGTTCTTGAGTCTCTTTTGTATCTCTAGTACCTATAATAGCACCTGAGATTGAGTAGAAACACTAGTGGTTTCTATTGGAATGATGCGACTATATTTACTACTAATAAATATAATTGAGTTTGCATTATGAAACTTTATGTTTTTTATATTTATGAATAACATGGACTAGTAAACTGTTTCTTTGTGAATATTTAACTCTGATGGGTCTTAGTTTAGAACAAATACATATAAACATGTCGGAGATCCAGAATCTTCTTAAATTGGCTAGACAAACCAGCATGAAGATGGTTTGGAGGGAAATATGAAAATTGCTTTTGTAAGACAAGAATGTCCTTTCTGAGGCGTTAGTGGTAAAACTGAGATTTAAATAAAATAGATACCCATGTTCACATAGTGGAAAAAGTTTTAAAGGCAATTGTATGAGTCACATAAATATCTGGCAATTAAGTTAAAAATAAACATGTAAAGAACACAAAGAGGATACAGCTTTCATATTTTAGGTTAGTTGTTATGAACCTATAATCACTGACATAGGATGTAATTCTTCAGTGTTAAAACATGTTTTCACATGTGTTCCCCTTATTATACTTAGGAAAAAACTGAATTACTTAAAATTTATTAAAAATCAAGTTTAGAAGTTATTGTCATGTTCAATGTCATGTGCCTTCAAATAATTTCAATAATCTTCAATAATGAGAACTGTTATCTTCTTATCCCCAATTTTTCCCTTTGCAGCATTCCATGCATTAGGTCAGGGACCCAGATAGAACTGAGCTTATCCAGAGAGCAAGCCTTTATCAGATTTTCCTAAGTTGTTGAACGGCCTTTGGGTTGGAGAGTTCTGTCCCCAGATTCCAAATGCAAAAGGCACTGTAACTATTCAGACATAGTACCACTGCTCTAATTGTCATCGAATGTGTAGAACAACTGATTCCAAAACTCAGGGCTCACGGTGCATTTATTGTCTTCCATTCTCTGCTGCTCATGGAGATGGGTGCAGAATAATTGAGTGCTTCTGGCTTTCATGAGGGGACAGTCAAGACAGATGAAAACTGAAAAGTTTGGTTGCTCCTGGAGGATCCATCAGTACAAGTACCATGCACTGATAGATCGCACAAGTGCAGCACCCAGAGAATCTGCTTCTTAGGTCGCTGTCACACATCTGGAGAGCTGCTGCTGGTTCTTGGCAAGCGGTCACATTTACTTACCATGTTCCTTGCCCATAAAGGTTCTTAAAAGTTCTTGTGCAACAACAGTTGGCTTGCCCACAGTGGTTTCCAGAGTACACAGCAGAAGCGGCAGTATCTTCTCTGTCCTAACAGTAGACATCATGTTGAACATTTCCACAACATGTTCAGATTGTGCAAGCAGTGAGAAAGCACAACACACGGGCACAAATGCAAGGAGAGAGGACCATGAGAGCCCTTGTGCAGGTTAGTTAGCATAAAGAAACCAACTGTCACATTTCCAGCATTCGGGCACATTAACTTCTGCAAGAATGTGCCTGAATGCTAATGCCTGGATAAATGGTCTTTTAAATACTATAAAAAGAGGTATATACCTCAGTTATTTGTGTTGGAAAAGAAGTTTCTAGTTCTTGACATCTTGTTTGAATTCAAAATACACCTCAGTAGTTAATTCTTTAGGAAGCTTGATAAGATCAATCAGTTACAAGCAGAGATGGAATCTCTCGAGTCACAGAATAAAATGTCTCTTACTGGCACTCTCTGAGTAGTAACGGTTGTATAATCCTCATTAATTTAACATTAAATATCCAGCAAACATTACCTCATTATATAGGTTCTATTGTTACAGCGCTATCAGTTCAATTGCCTTCTAATCAATTTAAGTGCAGTTTTGAGCGGAAATAGTGGTAAAGGCCAAGTAATCTGTAGATTTACAATGTGATATTTAGAGGTTACTAAGAAGCCTGAGGCAGTTGAATGGGGGGTGGATCACCCTGAGAGTTTTGTAACTATTAATGAGTTAGTGTTGCTTTTATTAACAAATAATAGCACAGTTATGAACATTCATAAATCAATTATAAGATGAACTGGAAAAAGGAATTAATCGTAATTTCAGGTAACATAGGGCGTAAAATTATCTAATACATTTAAACATCAATTTCCCATTCAGGACAGCCAATACCTGCACATGTGGACAAGCATCCAGTCTGTGATGAGCAACATACTCAATATTTTGGATTTCTAGGTCACAAGGCCTTCTATAGTGGCACAAAATTGACTTTGTAGTGCAAAAGTAGTCATTCGTAGATAAATTAATAAGTGTGTGTGTACATCAGTACAACTTTACTTGTGAAAATAGACAGTGAACTGGATTTGATCCACAGGTCACAGTTTGCCAACTTCTGTTACAGAATATGGGTTACTGGCAATATCCAAGCCTAATGTATGAACAAAATGCAACTTTAGCTTAGCCAATACTAATTCTATGTTGTATAAGCTAACACATTCTTGACAATACATTCATTTAAGGTCCTGTGGTTTCAAGCTCAGTTGGTGTTTACACTATCAGGTTACTGTACACATCTGAGAACATCTGAGTCCTCTTCAGACTTGGCTTTGAGGGCTTGTCTTTTGTGATTCTTAATACCTCTAAAATTACCCGAGGGTTGATTGAGCAGACTTAAGTGAGGTAGCTACCACTTCCTCTGTGTCCCCTTAATACGTTGTATGACTTTATATGTTTTTGGTGATTTTAATTTGGTAGCTATTTGTGTCTGACCCTGCTTTTTTTTTCTTTGAGACAAGGCTTCTCTATGTAGCCCTGGCTGTCCCGGATCTCACTCTGTAGCCCAGGTTGGCCTCGAACTCACAGAGATCCACCTGGCTCTGCCTCCTGAGTGCTGGGATTAAAGGTGTGCGCCACCACAACCCAGCTAGTTTTTCTCCCTTTTGATATTCTTTTTAAGATGAGGATACAGCTAAGTGGTGATATACTTTCCTATCATGTCTGAGGCTCTGGGCTTGATTTCCAGTATTGCAAAATTGAACAGGTATAGATAGATGAGTAGACAGAACATTTTGAGAATAAAAACTATGTTTTGTGTACTCATGTACTGTTGGGGACATGAAGGTCCTTGTGCCAAAAGATTACTACAGAAATCAGGAATATTAAATACACAGGGGCCTCTGCTCAATGGAGGTGATAAAATTCCTGTTTTCCCACCCAGAGGTCTGGGAGTGGATTTTGTTAATGAAATGGCAACCACTGTGTTATCTGTGGAGGCAGACCTCATCCACCTTTTGCAATAGAAGCAGACATCAGAATGATTATCCCATTACCCATCCTTGGTGACATGTCACATGGACTTTATGGCCTGCACACTTCTATGCTATCTCAGTCAGATGTAAGATGAATTTTAAATGGTCTTATTAATAAAAAACTCAGTGCCAGCTATTGGGGTAAATTCTGAAAGATCAGAGAGACAGAACAAGCTACAGCTAAGTTCACCTTGCCAACTTCTCAGCCGATCCTATTTCCTCAAACTGAAAGCCTCTGCGTCCTCATCTGAATGGATCTCAGCTGAACTGCTGCTAAAAACCTAAAAGCTCAAAAGTCTCTAGTTCCTGGTCTTCACGCCTTATATACCTTTCTGTTTCCTGTCATCACTTCCTGGGATTAAAGGTGTGTGTCACCATGCCTGGCTGTTTCCAGTGTGACCTTGAACTCACAGAGATCCGGATGGATCTGTGCCTCCCAAATGATAGGATTAAAGGTGTGTGTGCCAATATTTTCTGGCCTCTATGTCTGTCTAGTGACTTCTGTTCTCTGACCCCAGATAAGTTTATTAGGGTGCACAACATATTGGGAAACACAATACCACCACTGTCAGAGACCACAATAGACTCTAGACCGTTTAGCTATAGAACCCATCTAGAACCTATCCTCAAGGTCACATGTACTTTGTAAAGGAATTTCTTTTTTTTTTTAATTTTTATTTTGCAATACAATTCAGTTCTACATATCAGCCACGGATTCCCTTGTTCTCCCCACTCCCGCCCCCCTCACCTTCCCCCCAGCCCACCCCCCATTCCCATCTCCTCCAGGGCAAAACCTTCCCCACAGACTGAGATCAACCTGGTAGACTCAGTCCAGGCAGGTCCAGTCCCCTCCTCGCAGGCCGAGCCAAGCCACCCTGCATAGGCCCCAGGTTTCAAACAGCCAACTCATGCAATGAGCACAGGACCGGTCCCACTGCCTGGATGCCTCCCAAACAGATCAAGCCAATCAACTGTCTCACCCACTCAGAGGGCCTGATCCAGTTGGGGACCCCTCAGCCATTGGTTCATAGTTCATGTGTTTCCATTCATTTGGCTATTTGTCCCTGTGCTTTATCCAACCTTGGTCTCAACAATTCTCGCTCATATAAACCCTCCTCATTCTCACTAATTGGACTCCCAGAGATCCACCCAGGGCCTAGTCATGGATCTCTGCATCCAGATCCCTCAGTAGTTGGATGAGGTTTCTAGCATGACAATTAGGCTGTTTGGCCATCCCATCACCAGAATAGGTCAGTTCGGGCTGTCTCTCGACCATTGCCAGCAGTCTGTTGTGTGGGTATCTTTGTGGATTTCTGTGGGCCTCTCTAGCACTTTGCTTCTTCCTATTCTCATGTGGTCTTCATTTACCATGGTCTCCTATTCCTTGTTCTCCCTCTCTGTTGTTGATCCAGCTGGGATCTCCCGCTCCCCCAAGCTCTCTTTCCCTCGACCCTCGCCTTTCATTACCCCCACTCATGTCCAGGCTGTTCATGTAGATCTCATTCCATTTCTCTGTCATTGGGCGATCCCCGTGTCTTTCTTGGGGTCCCGTTTTCCAGGTAGCCTCCTTGGTGATGTGAGTAGCAGACAAATCATCCTTGTTCCGCATCTAGTATCCTGCTATGAGTGAGTACATACCATGTTTGTCTTTCTGAGTCTGGGTTACCTCACTCAGGATGATTTTTTCTAGATCCATCCATTTGTCTGCAAACATCATGATGTCATTGTTTTTCTCTACTGAGTAGTATTCCATTGTGTATATGTACCACATTTTGTTTATCCATTCTTCAGTTGAAGGGCATCTAGGTTGTTTCCATGTTCTGGCTATTACAAACAATGCTGATATGAACATAGCTGAACAAGTGCTCTTATGGTGTGGTTGAGCATTCCTTGGGTATATGCCCAAGAGTGGTATAGCTGGATCTTGGGGGAGATGGATTCCCAATTTTCTAAGAAAGCACCATATTGATTTCCAAAGTGGTTTATTGTGCACCTGGGATGAGAATTATTGTTGCCTGGAATCCTGGATCAGAATGATAGTTTCCTTGAAATCTTTTCTGAAATTGTACTGTTTTAAATATGCTGACAGTGAACCGCCTGGTATTAGACTCCCCAAAGTCTGATCCAGGCTGATAAAGTCAATCTGAACTGAGTTTCCATTCTCACTTCTTCACAAATCACTGCCTGTGTTAAGAGTACAGCCTCCATCAGTGTACCTCAGCATTGAGCACACTGTGCAGCATAGATACATGAGGGCAAAAATATTTGTGACACTAAATTAAACCAAAATGTCCTTATCTTCTTATATTTTCACTTCTAATTTCTTTATTTTCCTTCAGGCCTCTAGTTCCTTCAAACAAAATGGTTGAAAGCATTGCCAGTGTCCACATAAATTCTAATTTCTTATCATGGAAATATGTATATTTCATTTCTGTGTGTGTCTGTTTTGTATTTGTGTAATAGGTATGTGTGTGTGTGTGTGTATGTGTGTGTGTGTGTATGCACATGCACATTTGTGCTTGCAAGTATACATGTGTGTTTGCATGGACACTTTTGAGGCCAGAGATGGGCATCACATTTCTTCCATTATTATTTCATCCCTTACTTGTCAATACAGGATGTCTGAACCTGGAGCTCACCAGCTCAGCCATGTTGGCTGGCTAGAGAGCTCCCTGGACCCTTCTCTCTTCCTTCCCAGCTCTGGAATCACTAGTATGTGCCACCATGCTTAGCCTTGAAAGTTGGTGCTAGGGACCTAAACCCAGTTCCTCATGCTTGTGTGGTGTATGTTTTACCAACCCGAGTCATCTCTCGAGACCATATCTCTTTAGAAATATTCTAGAATATTTGTAGAAACTCAACAAGTACTTGTTAAATGGGGTTGAAATACAAGGCTTACATTTAGTTTTCACAGGAAATCACAGAGGCAGTTTTGTTCAGCATAGTGAGCGGGACAAATAAATGCATTCTCATTATATTCAATACACTTGGCCTCTTGAATAGCCTTCACTGGTCATTCCCTAGCTTCTCCAGTCCATATGAGAATTCTTCATTTTTATCATAAGCCACAAGCCATTCTTTCCACTGGAGGTTTTCTTCTTCCCAAAGATCCCAGGTTTCCAAATTAATGTTAATGATTCATAAAATCGACCCACAGCCAACACTGTTTCTCTTCAATCAAGTGGTATCTTCGGTTTCTCTGAAATGTAGACATTTAGACCAGATGATATGTACAAGTTAGTTTATGTAGTACTTGAAGCTAAGAGTAGCAAAAAAGAAAAAAACAAACAAACAACCAAACAAACAAAAAACAAACTCAAATAGATTTATATATTACTCTCATCATGGACATTGGTGCTGAGATCCTACTGGATTATTCCTGGAAATGTGTATGTAAAACACCTTAGAAGAATGTAAGAGAAAAATTTTCTGTTGGCTCCAGTCCCTTAATACACAATGATTACCTTCAAACATGATATTTGCTTCATGCTCTGAAGGCTGTACTTTAATCAGAATGGTTGACCCTGTTCTCATATGGACCCAAGAAATTGTGGTTGAGCAGAAAAAAAAAAAAGAAATACTAGGTAGAGGCGAAGTTAATCCTACTACCATTGTGTATAAGAAAAGCCATTCAGTATTTAGTGTACAAAGCATGCCCTGACACCAGCGAAACAAAATAGAATAGGATGGCTTGAGATCAAAAGAAGCATTACAGTGTGCACCATGTAATAATGTCAACATTTCATCGAATTGTGTTTTGGTTCATTCTCCTACATGCCTGCATTTAATTGTATGTGCATAGATGATTACATGTAGTCAAGGAGGTTTTATTTGATTTGTGTTAAAAGTTCAAAAGTCCCCAGTACCATACTGTCCTTTTCTGGAAGATACTGTTTGCACTTTGCCATTCTCCTCTATAGCTCAGATTCTTGTTACTTTCCCTGTGATAATTTTATACTAAACTGTCTCTAATCAACAGAACCATACAAAGAAGATTCTCAATACTCTAATGTCTTTCTCCTACCATTTGTAAATCAGTAATTGCAGTCTAAATATTTTGAATAGCATACAATTAGCTTTCAACTGGAATATGGTTGGAAAAAGCCATTCCATTTATTGGACTTTGCTCATAGTAAACAACAATGGTTACATCTTGGAATAGACTTTTAATAAAACCAAACAAATAAGTGTGGACAATGAATTGAATCAGGGAAGACATGAACTCCAAAGGTTTAAATTCTTAATTGTAAAATTGGTCCAGTTTTCTGAATTTGCTTGATGCCTGAGGTCGAACTAACAAAGTTTCATTTAGAGGCCTACACATGAGGTGCGTTCTGTTTTTGAAACTTTAGATTATTAGAAGACTCTGATTTTCTCCTTCATAAAAGGCACTTTGGCTTTCTGTCTGGATATTTTTCCGGTGGTAAAATGTTTGAGCCTGAAAGAACAACCAGGGGTTGGTTCTTTCACCTTGCAGGGCATTTGTGTTGAAAGAGTACATCAGGGCATATACATTGACAGCTTTAGATAAATTATTCAAACCCTCTATATATTTTGGTTGATACAGAGCAAAACCTTTTCCTGCAAGGTGTTCTTCATGGCTTTCTTTAGAAAACACAGTAGAGGTAGGGAAATATGTGGCATAAATGGAAGCTTTTATTTCAGGCCTGACATCTATACCATTATTAGGCAATATCTGTCAGATGAAATTTAGAAAGGTTGTAACCTGGAAAACATTATTCTTATGAAATGAAACTAAGCACATACCTTCAAAGATAAGCTTATCCTTATGTTTTGTTTTGAAACTCCTATGTCAGTGGTTCATTTTAACTGTCACTGAAAGCACTAGAAGTCACGATTAACTTTACTAAATATTCTACTTTGGACTTGGACATTAAGCAACCCTCCATCCGTCAGCTCTCTTAATACTGAGATGCTCCTCGTATCCAACTGCACTAACACTGTTCTCACTCTGCATTTTCTATTCTGTTTACAGCTTGAACGGTTATGAAGTGGAGCAACCATTTCTTTGACAAGCACATTTCCATTCTTTTTAAAAATATTTTCTCAATTATTGAGCGTTTCATACCTGCACAGTGAAATATGACCCTATATACCTCTCATTTACCACCCCAACCTCTTCCATCTACAAGACATCGTCCAAACAGCCACTTTCTCAACTGCATGTCTGTTGTTGTTGTTATTTGTTTTGTTTTTGTTTATTTTGATAACTCCCTAAGTCCAGTTAAAACTGCCCACATGTGAACAGGTAAGGGATCATCCGCTGGACCATGGGAAACTTACTAGTGGCCATATTCTAAAGAAAGAAAGACTCTCCTCCCCCAGTAACTATTATCTAAGTAAACAGGAAGTGCATTGTAACCAACCTCCAAAAATCCAGAATGATAGGGACAGCTGGCTGCCTGGACAGTCATCCAAAGTTCCTCTGCAATGTTGGGGCATCCATCTTCAGCCTATAGACTTAGAGTCTCTCGGTCGCTTCTCTCTGTGTCCTGTAGAATGTCTGGAAGTTTCTTCTGCGAAGCAGGAACACAAAGGACCATTTTGCCTTGCAAAGTTCAGTGGTCACCTTCCTATGGGTCCTGCTTGTCTAGTTGATCAAGCAGTCAAGGCAAGAACAGTTTCTTGCCCAAATGACTATTTTTTCCAGGAAGAAGATAAACCCCATATGGAGTGTCTTCGATGCCCATCCTCCTCTCTGAAGTAAATCATCGCTGCCAGGAGCAGACATGTCTTACTGTCCAGAAAGTCTAAGTTTTTAAAACATTTTGAATGCAATATTCTGTAGGTCTTTGAAGTGTTTGAAGATTACCTAACTAATTGAATTATGTCTATGTATACCTAGAAAACTTAACATGACTATAAGTTTGACTAGCATAGAAGATTAATTATTAATCTATATTTCTTAATTAACCATTACAATTTAAATGAGTTACATAAACATAATACCTTAAACAAGCATAGAAATATACATATGCTATAACAAAATTAATTTTAAATTTGTATCAATAAACTAAAATCTATAGCAATGTAAAACGTTTTAAACAATTGTTGTTCTTAAAAGTAGATTCAATAATCTACCCTTTTATCTTATCATATCTATATCCTAGATTTCTGGGTTTTTTTTAGTTCATTTTTTTTTATTTTGCAATATAATTCAGTTCTACATATCAGCCACGGATTCCCTTGTTCTCCCCACTCCCGCCCCCCTCACCTTCCCCCCAACCACCCCCCATTCCCACCTCCTCCAGGGCAAAGCCTCCCCCCCCCCCCCCCCCCCCCCCCCCGAGGACTGAGATCAACCTGGTAGACTCAGTCCAGGCAGGTCCAATCCCCTCCTCGCAGGCCGAGCCAAGCCACCCTGCATAGGCCCCAGGTTTCAAACAGCCAACTCATGCAATGAGCACAGGACCAGTCCCACTGCCTGGATGCCTCCCAAACAGATCAAGCCAATCAACTGTCTCACCCATTCAGAGGCCCTGATCCAGGGAGGCTACCTGGAAAACAGGACCCCAAGAAAGACACGGGGATCGCCCAATGACGGAGAAATGGAAGAGATCTACACGAACAGCCTGAACATGAGTGGGGGTAATGAAGGGCGAGGATCGAGGGAAAGAGAGCTTGGGGGAGTGGGAGATCCCAGCTGGATTATATCCTAGATTTCTATATCAAATTAACCCACCTCCATTTTCACTGAAGATTTCAATATTCCCCATCTTCTTTCATTTCACATATGTTCTATTATTCAAGTTACTTGTTAAACGTTGGTTATGAGATGGTAAGTGTCGCTGTGGATTTTCATAACCTCTCCTTTGGTTAGCCCTCCCCTTCACATCCTGATTTTCCCCATAGTCCTGCTGTGCTCCCTGCTTAAACCCTTCTGCCCCCATATTCCACTTTACTACTTTACTTTTCCTAGAACCTGTTGTCCCAGTTCCCTTAAACATGTTACCCCCAAAACCCCTTACTAGTTCCCTGACTTCTACCTGTGTCTAGCTTCAAGACATAAAGCAAAAGATTTGAAGCCAGACTCTGTGCAGGAGAGAGCCTACAGCATCTGTCTTTCGGGTTTGAGTTATCTCATTCAGTGTACTATTTTCCAGTTTTATCCCACCTGCAAATTTAATGATTTATTTTTACTTTAATGCTAAGCAACATTCCATTGTGAATGTGTACCACATTTCACTTCTCCATCCACCTGTTGATGGACATCTAGGTTGAGTCCATTCCCTATGTATTGCGCACAGAGAAATAATGAATAGTGAAATTATTGTGGGCATTATTCAGAGACAGCTAGTTTGTCACATTCTAACTTTGCATGCTTAGCTTGGAGCTAGTATGTTGTTAAGTGACCTCACCAGGTAAAAGAGGCAGGGGAAATTTGATAATAATAAAAATTCTCTTTACTGGGAAAAACAAGCATTTAAATGTAGATAAGTGGATATACAGAAAGAAAGGGAGATAGCTTAAGGTGTTATCATTTAGGCAACAACAACAATTCCACATGTCCAGTGTCTGTGGCTTTCTATTATTGTAAGTTTCCAAGAAAAGTGTACAGTAGAAATTGGTACAAGTGACCCCCAACCTTCGCTTACTCTCCCTTTCATCTTCTGAACTAGACTGGAATTTGCAAGAGCCAGAAGGTTCTCTTTATTTTTAACCTTAAATTTCAGTTGAAATCAAGCCAAGCATTCTACCTTGTCTTTTTCCTCCTTTTCATCTTAGACCTGAAAATGAACTAATCTACTTTGTTGTTGAGGACGCTTGAGAAATCTCACCCATAGAAAGAAACAGAGGCTATCTCTTTGTGTTCTTTCTGAGTCTCCAAACAACACCTAGACCTATGAGCCTTTACAAAGGCCGAAAAGGAAGTCTACGTTTGTCCCAGCACACTCTCCATGTGGGAGGGAAGACAGGAAGGGAGACTGCGGAATAGTCCCCAATGCACAACCGTTGTTTGCCTTTGGCTCTGCCCAGTACCGCCCTAAGCTCTCTAGCATTGTATTCCTTGTAGTGTTGGAAGCACTACGGCCTTCGTTTTGTAGATATTAAATCGAAGCACTAAAACCCAGCAGTCCAACGTCACATAGCTGGGAACGAGTAACCTCAGATTGTAAAGGGTCATTTGTGATGGGATCAAGGAAATGAAATGCTGTGTCACCCTGATTATCATCTGCAGGCTATGGTCATTATCCATATGTTTCTGTCATACATAGTAAAGTCCTCTATTTCATAGAAGTAGGGATAACCAGAAACTTTGATCCACTGAAAATAAGCATTTAAATGTATTTATACCTTTTGATTTCTACTATTTTATCTTCTCCCATTTTATAATTTATTCCCTAGATTTTCAAGTAGGGAAAGTCAGAAGTTTCCTGGGAGTAGAATCCACTGAGTAATATATTTGTTGGGGTGGTTATATAAGCAGTTAGCCTATGTTCAATCCCAATGTCAAAACCTCCATGTGTGCTTTCAGAACCCAGCATAGCTAATTAGTTATTATATCTATTCATGTCCTGTGCCACTGAGAGTTATGGTCCTCTGGGACTGCCTCACTTGGGAAACAACTTTGAAGGAAGCGATATCTTTACCAACTTTGTTTTTACATTTGGCTCTCCTGATGAACTTGCTTTTTCAAATATTCTCTAAGGACAGTAGAAATTAATAGTAATGAGCTCATTTGGAAAGGAATGGGCTCATGATCATTTTCGCTCTGTTCACTCTGCTGCTGTTCGTTTTATTTTAGGGAAGTTTGCTGAGGCAGGATGCTGAGTACAGCAAGGTGGTTTTCACTAAAAGAAACTATTGAATTTTGGTAAGACTCTGGAACAAAAAAGTAAGAACGACAATTGCCCATAAAGTATAGAATTGTTATTTCCTGGTGAAGAAGAACAGTAGGTGTATGTGGCTTCTAAGCGATAAACACATGCATTTCTAACGTCATTTGTACACCTGCCAAGTCTCCCAGCAGCTGTATTCATTACAGCCATCTGAGCGTTAATAGAATGAGTCCAAAAATGGCCTCAACAACATGCATCATACTAAACTTTGAAAGGTTTTTATATCACCAGTTGGGAAGCTTTTGACAGTATGCATAGTAAATCTGGGGCATTTTTAGAGAGTAAAGTTTGTGGAGATTTTTATTCCTTTCGTTTTCCATAAACTTTGGTTTTTGAGTGAGCACATTTAATAGATGGTAACAGGGTTTTGTTTGTTTCTTTGGTTGTTTGTTTTTTGTTGTTCTGTTTTTATGAAACAAAGGCTCTTTTACTGATTAGAGATGTTGGCTTATAAAATTGTGTTGACCTAAAAATCATAGAAAGCTGAACATATCATATAACATGTTCTCATTTTTAATATATACAGGTTTGAGAGACTGATTCTCTATCTCTATTCTATCTTGTTGGGAAGTGTGGAGAATGAATGTAAGAGGGAGTAGTTCCTCCACATATAATGGAGATATATGTCACCATCAGGTGACAATCCTCATCTTAAGTCTGATCTGCTCAGGCATCTGCTTATCTGATGTAAAGTATAAGGTTGGTAGACCCTGGAAGCAGACCTCCTCACTGGATTCTCTACTTACTCTGTTGTTTTGGTAATTTTCTTCACTTTACCAAGTTTACACTTTGAAAAATAGAGACAGAGACACATAACAAGAGCCTCAATTGTCTATCTGCATCAATTTATTAAGGGGTTCTGTGGGGGAAAACAGACTCACTGATACAGGATAAGGGAAATCCAGTTGCAGAGTCCTTGGAAAGCTGGGGACAGATCACACACTGCTTCACACTGCCTGATCCAGTCTTCACCACCCAAGAGACTGAGACTCCCTTTCTCCTACCTCTTTAGTGGTCATGTAGGCAGATAAGAAGCACCATCTCTATTAGGCCAGATAGCCCAAGGTCATGAGCAGAGTGAATTCCCAGTACAGGGATACAGAATAGCATCAGTTGCAGAGAGTTATTATAATTGATATATGTGGTAACACATGCAACTAACATATGTGTTAAGCATTTATCATGTTAACCAAAACACATTGTTAAAAGAATGCAACCATCAGTTCATATGAAGGCTAAAGAAACTTGCCATGAATTGATTTTTAAAATCTGGAAACAAAGGATTGATTGACTAGGGTTAGAAAAGACTTCAGAAAGCATCTGGGAGACCATCTTGCATTCCCTCAGCTGGCCCTCACAGGAACTTGATAGGTTTCTAGGTCATGTTGTGTAGACATGTAAAGCAGAACACTGACTGGAGACAGGTGGTCATGAGACCAACCATAAGATTTTTCACAGAAAGAAGTCGAATAGCTTTTGGTTCAAACTGCTAGGGGAGAAAAACATTCTAAGGCCACCAATTGGTGTGCAGTGAGTGGCAGAGTGTTTGCATCTGGCATGTGATTGAGAGGGAAGCAGTGTCATAGCATCTGAAGTCATGTGCAAGATGAATCTTGACATACCAAGCCTCCAATAGAACCTCATCTTTGAGTGCCAGTGGAATGGGAACTGTGTTCAGAAACTGATTTTCAGGTGTTTGTGTCACTCAGGCTCTTCAGAGGGACAGAACCAATAGGATCTATACACAGCTATCAGAGGGGATTATTTTCAATCGACTTCAATGATTAAAGGCTAGATAATCCTGCAATGGCTGCCTGCAGGCTACAGAACTGGGAGAACTGGGAGCCATTCATTCTAGAGCCAGAAGTCTCAGAGTAAGAGAGGCTAAAGATGCTGCCTGAAACTGAGGGTCTTGAAGCACCTGGACAGTTCCTGATGAGAATCTACACAGAAATGCTAAAGAATCTGGAATCTTAAGTCCATGGGTGACAGCAACACAGTAAAAAACAGAGCAGATGAGAAACGTGTGACTTTCTTCTCCGCTGTGTGACCCCTCTGGCTCCTGGAACTGCGGGACGATTCCAGCCACATTCAGGGTGGTCTTCCCCACTCTTTTTTCTTTTGTTTTGTTTTAAACACACATGCCAAAGATCTCTGAATAAAACCTTCACAGACATACCCAGAAGTGTGCTTTACCAGTTTTCTGTGCATGTCTTACTACAGACAAGTAGACAACCAAATTTAACCATTACACGCAACTGAAAAAATTTTTCCTACTAAAAAGTTTGTAAAACACTTAAGGAAATCAAGTTACTCCAGCATTTGGATTTTGCAACTTCCTTTTAGAGTGGAAAATTGACTGACTTCAAAAGCTAGCACAGTGAAACTTTAATTCAATGTATTTCATGTTGCTGAAGTGTTTAACAAATTATCTCTGTGCGTGTTCACGATTTTATTATATTTATTCACCTGTGTCTGGGGGCATGCATGATGCAGTACATACATTGTGGTCTTAGTACAACTTGGACTCAGTTCTATGCTTTCCTTATGTAGAGCTCAGGGATTGAACTCAAGTCATGAGGCTTGGTAGCAAGCGTTTTACCTTGGAACCAACTTGCCAGTCTTTTCCTTAACACGTTACCTGATAGTATGAACTTATGGGGGACATGCTATGTTTTTTAATGCAATGTATACAGTATAGAGTTTTTAAATCAGGGTAATATCATATATTTTCAAATAAGACATCTCTAGAGTGAAAACATCGAAATTCTTCCTTGTGGGATTCTCAATCTCTTTATAAAGAAATGCTATATCATCACCTTAAGTCATTCTGCTATGAAACAGAACCTAGGACTTTTTGTGCATTTGCCTATGACTTAGTATCTGTTTAACATCCTTCCTTACTACTGTGCTTTCCAGATTCTAATGACAACTTTTCCTATCTCAGTTTTGATAAAGTCAATGTTTATATATTTTACCACTGAGTGAGATGGTATGGTATGGTACCTGTTTTCGATGCCTGGCTTGTTTCATTTCCCAAAATGGCTTCCAGTTTCACGTACTAGAATTTTAGTCATCCTTCTATGACCAAGTGTTCAGTCTTAGACAATATCACAATATCAAGTTTTCATAGCTACTGTATGAGGTTATTAGGAAAGTCAACATGGAGACACACATGGCAGTATTTGGCTTGTTGTAACAGAAACATTATGTTAGTCTCCTTTCCTTCAATAGTTATGGAGCTACTAGTTAAATGAGTGAGCTGTGTCCCCTAACAAGTTTATGCAAATGAGAATAAACAATGTTTCATGTAAAGGAGAAAGTAATTGAATCAGAAAATATTATGTAGTTTGAAGTTTCTTGGGTCCCGCAGTCCTGTGTACTGCTTATAAAATAATCACTCAGAAGCTTATATTAATTATGAACTGTATGGCCATTAGCTCAAGCTTATTACTGACTAGCTCTTACACTTAAATTAACCCATAATTCTTATTTTGTTTAGTCACATGGCTTGGTACCTTTTCTCAGTTCTGCCTTCACATCTTGCTTCCCCTGTGTCTGGCTAGCGACTCCTGACTCAGCCTTCCTCTTCCCATAATTCTCCTTGTCTGTTTATCCTGCCTATATTTCCTGCCTGGCTACTGGCCAATCAGCATTTTATTTATCAACCAATCAGAGCAACACATTCACAGCATACAGAACAATATTCCACAGCAATATTAGAAAAAGATAATGACTCAATAAGACTACTCATTAGTAAAATAATTAAAAACTAGTTTATTGACCTCTTCGTACGTGTTCTCTCTGGACAGCATTAGTAGTAAAACCCATGTTACAGATGAGAAAACAAATGTAGAAATACTTAGTTATAGTGTCTTTTTTTCTAGATTTGTACTCAATATTCTCTCATTACAGACTGAAGATGAAGAAAAGCAGACACAGTTGATGAATAGATAGGCAAGTTGCAGTCAATTTTCTCAAACTGACTGACAGTTTCCCAGTCTGAACTAAGTCACAGGAGAAACCTAAGAATCATTCATATTTTAGTTTCAAGTAAGTACTTAAGACAATTGCATTACTGACAAGAAGCTATTCTTTTTTATTTTTGTAATGACATCTTAATAATGATACCCTACACTGATTGGTAGTATGTATTTTTCAGAGCCATAGAAAGTCCCAAGTCAATCAGAAGAAGCCGAAGGAAGATCTTTCCACTAGAACCCTGGAGTATTGATTCAAAATCTACTGCAGTCTAACTTTGTAACTTTGGCAAAGTGAAAAGGGTTTGAACCTCTCTTTCTGAATCAATCGTGGAAATGAGAATAGGGACTGAGTACTCTTTTAGACCCATCCTCATTCTCAAATGTGTTCAGGCCACATAATAAAAGTAAGGTAGCTTTTGTGTATGCTCCTCTGTGCGAAGGCACAATCATGATAAAATAGAAAATGCCCCTCCCTACCACCAAGATGGGTTGCGTCATCTTCACCGCCTGCTCACATAGATATTTTAGTTATACACATGGTACTATTTTAAGAACTATCCAACCAATAAACTGGCAATTTTATTCTTTGAATGGCTGCAGGCTGGATGTACTAATGTTAACTCAAATTACATACAGATTTTAATTCTTTACCATTTAGATGATGCTGTTGAATATCCTTTTAAATAAATCCATATTGATTGACTTTGTATCTTGATTTGCAATGATCATATTAAATGCAGATCTACCTGTATTCATTACAGGTAAAACCATGTGGTCACTAGTAATAATCCATCTGAAAATTGTTCTATAATCAATTTACATTTCATATTCAGTTTACTTTTCTATCCCTTTTCAGAAGCCATAAAGCTGGCACTCTGAGAGGGCTCTCATTTACAAGTAAAGGTCAAGTGGAGTGGTTTCAGGTTTTTGTTATATGAGGAAAACATTTGCAAAAGAAATAAACGTGATTTGAGTATTTCTAGCACTTGGAAGCATAGTTCACTTTGAACTCTAAATTATTTATGACACAGGAGACACTTTAGTAAATCACAGGAGAAGCAGACTGCAGCATTTGCTGACTTTAACACTTAGGCTACCAAAACCTGGGTCTGATGATAATTTATTTATTTTGAATTAATTCCTAAATAATAGTTACATTTCTAGCTGAAATAATAAGTTAAACCACTAGCAAATGACTGAGATAACATCTACAGGAAAATGAAAATAATCATTCAGGGCTGATGTTTAAGCTAAATGTATGAAATTGACAAGAATGCTAAAATATGAATGATTGATAAATTGCCAGTGTTATTTTCATGTTACCTGATGATGACAGCTACCTATGAAATGTAAAATTTCATCACCAGGACAATAAATTAACTCACACAGGAAGGTTGGAAAGCTAGGTACGTGTATAAATATATGTCTGTCAGTAAAATAAATGCATATACATTTTAATATATTCAAGAAAGCTACCAACTTTTAAAAAGTTAACATAAAAATGTACTGCTTTTGTAAAACACTTTGAGGAAGTGCATATTTCAAAACCTACTGAAGTTTACAAATGTGAACTCTTGTTTTCTCTGTTTCATTTAATGCATCTAACTTTCCTCTGTGATACGCCATAGTTATCCTGCACTTCTGAGAGTCCCCTGTTTCTACTTAGAACTTTCATTTAAGACAGCATAGACTTGAATCCCATGGCCCTGGGTGACCTCCTTGTTCATGGAAGGAAGTGATCATAGATGATGCTTCCTTTCATCAAATTAGTAGTAAAATTCTTCATGGGTATTTGCTTCTTATAACATCTGGTTCATTATGGGACAGGTTTACCTTTTAAAAAGGTATAAGTCAAAATATTTTCCCCTGGAATTCCTTTCCTTTTGTAGTCTCACTGCACATACTTTTCAAAAATTCAGTGCTCATTCATCATCACTCATTATTCTCTCCTTCCTTTCCTTCATGGTGATTTTCATTCTATCAGGATCTTGGAACTAAGCCTGGTTCATTGCTAGCACAGTGCGCATTCTGTTACCTTAGGTATTTCTTAAAGGAAACATATGCAAAGATAATTCCTACACACACACACACACACACACACACACACACACACACACACACACACACATATATATATGGTTATAAATATTCTCCATTAACATGGGCAAGATCCTCAATTGTTTCATTCCTAAAACAGTAAAATCTTTTTCAAGAGGAAACATTCACCACATTTGGAAAAGTGCAAATCTATAGTTTACATTGGCAGGGAGATTATAGAGGGAGAAAAGATATAAAAGAAGATATATTGTATAGACTTTGCAATTTGGATGCAGACCACACCTGGATACATAGCCTGGTGTTGAAAGGGAACTAGAACAGGCAGAATGTCTTTACTTATTTGTAGCACCTATAAAAGATGTAGGTAAATACAAGCATGAGTTATGGAAGGCAAGGGATAGGAGATGACAATGGTCCAAAATCAGTTGAGGGATTTGATGGACTCTCTCATGACTCATCGTAGAAATCGTATTTCCTGGAGCTTTTGCTTTTCTGTACTGGTCACAGGAAATAAGAAGGAGACAGTGGGCATGCTTAGAAGGAATCTCAGCCCCCCAAGAGATGAAAGTTAATGAGATGAAAGTTGAATAGAATGTACTCAATGAGGCCTACAATCTGAAAAAGTTCCCCCAAATAAAATAATTTTGAAGAAAAAAGGAGTTTCGATTCTTCACTTGTGACCCTGGCCTAAGGAGTAATATAAGATAGTAGATATGAGCATGCATTTTACCCATGGAAACTCAGCGGAACAAACCATGCCTAGTGTCGTATTTTGGAGAATAATGGGCAAGCATTATAGGGGAGAGAAAGCCAGCGTTTGAGACTGTGCTTGGGCTTTCTATATGCCCTACAGTATAGGCAGGCATCAGTCGACATGTCACCAGAAAGACTGGGTTGGTCCTGCACACCAGCACATGGGCTGCACATCCTCATCAGGGTAGGCAAGAAGGGAATGATCACAAAAGCAAGATCGCTTGTCTTCCTTCCTATGGGGAAAAACAAAACAAAACAACAAATGCTGAGGACTAATCTTAGAGACAACTTTTGCCCATATTGGTCTATATTAAATTGGTAAAAGAAAAGCAAAAAAAATGTGTGAGTATATTACAAAATACACAAAATGATGTCTATTTTTATTTTTGAAAGTGTTAAACAAATGAACACATTTATTGGCAAATTACTTTAAATTATTATTTTTTAGTAAATAAATTTATTGTTTATTAAAATAAAGAGAAGTATGTTTTTCTCTAAAATGTAATGATAATAGAATGCTATTTGTAATTTTGCTTAGCATAGTGGCTAAGTATACACATACACATGCATGTGCACACACACAGAGACACACAGACACACAGACGCACACAAATTCATATGATATTTCTAAACTGAGGTCTTGAAACCAAACAAGCTTGAAAGAGCTTAAGATCCTAATTTTTATGACTTGCTAATACTATTTCTGTACTTATTCAGAATAAGCGCTTTCTTCTGATGTTGTTGCTCTTCTGTATTTATTTCCATTATAACTTTTAGTTATGACCTATAGTGATTTCAGGTTTTGCATTTCATTCACAATAAATTAAAATCCTGAAAAAATGTCCCCAATCACTGTCAACCTCACTCTTCAATCATCTCCATCACCATATGGCATACTTTATTTAGGAGAAACAAGTTAATTTTAATATCCCTCTAATAAAGATGTTAGTTGATATAATCTGAAGTGTCCTCCACAGCCTCAGTGTTTGAGACTTGGTCCCCAGGTGATGGCACTCTTTTTGGAGGTTGTGAGTACTTTAGGAGGTGGAGCTCAATGGGAGGTCACTGAGGCTTGTCCTAAGGGCACATTACACCTGCTCCTTTTCTGCTTTGTTCTCTGCCTTCTGTCAATCAAAGAGCCTCTGCTAGGTTCTCCTGCTGCCGTGTGTTCTGGCCAAGCTCACAAGATCAAGTGAACATCTACTGAGCACCCTGAAACCATGACCCATAGGCAATTTTTCTTCCTTTCTATACTTTCTCTAGGTATTTGCTAATAAAGATGTGATAGCGATTAGTACATTATGTAAGTTTCTTATAAAATTAATCAAAATATTCTCTAAATTAAATATTATATAAATAACTTGTGTCATGTAAATTTATTTAACAATTTAGATTTCATTAAAATAATTCTAAAAGCTTCAGGTTTTTTTTTTTTTTTTTTTTTTTTTTTTTTTTTGGTTTTTCGAGACAGGGTTTCTCTGCGTAGTTTTGTGCCTTTCCTGGAACTCACTTTGTAGACCAGGCTGGCCTTGAACTCACAGAGAGCCCCCTGCCTCTGCCTCCCGAGTGCTGGGATTAAAGGTGTGCGCCACCATCGCCCAGCAAGCTTCAGATTTTTATGAGTAGTTTTTTTCCAATTTGAGCTATTTCCAGAGTTTATTGTGGAATGTATAGGATTACAATTCTGAGCTTTGTTGTTAGGTAATTCTTAAGATGACCAATGACCTAAGGATTACTCAGGAGTGGTAGTTTCAATGTAATTGGCCCCCGTAAGTTCATAGGGAGTGGCACTATTAGGTGGTGTGGCTTTGTTGGAGTGGGTATGGCCTTGTTGGAGGGAGTGTATCACTGTGGGGGTAGGCTTTGAGGTTTCCTATGCTCAAGGTACCACCCAGTGTTTGAGTCAACATCCTGTTGCCTGATGAAGATGTAGCTAGCACCATGCCAGGCTGCACCCCAACATGAACCCCGCCATGATAGTAAAGGACTGAACCTGTGAACTATAAGCTGCCACCTCAATTAAATGTTTTCCTTTAGAAGAGTTGCCACGGTCACAGTGTCTCTTCATAGCAGTAGAAACCCTAAGGAAGGCATCAGACATAGTTTTGAGGATGAAATTATTCTAGTTCTAAATCTTTTCTGATCATAAAATAGAGAAAATTAGAAGCTGACAAGATGTCTTGATTGTTAAAAGCACAGAGTGCTTTTCTAGAAGACCCAAGTACAACTCTCATTACCAAGGTTAGGTGGCTACCGACTCCTCTAACGCCAGCTCCAGAGGTGTCTCACTCATCTGGCCTCCATGATCACTAGCACTCATGTGTGTATACTCACATACAGATGAGCACACAAACACAGGTATAGACACATACACTAATAGGTAAAAATTTTTATAAAAAATGAGAGCAATGTTGGTAGCATTCCCTCACCTAATCTTGAGCTATACCACAGAGTCACAGTAATTAAAACAGACATGTGGATCAATGAAATAGAACAGAAGATAAATATTTAAATTCACAAAGTTATAGTCATTTTATTTATTTATCTATCTATCCATCTATTTATTTATTTATTTGAAACATTCTCTCAATGTGGCCTTGGCTTGCTATTATGCTATGGAGACCAGGTTAACATTGAACACAAAAAGATTTGCCTGCTCCTGTCTCCTGAATGCTGGGATTGGAGGAATGCACCACCATATCATATTTTTGAGAAAGATATCAAAATATACGTTGGAAGACCAACAGCATCTTTCACAAATGTTGACCAGAAGACTGCAGAATAAAAGTAAATTCACATTTTTCACCCTGTATGAAAATTAACCCCAATAAACCAAAGAAGTTAATGTAAAGTTTGAAATTCTGAAACTGCTGGAACAAAAGTTAGGGTGCACACTAAATCATACAAGCATAGGTAAAGACTTTCTACATAGGTCACTCAAGAAATAAGGCCAACATTTTCACAAATAAAGCCTCATGAATAAAATGCTTTTGGACAGCAAAGGAAATAGCCAATTACATTAAGAAACACCCTACAGAACAGAAGAAAATCTTTGTAATCTATGTATCAGACAATGGGCTGTTATCTGTAATACACAAGGAACTCATAAAGCAGATGATCAAGAAAACTAACATTGTAATTAAAATAGCTATAGAATTAAACATGCTTTCAAAAGAAGACATAAAAAAGCCAATGAATTTTAAAGCTGTTCAAAAACATTAGCCATCAGAGAAAAACAAATAAAAATTGTTTTCAGATCATCTTATCCCAGTCAGAATGGTCATTACTGATACATAAAACGACAACAAATGCTGATAGTAATATAGGCGAAGGAGAAAACTTGTTGATTGCTGATGTGAGTGTAATCAGTGTGGAGATTCCTGAAAAAATTAGAAATGTTACCTATTTTAGCATTATTGACCATGTACCTAACAGTCTCTACATTGTCGTACAGAAGTACTGGCTCATCCATACTCAGTGATGGTCTGTCACAATAGTCAGTAAATGGAATCAACCTACATGTCCATTGACGGATGAATGGATATGAAAATGAGGTATTTATATACAACGAAACATTACTGAGCTGTAAAGAGAAAGAAAATTATGAAATTTACAGGTAAGTGGATGGAACTGGAAAAATTAGACTGAATGAGGTAACCCAGACCAAGAAAGACAAATACTCCAAATTCTCTGTTGTTGATATTTTATTCTTTTTTGGGGGCCCTCCACCCAGCTCCCAAATAAATCACACACAGAGGCTTATTCTTAATTATGAATGCCCAGCCTTAGCTTGGCTTAGTTTCTAGCCAGTTTTCCTTAACTTAAATTATCCCAATTACCTTTTACCTCTGGGCTTTTCCTTTTCTCTAACTTCTGTAAATCTTATTCTTTCTCTGTGGCTTGCTTGCTGTGTAGTGGGTGACTGACCCCTGGAGTCCTCCTCCTCCGGCTGCTAGATCCTAGGTCCATCTTTCCAGATTTTCCCCTCTATACATTCTCTCTGCCTGCCAGCCCCACCTATCCTTTCCCCTACCTTGCTATTGGCCAGTTCTTTATTAGGCCATTGGGTATTTTACACAGGCACAGTAACATAGCTTCACAGAGTTAAACAAATGCAACATAATCAAAAGTAACACACCCTAAAATATCCTACTACAGTTCTCTCTCATCTGTAAAACTTGCTTAAGATTTTTAGTTCCGTAAGTTTAACTTGGAGTGCTTGTGGAAGTCAGGCATCTAGAAAGGGTTGGTTGGATTAGGAAATCCTATAAATGATGGGGGGGGGGGGGGTGGCGGTGGTAGAGTATAGATGATCTGAAAGTAGAGAAGGGTCATACTGGAGGGAGAAAAGTATAAACAGTGGAGGTGAGAGATGGAGGAGATGAGAATGTAGCAAAGGAGGCTTAACCGAAATGAATGCTGCATGATGGAAACGTACTACTTTGTAAACCAAATAAAATGCAAATTACAGGCTGGGAAGATGGCTCAGTGGTTAAGAGCTTATATTGCTCTTGCAGAGGACCCAATGTTAGGTTTCCATAACCCAGTCAGGTAGCCCATAACCCCCTGTAATCCCAGCTTTAAGAGGATTCAATGTCCTTAGCCTCTGTAGGCATCAAAGGCTTTGAAAATAAAAGTCTTTTGCCATTCCTTCTGATTGCTTACCAGAACCAGTCACCACTAACTCTATTACAGAACTTAGAGAGAAACTAAGATGGAACTGGACTGCTTTGAAGCTTGCTTCCTGATGGCTGCCTTTCATAGTGCTGGAAAGACCTTTTCAGGCTGGTGGGAATTATGAGGGTAACATCTGCTTCTTGATTGGATTTGAGACACACTCCATAGGGGAGAATTTATGCGTGTACTGTAACCCTAGTTCACATCCATGACTGAAGAGGTCTTAGGCCATGGGGTGAAACTAGGACAGAGGGTGAAACTGAAACTATTCCAATTTCACTAAATTGACATGGCATCAAGTTGCCTTCAAAATCCTCAGGTTTATACTCATAGAACAATGCTACTCTCAACCTGAATCAGAGAAGCTTCTCTTTGCAATGAATGGTGGTGAATGCAGAAAATCATGACTCATCCAGGTGCTGAGAACACGTGATTGTTGTGTGCTTAGCCTCAAAGAGAACATTTATACCACACCCTCTAAAGGTCAAGGGACATTGTGCAGGGAGAGGTGGAAAGAATGTGAGAGACAGAGAAGCATCTGTAAAATGTCTGAAGGACGTGACAGCTATTGCAACCATGACCACAAAGGTCCTGTGGCTATCTGTAGTGGGCCTGCACAAGACTGGGCCTGGACAGTTAGTTAATCATGGGTTAGAGAAGAACTCACTGGGCCCCACCTTCCCCTGCTGAACAATCGGTTGCTAATGGATTCTCAGGAGAAGAAGTTATTATCTTCAGTTGTGTAGACACTGAGAAATTCACCTATGGATAGTGTCATACTCATGGTAACACAAATGGCACTGGTTAAACTCAGGGGGGTCCCAAAACAAAACAAAGAAAGCTGAAAATACAATGTGGGAAAGTACCTTTTCCGAGAGATGGAGGAAGATAAGAGAGTCTCGTCAGTAAGAATAACAGTCATCCGAATATATTACTTGTATGAACAAAACTTGCAAAAACAAATCTAGTAAAATTATAAAAGCGTGGCTGGAGATGGGCTCAGTAGGTAAAGGTGCTCACCACAAAGCCTGGCAACCTGAGTTCTAGTCTTGGGACCTTCATGGAGGGAAGAGAAAACTGGCTCCTCCAACTAGTTCTCTGACTTCCACATCCCCCCCCCCCAATCAGGAAATACATGAAAAATTTCTCTAAATGTAGATGACAAAACCAAAAAATCAACAACAACAAAAGAAGAAGAAAAAATCTCTAGGAGATTAAGGACGAGGAAAGAGTTCTCATTTGATGTTCTTTGTTGCTTGTTTTCAAATGTCTACTTTGTGTTGTTGGGGGTTTAAGAGCATGTGTAAACTATGGATATGTCTCGAACCCAGTAAAAGATTTTAAACAGTTAAGGATTTGTTCTTGAATTTACAAATATTGATGACTGGAAATATGAGAGCAAAGAAGAGTAAAATTATTTGTAAATAGAAGGCTTCTCAATGAAACCTTAAATTTGTATTTACTAGGCCACAAAACACATTTACCACGGCATTACTTTGAGATTTCAGGTGCATGAAAAAAATGGGTGGCAGTTTTTGGTGATGTGTGCTTTAAAATAAAAAAAATGTAAGGGAACAAGATGGAGTATTTTCAGTAACATTTAAGATTTTTACCCTTACTATGAATTTCAGTGACTCTCAATTGATATAGATGATACACAAGTGGGTTTCTTCTAGTTGTCAACCAAATTTACCAATTTGTGTGTGAAAACTTTTGGGGAACAAATGTTAGAAAATTTTGTGTTTTTCTCTAAAGAAGTTTCGGAGGATAGAATATATACATTGAGCATAAGGAAAAAAAAACTATGACATAACAACCTCAAAAGAACACCAGATATTTAGAACTACATATGTTAAGGTAATCTAAACTATTACAAGCCAAAGCCAACTAATTCTTCACAGCTGTGCAAGAGGAGTTCCCAGCATGTAGTTGCTAGAGAGCACAGAAAGAGTTACAAACACGTATAAATATTTTGAAAATATCTTTTAGCCCATCTGCAGCTCTTATATATGGTGAAGTACACTAAACTCCTTTTATTAATTATACACAAATTTCATTATAAGTCACAATGTGTTTAATGGCTTGATATGATGAAACGAGCTTTGAATGTTCTGACAACTTTTTCACTGAACAATTAGATATGGAAGGGATGCATTTTCTAAAGTTGCAAGGGCAGAAGAAGATAAAGAGAATATGAGGGCAGCAATCTGGGAATTCCTTGGAGACCTGTGAGTTGCACTGGCCTTCTAGGCCATTATCCTATAGTGGTATAGTGATAAAGGCTAAATATTCCTGCATTCCTCTAATTAACTCAGAACTGTGCTGTTGAGAAAACGTAATTCGTGTGTATTTTCATTAACTTTGTCCTTTACTCACTCAAAATATTTTATTATAATGCAAAGGAATACAGATACAATGTCACACACAAACTTTTTACATTTCTATGAAATCCAAATAATTTACTTTTTTTAAAGCACATAATCATTTTTTCCAAATGTATTCAGTAGCTTAATCAGCGAAGGGCTGGAAGCATGCTACAGCATTTTTGTTCACTGTGCCTTTGAGTCAGGCTGTATATTAGCTCTTTGTAATAGAAGTTTCAGTGAGAAGGACCTTTCTCCTCATTCTGTAAATGAAGAGTCTGAACTCTGGTGTTCCTCGGTTACTCTACAGATTACAATGCTAACGTGATACAATGCAGTTCCATTCTGGGTTGATACTGCTTGTTAACTTGTCTCCCATTAGGAAAGCACATCTCTGAATGCATTTATGAAATGTTCTTAGAGAACATTTAAGCAGAGTGGGAGAACCCACTCCAGATGTGTATGGTACTACCCCCTAGGCTGGGAGCCTAGACACAACAAAAACGGAAATGGAAAAGCAGGAGACTCAAGCTTTCTCCTCCTGCTTATTGGTGGCCACAGCTCTGTCCTCCAGCCCCTCCTCCCAGGGCCCCTGAGACTGATGGGAAATCTGTCTTGAATAGTTCTGTCAGATTCGCTGTCAACAGCAGTGAATAAAGCTGTGACGGGGACAGATCACCGGTGGGATTCTAGGTCATGTGGTCATGAAGCCTTTGGAACCTGCTTGTGGAAACCATTTGGAGAACTCGCAGATGCAGAGGAGCCCTAGAATGATGGAAGTAAGAGGTTAATAGTTGTGTTGGGAGCTTGGAAGACCAGGAATTACCTAGCAGAACGCACTGGTAAAGTCGGCGCTCAGGAATTTTCAGGTGGAAAGGAGGACTTGGGAATTTAACTAAAGGCCACTGGTGCTCTTTGTTGGCAAATAGCACGGATAGATAGGTATTTTATCCATGCTCTGAGACTTTGAGGGAGGATGACTTTATGGGAAATGGGCAAATTGATCTGAAGGGGCAAAGTTCAAGGCAGCTCAGCACTTAGTTTGTGGGCTGATCATTATTACCTTCTTGTTTTCAAGTTTATAGTGTGGATTGGTAACAACGTGCCTAACAGGAAGGTTTGAGGGTCTATTAAGATGAATGGTATGACAGACACTGTTTATGTTTAGTGTGTGGCAGTGTGTCCCTGCAACCCCAGTGTAAAGGGACCCAGGCAGGCAGATCCTGGAGCCAGCCTAACTTCACGCTTAGTGAGAGACCCTGCTCAAAGGAATAAGGTGGATGTGCTCTTTTGTGTCTGCATGCACACTCACATGCATGTACAGACCACATACACAGATATGCACATGCACACTCACATACATATACAGACCATACACACACAGATATGCACATGTATGTACAGACCATGCACACTCACTTGTATATACAGACCACAACACACAGATAGGCGCATGCACATTCACATGCATGTACAGACCATACATACAGATATGCACACAAAATTTTCTTGTACTGTGATAAAACCAATTGAAAGAAGAAAACTGTTTTTTAGTCCAAAGAAGAGACAGGGAAGAAAGTTCATACCTGGAATTCTAGCACTTGAGAAGGGGAGGCAGGTGCTTTGTAAGTTAGAAACCAGCCTCATCTACATGAGAGAATGAAATATTATTTCAAAATGAAACAAAACAAAACATCAACAAAGATGATAAGAGGTAATAGCCCTGGGGGACCGTAGAAAAGATGTGAAGTCAATGTGATAGGAAAGTCTTGTGACTGATGAGGTATCTGGAACGGGCCATGCGTTCATGAGATGGAAAGCAAGCGCAGACATACATGGGGTCGTGTGAGAATGAGGGTCAGTCATGACTTCGTGCAAGTGGATCCCCAGCACTGTGCAACGTTCAGGTGAAGAGGCAGGGAGCACGTGACTTTGCCGTTCTGAAGGAGGTTCGGGACCACCAGGCAAGTCAGTGCTTTCCTCAGAGAATGGTCCCTTCACCTGGGGAGGTGAGGGAATCATTTAAGTGAAATGAGAAGCTTCACTTGGGTTTCTACATTGCTATATGAAACACGTGTGTACATTGGTGTAATTTTTTTTTTTTTTTTGTTAAACCTTGGGTAAGAATAACCATCCCCAAATATTAGTTAAATATCAGGTTCAAAGAGATATTCATTCATCTTAACCTGTTTGACTTACAAAGTGGGTACCAATGAAATTTATAGGGTAGTCAAACTGGGGGTAGAACAGGTCAATGATGGTAGTTCAGGTAAATATTTTAAGGAGATTTTCTGCTTATTGTGCCTGTGTGGAATTCAGTTTAAGATGTAGAAATAGGTAAAAGATATATGGGTTAGACAAGGAATATAAATTAGAGAACTCTAGGTGGTGCTTAGGTATGTTAAAATCATATCTGTGGGTACTACTTATCAGGAAAATGTAACTAAGGAATGAGAAAAAAAGAAGGCATGATGCTAAGAATATAACTTGACTGGTGAATGTAGAAAGAGGAGCTAATGTCCCAGGCCTGAAACTTGAAGTGGTCAATAGTTTATAAAAAATATAACGGGGAATCCTAAGGTGACTTAGTAGGTAGAGGTGCTTGCCTTGAATAAAGGCAATGGAGCACACAGGACTTGATTTCTTGATTTATGTCTCTATGTGCTCATATTCTCTTACTCTGAATTTTCTTAATTATATTTATTTATTTTTTATTTATATTATATTTATTTTGTAAAATTCTAGATCTTCACAAATATCCTTTGTGGATTTACATTCTCTTGAGGGCAAAGCCATCATTTCTCTTAGACATAAATCATACTTTATTTATAGAATTCAACCATGTAATGTAGTTATTAATACATTTAGCTCTTCTAGTAGATGTAAGTATTTAGGGAAAAGAATGGGTCCTTGAGAAACATTTTATGATAGTTGCAGACCCTTTGAAAAATACTTTTTTCAACCAATGCACAGTGGTAACTAATGGCCTGTTATTGAATAAATTTAGAAATTAATTTCATCTTGAAATTCAATTTTATTTATTTAGCCATACTTTTTTATTATTAAGAGATTTTCTATTCATTTTACATACCAACCACAGATTCCCCTTCTCTTCCCTCCTCCTATCCCCAGCCTTCCCTCCCCAACCGCCCCCCCCCCCCCATTCCCAAATCCTCCAAGGCAAGATCTCCCTGCTCTAAGGCTGCACAAGGTGTCCGACCATAAGCACTGGGCTCCAAAAAGCCCGCCCATGCACCAGGGATGGATCCCGATCCCACTGCCTGGGGGCCCCCTAAACAGTTCAAGCTAAACAACTGTCTCACATATCCAGAGGGCTTAGTCCAGTACCATAGGGGCTCCACAGCTATTGGTCCACAGTTCATGAGTTTCCACTAGTTTGGCTGGCCATCTCTGTATCTTTTCCCATTGTGATCTCAATGTCCCTTGCTCAAAGAATCCCTCCTCTCTTTCATTGATTGGTCTCCTGGAGCTTGGCCTGGTACCCGGCCATGGATCTCTGCATCTGCTTCCATCAGTCACTGGATGAAGGCTCTATGATGACAGTTAGGTTATTCACCCATCTGACAACCGGATTAGGCCAATTCAGGCACCTTCTTAGCTATTGCCAGTAGTCTAAGGTGGGGTCATCCTTGCGGATTCCTGGGAACTTCCCTAGCACTCTGTTTCTCCCTGTTCCCATTTATGTCTTCATTTATCATGGTATCTCTTTCTTTGCTCTCCCATTCTGTCCCTGTTCCAACTTAAACCTCCCATTCCCCTATGTTCTCATCCCCCATCCCTTGCCCTCCATTACCCTCCACCCCTAGTTTGCTCATGTATATCTCATCTATTTTTCCTTCATTGGGCAATCCATGCATTCTTCCTAGGGTCCTCCCTGCTAGCTAGCCTCCCTGGAGCTGTGGGTTGCAGTCTGGTTATCCTTTGCTTAACATCTAGTATCCACTTATGAGTGAGTGCATATCATGTTTATCCTTCTGAGTCTGGGTTGCCTCACTCAGAATGATATTTTCTAGTTACATCCATTTGCCTGCAAATTTCATGATACCATTGTTTCTTACTGCTGAATAGTACTCCATTGTGTATATGTGCCACATTTTCTTTATCCATTCTTCAGTTGAGGGGCATCTAGATTGTTTCCAGGTTCTGGCTATTATGAATAATGCTGCTATGAACATAGTTGAGCATGTGTCCTTGGTGGGAATCAATCTACCTCAAGACCCAGCTATACAACTCTTGGGCATATACCCAAGGAATGCTCAATCATACCACAAGGATACATGCTCAGTTTTATTCTTTGCACTTTCTCCTTCAGCTTGTGGCTTTTCTGGGGTCTGTAAAAATACTATACAATCACAGATACAGCGTAGGGCAAAAAGCATCACAAAGTGTGGTAGTTTGAATGTAATTAGCTCCCATAATCTCATAGGGAGTGGCACTATTAGGAAGTGTAGCTTTGTTGAAGTGAGTATGGCCTGGTTGGAGGAAGTGGGTCACTGTGGGGGAAGCCTTAGAGGTTGCCTATGCTCAGGAGACTGCCTTGGGTCTCAGTTGACTTCCTGTTGACCAAAAGATGTAGCACTCTCAGTTCCAACACCATATCTGCCTCTATACCACCGTGCTCCCCATCATGATGACAATGAACTGAACCTCTGAAACTGTAAATGAGCCACCTCAATTAAATGTTTCCTTTATAAGAGTTGTCATGGTCATGGTGTCTCTTCACAGCAATAAAAACCTTAACTAAGACAAAAGTTGGTAAAAAGGGACTGGGGTACTGCTGTGGAAGGCATGACTATGTTTTCTTTTGGAGTAAGATGGACTTTGGGACTGTGGATTAGAAAAGCAGTTGAACATTTTAAGTGCTGCTTAATGGGACATAATAATAGGAGCATGGAAGACAGTGGGTGCTGAGTGTGAATTGATGAACTGTGAGGTGATCACTCAAGATGTTTCAGAGGAGAAGAATTTTAGTATGTTGCCTAGAGATTGTTCTTGTGATATTTTGGTGAAGAAAGTAGCTGCTCTTTGCCCTTGTCCAAAGAGTCTGCTGAGGCTAAAGTGAAGAGTTTTTGATTAATTCCATTGACAGAGGAAATCTCAAAACAGCCTAGTATAGACTCTATCATGTGGTACTAGTGTTCATGCTTGTAAAGACTTATAATGAAAAGCAAGCTAAGCAGCGAAAATTATAAAATGTAAATTTTGAGGGGAAAAAAGAGCACCAAGAAGTGGAATGCAGGTAAGTCCTGTGTTCAAGGAGAAAAATGGATTAAGAAATGGAATATAGGGAGTGGTGACCTCAGGGCAAAATCCCACCCAGCTAAGTTTCCAACCTATGAAAAGGAACTAAAGAAAAACTTAGAGCTGGGAGAGGTGGGACACAATTTTAATCCCAGCCCTGGGAAGGCAGATGTTGGTGGATATTTGAGTTTGAGGCCAGCCTGGTCTAGAGTTCCAGTTTTAAGACAACCAAGCTTAGATAGTGAAGGACAGAAAGCCATTGAAGTTCTAATTGAATGAGGGGGCCATGTTCTAGCCCCAATAAGAAGCAAAACTTGGCAGAAAGTAGCAAATCTTGGCAGCTTCAGTCATGGGGTTCTGGATTTAGAGATAAGAATGGAAGAAACAGGTTATGGAATTTGCCTCTGCACCTCAAGAAAGCTACTAAGACCAGGCATGTGTCAGGGATGTCCCTGAATCAAGGCCTACTAGAGAGGCCCTTGTGTGAAGTTGTGAAGTTGAAGCCTGGATTGCCTTGGAGAATCCAAGCAAGATGTTAGAGGTGCTAGAGTGCTGGAATACCTGCTGAGGAGAGCTGCTATCAGGGAGTGAACTCAGCCCAAGAGAAAGAAGTGTGCTACAGACAACAGCGCTGAACAGAGTTGGAGATCTGAAGAGCACTTCGATGCAGAGTTTGGAGTTTGCCCAGCTGGCTTTTGGTTTTGTTTTGGTCCAGCATATCCTCACTATTCTCCCTTCCCTGCACTTTGGAATGGTAATGTATAGCCTGTGCCATTATATATTGGAAGTATGTGATCTGCTTTTTGATTTTAGTTTTTACAGATTATTACAGTTAAGTGATTGCATGAATCTCAGAAGAGGCTTTGAATTTGGACTTTAAAACGTTGTTGAGACTGTGATAGACTATGGGGACTTTTGAATTTAGACTAAATTAATTTTATATTAAAATATTGTTGAAAGCCTATGGGGCCAGGGAGTGTAATGTGATAGTTTAAATCTAATATTTCCCCATAATCCATAGTGAGTGTCACTATTAGGAGATATGGCTTTTTTGAAGTGGGTATGACCTTGTTGGAGGAAGTGTGTCATTGTGGGGGGTGGGCTTTGAGGTTTCCTATGCTCAGGATACCGCCCAATGTCTCAGTTAACTCCTGTTGCCTTCAGGATGTAGCACTTTTAGCTCCAGCAGCACGTCTGCCTGTATTCGGCCATGCTCCTTATCATGATGATAATGAACTGAACCTCTGAAACTGTAAGTGAGCCACCCTCAATTATATGTTTCCTTTATTAGAGTTGCCATGGTCATGGCATCTCCTCACAGCAATAAAAACCCTAACTAAAACATAAAGTAGTTTGATCCCTAAATATGAATTTCTTACTCCTGATAAGGACAGGGTGGCTGGTCCAGGTCCTCTAATGGAAAGCTTCTGAGGATGTTCTCATGGATATTGAAAATGAAGGGAGGATTTGGTGCAGAATGAATGATACACAAGTGAATGGTTAACACTTTTATTTCAAAAACCAGGATTTATACATAACACTTTCTGAGAAAATAATTAAGATACTTTAATTAAACAAACCTATGTTTTAGACACAATAAGAATATATAGAAAGATTCAAATGAGAATTTCCTCAAACCTTTAAACACAATGCAATTCAATTGGCTGGTTTAAGGGTGTGATTTCTGTCTTTCACAGAATGAAAGGCTTTTATGAGATTTATTTATTTGTTTTTATTAAATTCCACAGCCTCAATATACTTTAAAGGGCTTTACAATTTAATGTGAAATATAAGTTATGCATTGAGTAATTCTTCGAGGGTTATCTGTACCATAAACAGTATACTTTTCTTTTCAAAACAAACAGAAAACCAGCTAACACTAACAGAAAAAGGAAAAGGACCATTGAAAGGTCCGATCTTGCTTGAGTAGCATAGACAGTCTCAGACTCAAACAGATTCTGCCCTGAAAACTGTACTTGCCTCCAGCCCCTAAAAGCAGACAACTGGACAATCTGGGGAATGCGTGCATGACTCCTTGTTACTCACTTTTTTACGTTTTTCCTTCAGGAGATTGTCTGGACTGAACACCTGATCAGTTACATCTAGAATGAATACAGGCACATGACCCATTCAAAGTAAAAAGATTTTCCCTTCTATTACAAAATCCTGATCATCACTTTCCACATCAATTACAGATAATATGCACATGATCAGAAGTGAGAAAATACACACATGACCTTTGAAATTCTAGTTCCACAGAGATATCATCCTTCCTGTTTCCCGAAAGTGTGCGTTTTAGGTTAATTCTGGCATCTGTCTTCTCTCATTAACAATTTAAGTATATGGCAGTGTGTAGCAGGGTATGAAACTCCATCCTCGAAATCCTGACCCTTGTAAGTTAGGGCAGTATTCATTTTCACACCCCTTCACTTAAAACTCTATCACTAGTATGCCTACTCTAGCTAAAAGAGGTTGACTCAACACCTCCAACACCCACACGCCTGGAAGAAAAGTTTCCATTTTGTAAAGCTAACATTCATTATTCAGTATTTTAATATGCCATAGAACTCTCCATTTAGAATTTTCCTTAAAATATATATTCTTCACATGAAGCTGTCATAAAAAAGAAGAGAATATCTTCTCTTATTTCAAAATCATCAAAGTAGATTTTTAAAAAACTACTTTCCAAACCCCAGGAGTAGTGTACTCAAAGGGCAAGCACATCATTTATCTTAAAAAAAATGAGTTTAGAAAAGTCAAATTTGATTTCTTTTTGAAGATTTATTAGTGTTACCCATGAATCCAATGGACTGAAATGTAGTGCCTCTTAGCACAGGCTGTGATCCTGCAGCAGAGCCCACTATTTCTGTTTCTGAAATCATACAGGCCAGCTCTTTCATTTTCTACAATCATTTCCCAGTGCAAAAATGCTGCACATAACTGAGAAACTGCTCCTGCCCAGGTGTCCTCCTGAACATAAAATAATTTGTGGATTCAGAGTAATATTTTGACACAAGGTCTGCCTGCTCCATTTATAGAAAAACTCATCAATTTGTGTAAAAATATTTATCACCTGTAATCATAGATGGACAACAGCAGTGGGTGTGGTATGTGACATTATGTTGGTGATGCTTTTCTGGTTGTGTGGAGTGTTATTTTGGTCTAGATTACTGTTCTACTGAATAACTATTTTATTATTACTATGCGAGGACAACTGATTGCTGTACTTGATTTGTAATTTTAATCATAATTTTCCTGGGAAAGCTAAATTATGTCTGAATTCTATTCAAAAGCTTTTATTTTTAAAGCAATTAAAGTTATTGTTGATTGGTATTTAGCATCCCGTGTTCCTGGAATACTAAAGGAATACACTTTATACATAATCTTCCATTTCAACATTGCTTGAGAGCAGCTATTTGATACAACAGCATTCACTTGAGTTTTCAAACCAAAGAACTAAAATTACAGCAATTTCACTTGAAATCAATAAATCCATGCACAGGGTTGTCTTCAACAGAATCACTAACTGCTATTTGTTATTCAAAGATGAATGAATCAATAGAAAAATAGAACTGATAAATCATTAGCACTTTAATGCAGAACAGAGAGGAAAGCTGATAAATCATGCATTTCAAGCACACGTTTTCCTGCTAGCGTGTTTGAAAACATAAAACTTGCAGTGATGAGATGCAGGTCAGTACAACTGAACTACACTGAGACTGCTCAGAAGTATTTCATTTCATATGATAGCCTCAAAGAAACATGATGAAAAATAATAGTTCCACAATTTCTTTAAACAACCAAAGACCCAAACCATGCCACGGACACCTTAAACAGTGATCTAGGCCATTCTATATTCCCAAACATCTGAAATGTCGTAGAGATGGGGCTGGAATGAATGGGCAGTAAGGGGCTAATTACATGCATGATTTGCTTTGATGAGCTCAATATTATTGCAGGTACCAATTTACCCTAGAAGGGAACCAATTCAGTCATTCGCCTTCTTGAAGTATTCTTAAAATAGCCATTAAGAATTAGTCATATATGGTAGAGGGACCCAAGGGCCACAAAATTGGCTGTTGAGCTTTGATCGTGTTGTATGATTTATTGTTTTTGAATGGTGAGCATTTTAATACAACAAGCGGGTAACTCACTCTGTTCCAACATTTTGCTTTTCACAAACTCGTAAGAACTATAATTTTCTGATTCTTTGGTGGGAAACAGATTCATTAGGCACATAGTTTAAAACATCTATTTGGCTACTAGTGTGATTATACATCTGTGTCTACATTCTCATGCAGAAAGGACTAAGGCTCTTTATATTATCACAATTACTGCCAGTAACATATTTTCACTCATTTTTTTTAATTGAAAACAAAGCTAAACAAAAAACATTTTCTATTTTTTAGCACAAGAGAAATCTTATGCCTGATATTTTAATGTTCATTCAGAAGAGTAAAGATGTTGAAAAAAGACTATTTAGATATAGCATGGTATCAGAGGCAACTACTTAATAAAATCTTTGATTTCAGCTCTTCCTTGAGTCACAGGTCTAATACCATGGAAACACTGATTCTAGCAGGGCAAAGGATGGCAGTTTGCACTCTGGATCATTGCAGCCTTACTTATTAGTGCTTGCCAACAACAGCAATTACATCAAGAATCATTTCCCATCAGAGTTCCTTGCTCTTTCACAGGTTTTTCCTCACAGTTTGTAAATGGAAATGGGGTAAGACGTGTGTGGGAGACGGAAAAACCTAGGGGAATGCATGCAACTGAAATCTGCAGGGTCACATCATATAAACGTCTGCTTTTTTCATGCACAGATGCCTATAAAAACAGAGACGATAAATGTCCTAAGAGCCAAATTTTACATCCACTCAATAACAAAAACTGTTAATTCCATGATTCTGTCAGAGCAGGAGACTTGAAATCGTTCAAAGTGTTCCATGGCGCATCCTATTGAAATTTCTCCTGACAGAGGGTCACTCCTTGCTTCGGTTTCTTGTTCTTTTGATGAGTGAACAGAATAACCCAGTTTTGGGGGGAGGGCCCATCAGCATTGGGGCTTGGTTCTTGTGTGTAATTTTTATCTAGGAAAGAGAAAAACAGAGGAAGAGTGATATGAGGACACAATACCAAGTTCTGAGAAACTCTTCAGCTGTATTTCATGAGTAACGAAAATAACACAAGGTTAAAATTCAACTTCAGAGTTTCATGATTTCAGAAATATTTTAAGGAAGACAAGGATATACATTTCAGTGGTACCCAAATGTTAACCCAAAGTAGAAATTAGTTGAAGTCACGATTTCAATATGGTCTTATATCTAGCTAACCTCACTTGTCCTACTTCAGTCTCCCAGAACTTTTACTTCAGAGTGCATGATTATCCAGTGTCATTTCTTGAACATTAGTCTTGTATTATTGAAACAGGAAAAAAGTCGCCATTACTGTATTCAGAGTCCCGACCATGGCCCAGTGTTAGGAGCTACTTAGCATTCGACAAACCTTATTTATCTTTTTAATCAGATTGTTTCTCTCTTTGGACATGAGCTGCAAGGCTTCATTTCCAAACAATCATTAGAAATGAAAGTCAAAAGTTAACATGCATCAAAGGTCAGAAATGATCTTTCTAATTTGTTAATTAATTGGTGATACAATAGAATCAGACACCAAGAAGCCTCAGACACTCAGAGGCAGTGTTCTCAAGCTACTCATGTTGATTTCTGTGATATGAAACCACGAATCACCTTAAATGAGACAACCTTAAAGTAGATTATGTCTGCAATTTTCTCTAATTCAACTCTAAATTAGAGAAGACATTTTATGAATATATGCTATGCTCAAAGCTAATTGAAAGCAATTATCAAAGTGGCATTTTGTCTGTGACTTTAAGATACATTGTAAGATAATAAATGATTCTCATTATGTAATAAAAAGGTCACATCTTGCCTTTGGGCTACTGACGCTACGAGTTTTTCAAAAGCAATCTGAGACATTTTCTTTAGCGAACTGCGACTAATACAAGAGCCATCACTTATTAAATATCAGTTGTCACCTGGGCAGCATCCGCACCAGAGATGAGTATTCCTCTCGAAAAGAATCACCACCTCATTAAAAGCTGAAAAAGTGTATCTCCGAAAGTGCATACCTGACATTCTTCACTTGTCTTTCACTAATAGCAATGAAGCAAAGAAAATAGATGTTTGTTGCGTGAATTACATCATTAAATCAGATTGAGACTTTTGGGAAATGAAAATTCACATTTTAGAGAGATATTTAAAAAACCAAATAAGCAAAAAAAAAAAAAAAACTTTAAATATGTTGGACAGACTATGCTGGAAAAAAATACATTTTTTTTTATTATAAAAATAAATTGCCTTTGTAAAGGCCAATAAGCTCAGCATGGCCAAAACTCTGTCGATGCTAACTCTGTTTTTATTTTCGTCATCTATGAAATGAGAAATGGATAGCCATCAGTTAATATGTCAGCATACCCACTACATATGTAGATTAAAAATCATCTCTACCAAACTTCCCTAATTCATTTTTCAATCACACTGAATTTTTTTTTATTAAGAGATTTTTCTGTTTGTTTTACATATCAACCATGAATTCCCCTGTTCTCCCTCCTCCTACTCCTCAGCCTTCCCCCGCAACCCATCCCCCATTCCCACCTCCTCCAAGGCAAGGTGTCCCCTGGGGAGTCAGCAGAACCTGGTATATTCAGCTGAGGCAGGTCCAAGCCTCTCCTCCCTGCACCAAGGCTGAGCAAAGTGTCTCAGCATAGGTACTAGGTTTCAAAAAGCCAGCTCATTCACTAAGGACAGGTCCTGGTCTCACTGCCTGGGGGCCCCCTAAACAGTTGAAGCTAAACAACTCACCTATCTAGAGGGCCTAGTCTAGTACCATGAGGACTCCTCAGCTATTGGTTCACAGTTCATGTGTTTCTACTAGTTTGGCTAGTTGTCTCTGTTTGTGGTCTTTAATCATCTATCTGTCTGTCTAGCACTCTCTCTTTCTCTCTCTTTCTCTCTCTCTCTCTCTCTCTCTCTCTCTCTCTGTCTCTCTCTCTTTCTGTCTTTCATCTATCTGTTTTATATTTTGGCTGCAATATCCCCTCCTTCCTCTCTTCCCTGTCCCTCTCCCCTCCTGCTCCTCTCTGTTCCCACCCCCACAATCCACTCCTCCTTCATTTCTGTTTAGGAAAGGGCAGGTCTCCCATCAATATCAACAAAAATTGGCATATCAAAGTTGCAGTAAGACTAAGCACTCCCCATGTATTAAGGCTGGGGGAAAGATGACCCACGTTGAGGACTAGGGTCCCAAAAGCCAGTAAAAGATTTGAAGACAGCCCCTGTTCCCACTGTTAGGAGACTCACAAGAGGACCAAGCTACACAACTGTCACATATATGCAGAGGGCCAGGGTAAGTCCCATGAAGACTCTCTAGTTGTTGGTTCAGTCTATATGAGTCCAGGTTAGTGGATTCTGTGAGTTTTCTTGTGGTGTCCTTGACCCCTCTGGCTCCTACAATTCTTTCTGCCCCTCTTGCAGGATTCTCAAAGCTCTGCCCAGGCTTTGACTGTGGGTCTGCATCTGTTTCAATCAGTAACTGGATGAAGCCTCTCTGATGACAACTGGGCTGGGCACCAATCTGAGCGTAGCAGAATAGCGTTGGACATCATTAACATTGACAATTTTCTTCTTTCAATTATGTTTGGTTCTATCCTACGTCTCTGGGTCATCCAGCCTTTGGGTCCTGGTGCTCTAAGCAGTGTCAGGGGTGGGCTTACTCTCCTGGCATGGGTTTTAGGCCAGACAGGTCATTGGTTGGCCACTCCCTCAATCTCTAGGCTACTCTTACACCAGCACGTCCCATAGGCAGGACAGACTGTAGACTGAAGGTTATGTGGCTGGGTTAGTTTCCTACTCCCTCCACTTAAAGTCTTGTCTTGTCACAGGAGATGTGTCCACTGTTGCTAGGATTCTTAGCTGGGGCCATCCTTGTAGATTCGTGGGAGATTCTCTTGCACCAGGTTTTTACCGGACCTTGAAATGTGCCCCCCTTCCAGTAGTCCCTTTCAGTACTCTCCCCCTCTCTGCCCCCCTCCACACATACCTAATCGCTCATGTTCCCATCCCCATCAGCCCTCAGCCCATTCACTAAATCTCTTTTCTTTTCCCTTCCCAGGGAGATCCCTGTGTTCCCTATTGAGCCCTCTTTGTTACCTAGCCTCTCTGAGTCTGTGGATTGTAGCATGGTTATCCTTTACTTTACAGCTAATACCCACTTATGAGTGAGTACATACCGTGTTTGTCTTTCTGGGTCTGGGTTACCTCACTCAGGATGATTTTTTTTCTATTTCTATCCATTTGCCTGCAAATTTCATGATGTCATTATTTTTAACAGCTTATCACACTGAATCTTAAGCAATTGATTTTATTCTTGTTTATTGGTTTATTCTTTGAAAGTTTCATTCATTTATCACTTATCTTTCTCCTGACCAACTACCTTTTCCTTTCAGCAAGTCCTTTTCCCGCTTCCCTGTCTTCTTGTTGAGTGACCCGGTGGTTTAACACGGCCACTTATGGAGATGTGGGTGTTAAGTTATCCTCTGGAGCGGCAAACAACTCACCAATAGCTCCACCTGTAAAGACTTCCTCTCCTCTAGGGGCCCTGGACCACCATTGGCTCTCTGGTGGGTAAAAGACTCCTTGTCCATCCTTACTGTTTACTGGCTCAGTCTCAAAGCAACTGAGCTTTAACTTTGGATCCCTTTGATGGAATCTCATACAGCACCATTCATCATTTACTCACTTTGTAGAAATTTTCTTAATTTTACCTTACTTCAGACATTGTGACAAGAAATTAGAGTAAATAAAATATGTAATCATTGTTGCCATGAAGTTATAGTGCCCTAAGAAAGAAAAATGAAGAAGCATGTACAGTAATATCATAAGTGCTGAAACAGGAAGTTAACCAGAAAAGGACTATTTTTCTGTTCTGAAGTTGAATCATTTTATGCAAAATATTGTTTTTCAATGAGCACCTAAGGGAGTAGTTATCGTATATTACTTACATGATGACTCTACCTTCAAACCAAAATAAACAAAATAAAAACATAAATTTTGTATTTGTAGTTCCTGGTCTGCATCTATTATCAGTTCTAATAGGATTGGGTCATTTTGGAAAATGAGATAATTACCAGCAATATTGCTAAGGTTTTCAAAGAAATAGTTCTAGCCACATAAAATCAGCATCAATTTAGGATGAAGTACAGCCAGAAGTTCACATGGTGAATATCTATGAGACTTCTATACTGGACATCATTTAAAAAGAATAAGTCTTTTGTTTTTATTCTATCAAAAAGCAGCGTAACATCTCACTCAGTCCTTTTGACATAATAGGGCCATACGCTCAGCTTGCATTTTCAGGTCGGAAGACATGTATTAGCCAGTTTTGTTTTTGCAGTTATCTGCAACCTGTTCTCTTGGTTGTTTGACCTTGCCTATGGTCAAGGTACACTACTATATTTTTAAAATATAAATTATTTCTATAAAAACAAAATGAGAAACAATTGGTTTTATTTTCCTTTTTGCCAGAAGATATAACAAGGAAGAAATTTGCACTCATAAACTCTTTAACATATATCCAGGCTGTTAGTATACAGCATCTCATTGGATAATTATATGTCTTCGTACTTAGCTGAAGTAAAAACAATTCCATTAAGGATGTAGATGCATGAAGACCAAAGAACATTACTATAATATGTGCAAGATGATAAATATTGTCCTCAATGGCCAGGCATTCTACTCTTCTAGAAAATTACAGTGGGATAAGAAAGGCAATTCTTCTGAGTGGGGCATAGTACATGCCTATAATTGTTACACCTGGGAGGCTGAGGCTGGAGGAACATGGCTAGATCCAGTCTCAAATGGAAAACCAAAAACCAAACCAAACTAACCAACAAAGAAACACACACACACACACACACACACACACACACACACACACACACACACACACACACACACACACACACAGGCATTCCCACTGATTGGAGTTTGATGGTGGTGGTAGTGTGAGCCTGTAATGCCAGCCCTCAGGAGACTGAGGCAGGAGGAGAACCGGCTAGAACCAGTCTCAAATAGAAAATTCCACTGGAAACTTGGAGGTAGGGTGAAATAGAGTGGAGAAGGAGAGGAAGAGAGGGAGAGGGAGAAAGAGTTCAAATGCAGTTACTCTGTAACTGGGAACAGCATCCCTACTAGCTAGCACATACTGTCAAATGAAAGCCACAGTATCAGGAATGGGTTACTTCTTTTGTTATTGGCCAGGAGGTCCCAGAGACCCCCAAATATTATAAGCTATTGCCATTCCTTTGGACTAGCTTCCAGAACTTGATAGCAAGTCCTCACATATATGAGTCCGAAATTAAGAATGATAGCACATACATACACAGTTTGTACATGGCAAGTAAAAAATTTAAAGAACATTAGCAAGAATATATGAAGATTTACTTAGATTTATTGTAGCAAGATTTCTGCTAAGTACTTTGCACATGCTGTTGGATGCTGCTTGGTTCATCCAACTCTGAGCTGACCTCAACTGAAAGTCATTCAAATGAAAATAAACAGTGTTATGGAAAAGTATAGAATTGAAGTATTATTTCATGAAAGTGATAAAGGAAGGGGCTGATACCTTCCTGTGTTCAGAAGGTAAACGGCATTAGCACTTTCTTCAGAGATTTACTGCCACACACGTACAGCAGGAGAGAAGAGATATGAGTCTTCTTTTTTTTTTTTTTTTTTTGTTTTTACTTCCTAAACATCATGTGGCTCAGGTCATTGGTAAATATTTATGTGGTTTCCTGTCACCTAACATCATATATTTCTACTGAGTTTTCCTATGAAAAGTAGAGTTTACCTTGCTTTTCTAGTCTGAACAAACGCTATACAATACCCTTTCCCCTGAGGCATATCTATTTTTGTAAATTCTTCAAGCATTCTGATAAGACTGGAACAGAGGTGGGCTTCATTTCTTTAAGGAACTCTCAGATTGCTATAGGTTCGGTCTTGAGCATCTCCAAAGGCATTAAAGGTTTACTCCGTAGCTTGTGGTGCTATTGGGAGGAAGTGGAACTTTAGGAGATGGGGTCTTATGGGAGGAAGTTAGGTCATTGGGAGTGTGCTCTTAAAGTGATATTGAAACATGTAGTCCCTTCTCTCTCTTGTGTTTAATGGCTGCTTTCTCTGCCAGGTGTTAGCTCCATGGTATTCACTACCACCATAGACCCAACAACCGGACCATGGAACTGTGGATTACAGCTTCTGAGGTTGTAAACGTTTCCTCCCTATGCATTATTTCTCTTGAGTATTTTTATCAAGCTGAAAGAAATCTGGTTAGCATACCTACTTTGAAAAGACTAATTCCATGATTTTACATTTTCCTTTATCTGATTTTATTCATCCATCAATCCTAAGCTGTGTGTGTCAACATTTTTGTTTTATGTAAAAGGCTAAATAAATGTGGTTTCGGCAATCTGAATAACGCGTTCATTTGTAAGTGCAAGAGCAGAGTTTGAGAACTGACCCTCCCTGATCCCACCTTGCTAACCACCCCCTCTGTACCTTGCTATCATCTCTCTTCCTGGAAAGCCCCTCCTTTCTGATGATGATAGGCAAAGTGCAACAGAGGAGTGCTGTGTGTGTGTTGTGCATGGAGCTGCAGAGACACTGTCAAGAGGCAATTTGTCATGGTGGAATCTGCACTTTGTTCTCATCAGCATAGTTAGGGATTGGGTGCCAGACATGAGGTAGGGCAATCAGAAGGCAGGGCAAGGCTGTGATCCATTCAAGAAATGAAACAGACTTTAGTTATGGGAGTGCCAAACTGAATTTAGCAGGGGCTGGGTTAAGAGACGCCAAGCAGGCACAGCCTATGGAACATGTGATTTGGTTGTGCTGGGCACTGGAAAAGGAGAATGTTTTTAAGTCTTTTATGCCTCTAAATCTGAATTGCCATGTGCAAAGTTATAGAAAGGAAAGCACTTTTGGCAGGGGTGACGACTGGGAAGTTGGTGATGTCAGTGTTCAGTATGACACTCTGAAGGAGAGGTCCAATGTCTTTGGATTTGTGGGTGTGGAGTTCAGAAGGAATATGTAAATTTAACGTACCCACAATAACTCAAGAATAGGTTACTGACACCGTAGCAAGTGTGAAATGTAGGTTCATGATTTTTTTAAACAGGAGGATATTGACACTGACAGTTGAAGCAAGAGAATGACATCCTGTGAAAGACATGACTACAGGTTGCCAGAGAAGTGAGTGATCACTGAAAGGCAGTGATACCATATTCTGCTCTGTCTTCAATGTGGGCTAGTCCTTATCTATTACATAGTATGTAACTTCCAAAGCACATGTGCTCGAAGGACATGCATGCTGAAATTTGTCACAATGGTCTGCATAGAATGTATGCAAGCTATTAAAATGTGTAACCTCATTCTAAATATTTAAACTGTTTGAGAGCTGAATGTGGCAAGGTGTTTAAGCAGATGTTCACACAGTTGTGAAGCTGGTAAACGTCCACATTTCTGTAGAGGGATGGATAGTAAATGCTTGTGGCTTTGTGAGCTATGTGGTCTTCATCTGTTCCACTCCACACTGCTGCTTCGGTTCAGTGTTGTTGGACTATGTGAAAATCAAGGAGTAGCACTGTTCCAATAAAACTTTATTTATGGAAACTGAAATTGGGATTTCATAAAATTTTCACATTATGAAAGATTACTCTTCTTTTGATTTCTTCTCCTTACCATTTATGTGAGAACCATTATTATAAGCAGCCATATAAAACATGGGCACAATTTGGTGACCTTTAGTGGAATTAAGTTCTATATTGAAAAAATCCAATGCTAAATTGGAGTTACAAAGTGAAACCTTTTTTTAAATTTAAAATTATGTTATAAAAATGATCAATAGCAGCATGATGAAAATAATTTTAGTGGTATATCTTTGCTGTATGAAGTGCCATCATTCAGAACTTCTTTAGTGAAAAATTCTCAATTGGAATGTATGCTAACAGTTCTGAGTTTCATAATATACACATCGATTATATTTGGCTTCAGTAATAACATCTTTAATTGATTCTTATGGCTTTTTACTAGGTTAAGCTTAATAATACCATGGTTCTTAAGGTGTACCTCAGGAGGAAGCATCTTCCTTTATAAATATTCTCGCCAAGCCTAGCCAAAATTTTCTTTCCTTGCTTCGTCTCTTTAAGAATTCATTATCACTGGGTTTATTCAGCTGCCTTAGAAATGAATGGAGCATCCAGAGCAAAGGAAATACCATAAAATGTGTTGGGAGAGCTTAATTTAGCAATTATCTGAAACATTAGAAGTTTACCTAGTCTGATTTCAGAATAAGATTGTATCCTTCCAACAATGGCAACCCTTCTGAATTCAAGCATGCAACAAAGCCACGTGACAGTGGTGGGTATAAAAGTGCATGTAAAATGTGTGAGTCCCTAACTGTCAGAGAGGGGGGGGGGGAGGGAGAGAGGGAGGGAGGGAGGGAGGGAGGGGGGGGGGAGGGAGAGAGAGAAAGGAAGGGAGGGAGGGAGATAGAGAGAAAGAGCAAGAGAGAGAGGGAGGGAAAGGGAGGGGGAGAGAGAGCAAGAGGGAGAGGGAGGGAAAGGGAGGGGGAGAGAGAGAGAGCAAGAGAGGGGGGAGGGGAAAGGAGAGAGAGGGAGAGAGAGATAGAAATAGAGAGAGAGAGAGAGAGAGCGCAAGAGAGAGAGGGAGGGAGAGAGAGAGAGCAAGAGAGAGAGGGAGGGAGGGAAAGGGAGAGAGAGAGAGAGAGACAGAGAGACAGAGAGAGAGAGCGAGAGAGCGATGAAACAACAATTTTCTGAAATACCTTCCCAACTTCCTTACAATTCCATTTTCTGGAATGATGATAATTTCCAAATTTAATGTTAAGTCTTTAATAGCATCAAATTCAAAGAAGTCACTATGAAGATTAAAAAAAAATCTTTCAAAAATGAAGTTGAGGGTCTTCCTGGCTAATGCAATTCATAGGAATTTTAAATACATAGGATAAAAGAAACTTTTTTTCCCTGACGTCAATGAGCCACTTGGCCACGCTGAAGGAGAAATAGTTACATTACCTGGATTTGAAATCTCTTTTAAGATAAAAACTTTGTTCATCATTCAAAAAATATTTTATGGCCTTAATTGGTTTCCAGGAAGGTCAAAGACATTCTTTAAGCATTTTTATTATTCCTGTGTCTCTAGTGAGAGTTATATCGACAATTTTATTCCAAGAATCATCAAATCTTTAGTCTTATGAGAAAACACTACCAACAACATGAATTATACTTCATCTCGAATTTCCTATATGGTCCTTTTTTCATCTAATAAAGCCAAACAAACAACAACATGGACTTAAAGACCTAAAGCAAAGGTTTGAGTTTGCCCCTGGTGCCCTTGCACCCAGCCAGCTTTTGGATTCTGGTCAAGGATGTCCTGTTTGTGCTACTGAGTTGTTATCTGTCCCAGGAGGATAACCAACAAATGTCACTTGATGCTATGGATGTTATATGTATGATTAATGGTAGCTATTATTTTTCAGTAGCCATTTATTAATATATTTAATGTAATCATGTGTTTTCCAGTAAAAAACACATTTTCAACATTTCTATCTGAGATAAAAATGTCCAAATTTCTTGGATGTCACCGAGATGCTGCATAGTATGGATACCTGCTTTCACTCTGATAGCTGGTGGTGTCTCTAACACATGCAAGTTTCCCCTTTTACCCAAAGAAATACTAGAAAAATACCAGTATGGGGAATTTGCTAATTATTAAAAGCATTTTTTTTAAACCAACAGTGTCCACTTCCTAAACTCAGCCATGCCCTAGTTTATCATGGCAATGATCAGAAAAACCTAGCCTTTAGTGTTAAGGTTCCTCAAGGTAATACAATTTTGACATCACAGTTATTACAGAATGTCCACTGAATGATGCCATGATAGTTGACATTCTCAACAATTTATCTAGTGCTTTGATGAGTGAAGATACTCTAGTTAACCTAATCTGAAGTAAAAAGAAAAGTACTGATAGTTTTCCAGATTCCCCCATTTCAAGGAATTGTTCCATCATTTTCAGTTGCTCAAGAAGACTCAGAAACTTAGCTCATCCTTAAATGACCCTTTTCTCACTTCTCTAAACAATTTCCTACTGAATGAGGTTGATTTTCTGTGTTTAGGCTTTACTGTTGCAGAAGCCCTGCAACACTGGTTACTCCCAGTGCATAGTCTCAACACGATCATTTCAGCCTGCATCCCTCTTGCTCAGACCTCTCCTCAGTTCAACATGACTCTTGACCCAAAGCTGAAGAGTCTTTCTGTGAACTTCAAGGCCATGTTGCATCACAGGAATCACTCCTACTGAAGTACCTGCTTTGCTTATAGCTCCTTTCTTTCAGCTCAACTTCTGTCTTGTTTTCTCTCAGATCCTTACATGCTATACACGTTCCCACATTGCTACTTTTTCCCTATTGGACATGTTTTCTTCCCTTTTGGATTGGTTATTTACTATTCATCTTTTGATTTTCAATTTGCTTTGAAATTCTGTGAAAACTTTCCTGGACACACTCTCTCTCTTTCTCTCAGTTCTTTCACAACTTCATACAGAAATTGTGGAAGAACTACATACTCATCCAAGAGTATACAGCCCCAGTCTCTTTGTTATGCTGCCTCAGAATTATAGCCCAATAGTGTATATTTCAGCCCATTGCACCCTAGGTACCTTCCTTCACAGACCTTAGTTCATTACAAAATACCAAATTTATTTAAGAAGAATATATCTACACTCAGTTCACAAATCATGTCATGAATTTTTGCCTTTCCATTATAAAACTATAAGAAAAATGTTAGTACCTTCATAAAACATCATTAATAAAGTGTTATCAATATTATTAATATGAGATTCATTAATAAACATTTGACAAAGGAACATTTAAGTGAATTACTGATCTTTTGACTTGATTGGGATAAGATAGTTGTATTTTCTTACTAATTTTTATTTAGTGAGTTGACGGCTTCTGTTGCTGTGATGAAACACCATGACCAAAATCAACTTAAGGAGGAAAGAGTTTATCTTACTTTACAGTTTGTAGTCTATTATCCAGAGAAGTAAGGGCAGGAACCCACGGAAGTGACCTGGAGGCAGGAACTGAAGTGGAGGCTGCGGAGGAGTGCTGCTTACTGGCTTGTTCCTCCTGGCCTGCTCTGTTTGCTTCCTTATACCATCGAGGACCACCTGTCCAGGGGTGGTGCCACCCACAGAGGGCTGATCCCTCTCACATAAATCATTAGTCGTACTAATACCCCACAGGTTTTCAAACACACAAATCTTATGGAGTCATCTTCTTTAAGATTCCCTCTTTCAGATACTGTCTACGTTTGTGTCAATTTGACAAGACCAAACAGCACACTCTTGTTTGATGATATTCAGTCTCTTCACTCCACAGAATTACTTCGAGGATGATGCAGTTAATATCTGAAGACTGAACTTTTTGTCACCCCAAATAAAGCCTGTGGAACTGTGTTCAGAATTCTCAAGTAAATAGAGACAATAAATTATTAAGTTCTATGCAGGTTATTTTCATTAAGAGTCATTAAATTTGTATTGGTTAAGATTCTTGTGAAATACTGGTTCTTATTTTGGAATCAATACAGTTGCTTGCCTCTTTCTGAAAAGCTTATAGTATATTAGCTTAGTTGCTAATCTTATCATCTGCAGGAAATCAAAGCTAACAGAGCAGCAGTGAAATGGACACAAGGCAAATGTGAGACAAGAGCCGGGCTCAGGTCTGGAGATCCACCTGGAGATGATCTTTAATTACTGAAAGAACTCAATCCTGTGAGTTAGTCTACTGATGGACATCAGCTAGGATACACCTCTGAGCTGACCCACTGTAGAGAAAGATGCTAGAATTCGGCCTACATGTGTATTTTGGTGCTATTGAAAGCTAATACTTCATCCATCTCTCCTTGCTCTCTGTTCCCTGTCTGCTGTGTCCAGAATTCTGTTAGTTGCAATTAGTTCTCTCTCTTTTAACAATTGCAGTCTTGCATCACAACATTCTAAATGCATAAGGTACTGTGCATTGGTACACTGCTCATTATGTATCATGTTTTTACATATTGTGTCCAGTTGGTTTTAGAATTCTTACTGAAAGGTTTAAATATGAGAGATTATTATTTTTAGCTAAATAGAATTAATTTTCAAAATGAAACCAACAATTCTTTGAAAATAAGGAATGAAAGACCATTTTAGTTTTATTAATAATATTTAAATTGAACATATTAAGGTGAAGAGCTATAAGACAGGTAAGTCTAATTATAAACATAGCATTTGGGATAACTTTAAAAAATATAATAGGGCAATAAAAATTATTTAAAATATTTTGCTTGAATTGCAATCAAATTTAATCAGTGTGGCATTAATTAAGCTCTAATAATGTACTTCAGTATCTTTCCTAAGTAGTGTGATCCATTTCCCCTTCATCCAGTTTGAATTGTGCACATTATGGTGTCATCATCATTTTAAAACATACTGAGAAAATGACAGAGCTGCAAAATTAAAATAAATGATTAATGATATTTTTTTCATGTTTTATACTAATAGGTATTACTGGGCTTTTAAATTAATAGAGCTGTCAAGCAATGAACCGAAATGGAAATTATATATTCCAGAAACACCTAGAGATGACACTGTGGAATATTTTAAGTTTTAATTAGGAGGGGCAGTTGTTTCGTCCCCTGTAACCACTGAAAATTAATTGGAAATTAGTCACAACCAACGTGTTTTTTCCCCTTTAACAACCTGAGGTGAGGAGACTGCAGCTTTGTGTCTTGCCAGTCTTGTTTGGGGGCCAGACCACGCAGGCAGTAAATTGCATTGTCAATTACAAAAAACAACTGTTGTGAAATTAGGAAAAATTAGGTACAGGGAAACAGAACTAATTAATGCACAAGTAACAGGGGAACACGTAAAATAATGCCCGCCTAAACACTAACTTGTCAGTCTTTAAAAAAAAATTAAAGTTTAGAAATGTAAGTGTATGCAAAATATTTACCAATTAAGACTTAGTTAAAGGATGCATGCACTGTATTTTATCTTAACCACGTTTGCAGCATTATTTCTACTCACACCTTAAGACTATGTCGTGCACCCCTAGAAGCAGCACTTTGCGTGATCAAGTGTATTTCATGTTAATTTTATAGTCCTCCAAATAGGAAGACGGATACTCACTAAATAACAAAATGTAGCATTTTCTTCAGTAGGGAGTTATCACTTTTCTGTATTTAAATATTTAGGCCCAATGTCATTTCTTTTGTTCCTTTGCTATTTATTTACTTATTTTATTCCTTGACAGTTTCATAATTGTACATGATGATTTTGTCACCCCATCATCCTGTCTCATGCTCCCCCTCCTGCTGAAACCCTTTTCCTCAGCAAGTCTCTCTTCTACTTTCTTGTCTAACGTGTGTGTGTGTGTGTGTGTGTGTGTGTGTGTGTGTGTGTGTGTGCGTTCTACTGAGTTCAACTAGGATTATTTACATAGGTGTGGGTGGGAAGATTATTTACTAGAATACAGGCAATGTCCCATGTATCAGTGGCTACACCACTAGAGGAAATGACATCTCTTCCTCCAACAACTATTAACTGTCAGTAGTCAGGGAAACGTGTGTAGGCCCAGTCCAATTTCTAGGCACACACACAAATTCACTATTTGCATTTTTCTACTTATAATTTATGGATTACTCATTTTCATTCATAACTAAAAATACATTTGTGTCTTGCTGGATATGTTCCACACCCTTATAAAGTAAACAATTAGAACAGTACAAGATTCTCTGAAACTAATATCTGTCAACTCAAGAATGGGACAAGCAGGAAACAAAAGAAAGGACTGCCAAACTTTGCCAAGACAAAGTAGGACAGCCCTTCATAGACAAGTCTGTCAGATTTGCTAGGCCTGTAGGCTGAAGATGGATGCCCCAGCATTGCAGAGGCTCTGTCACATGAGGAGTTGGTGAGGTAAGACGTGGTAGCTGTGGCTTGCTCTGCTTCTCTGATCTTTCAGCTTTCACCCTGATGTCGGGCTCCAGGTTTTTATTATAAGACCATTTAGGATTCGTGCAACACAGGAGTGCTAAGTTACAGTAGCTATGTAACTGTCAAAGAGAAAATAATCAACCTGGTGCTTCAAACATTACTTAATAATACTTAAAGTTAATCAGTTTAGTGTAAAGGCCTGAAGAGATTCAAGTTAGGAAAATTTACTGATAATTTTACAACATTCATCTATTCTGAATAAATTCTGATCTAATTTTGTTTTTAGATGATTATTAAACATAATCTATATTATTGTGACATACTGTCATTTTCCTGTGAGATCATCTGCAAATTCTAGTGGAAAACAATGAAACTCACTATTTCTTTTTCTGTAACACTCTGTCCAAACCTTAGACATATGTCAGACTTTGTCCCATCATAAAATCAGATGAATTTATCTCTTCTTTCCAGTTCCATCTAAGATTATGGCAAAGTTACTCTAAATATAAAACAAGAAGAAGTCAGGTGAGGTGGCACATACTTCTAAGCCTAGCACTCAGGTAGGCAGACTTCTGTGAGTTCAAGGCCAGTCTAGTTCTACATAGTTCCAGAACAGCCAAAGCTACATAGTGAGCTCTTGTCTCAAAAAACCAAAACCAAAACCACAAACAAAATCAAAGAAACAAAAACCAAAACAAACAACAAATGAACAACCCCCCCCCCCCCGACATACATACACACACAAAAACCAACTAACCAACCAACAAAGGAACAAAAACCCAGGAAGAAATTTCAAGGGCATTATATTAAAATTAAAAGTACTGTAGAAATACAGTACTAAACTTACACCATAAAATCATCGTTTCTTTCTTTGTGTTACTAAATACCATCAGTCATAATCTCAACACCCTTTCACTATCCCCTTGTTATGCATAGTAATTGATGTCAGTAGTAAGAGAGTCTTTTCAAGAACCTCGAGTAATTCTGAAATCCAGAGGCCATGTAAACCACAGAAGAGGAGACCTTGTGCTCTGGACTGCCTTTATTTTTCCTTCACCCGATGGAGAGACACTTAACTTCCTAAGTGTTTTTTTTCCCTCCCTCCTTACAGAAATTCCATAAAACATTGCTTTCAAGGAGTGAAAAGTATTTTTAACTTCTGACTGCATGCAATTTCTGCTAAAGTGCAAGAAAAGTTGACTATTTCGGTTGCAGATGCCAGCTTGCTCAAAATAACATTTAAAATAGTAAAACCTAGAATGGTTTTCAAATAAAAACTGATGAAAAGAAGTTGCTAACAAAATGGCTGTGATTCTGTCAAACAGAGTGGCAAGGTCTTAGAATTTCTAATCTGTCTTTAGTCCTCAGGCTGGAGGTCGTGACTTAAATGGTAAATATAAGGAGATCCAAATGCTGTATTAAAAAAGGACAAATCTAGAGTGGGGTTTTTGTTGCTCAAATCTGTCCCATTCTCTCCTAATTCTTCCCTGGTATTGTTATTTGACTGAAGTAATTTCTTGGTGGGAACTGCTCCATGTTGGAGTTGACTTTAAGAATGTGTGTTGTTGTTGTTGTTGTTGTTTTAAAAACCCAAAGAGCTAGGAATGTGGCTTAGTTGGTAAAGTCCTTGCTTAGCACACATGAAGCCCTGGGCTTGATGGCCCACACTGCATCAATCGGGACTTGATAGCATACCCTTGGACTCTCAGCTGATGAGGGATAGAGCAGAAAAAATATAAATTCAAGGTCAGTCTTAGCTACACACCAGTTGAAACAAGCCTGACTGTAGTTACATAACACCTTGTATAAGTAAAATGAACAGCAAAAACAAAAACAAAAGCAAATAAACACATAAAACAAAACAGGTACTATTATGTTTCCTAATAACACGTATGAAATGCCTATTTACATGATATTCCCACATAGAGAGCAATTTCATGCCTTTCAACTGCACGGACTTTGAGGAGGTCATTAAAACAACCCTTCTTTTTTTTTTTTTTTTTTTTTGGTTTTTCGAGACAGGGTTTCTCTGTGTAGCTTTGCGCCTTTCCTGGAACTCACTTGGTAGCCCAGGCTGGCCTCGAACTCACAGAGATCCGCCTGGCTCTGCCTCCCGAGTGCTGGGATTAAAGGCGTGCGCCACCACCGCCCGGCTAAAACAACCCTTCTTAAACTAGCTTCTTGAGTATCAATGCCCTGGTCAGGGCAAAGAGTAAGTGGCCGGCATCTTCCTGGGCTGACTGGCTATTGGACAGCCATACTTCTTTCCTTATCAGCCATATTCAGAAAGCTTCTGAAGCCTGCTACTCTCTTCTCTGAACCTGCTGTCCTTTGGCAAACAAGTATAAGACCAGATGACACGAAGAGCAGGAGAAAAGGGCTTGGGAAGAGTCCTATAACTCTGCCTCATGACCTTGGATAGCACTTACCCTGAACTTCACAGTCTAAAAGTCTCCTTCTCTCTCATGTCCAATAGTCATGGAAATGTTTCCACATACAAAACAATCTTCAAAGAAAATATCGGTGTGCTTACTCAAATCATTACTGAAGCACAGAAATATCTGAGATATTAACGTTTTCTTTAGAGGTAAGTGTGAGAGCGTTAAAGCTGTTATGGTCAAGAATTTTCACTCAAGCAAGGTAGACACTGTCTTAAATTGCCCAAATACAGCGCTAAGGTGTGGCAAAAAAATGAATGCAAATTTTAAAAATGAATACGATTTTTAACAGTCAAGTTTTAGGGCATTTATAAGACTTGTTTAGTGGTTTTGAAAGAGATATGGAAGTGGAAAATATATTGTGAAATTTCCAAGTCAGCAGATGGACACTTGTGGATAATACGCTGACATGATGGAGGGAATTCAAACAGATCTCAAAACAGCCCTAGGCAATAAAAACTGATGCAGAGGGGCAGGGTCCTTCCTTAAGTAAAAATTAAGTCAGAGGCAGTGCACTCTCCCTGACAGTACTGCAGACCCTGGGCAGACAGCTTGAGGCAGCTATCAGAGAGGCTGAAAAGCCAGCCAGGCTGATTTGGGGAAAAATTCAGAGCATGAAGTGGACCAAATTAAGCACAAGGTTTGTGAATGCCACCCTATCTTTCTTGTACTTCCTGGCTTGCATTTAAAGACAACTATTTTATTTATAGCAGATGTGCATCCCAAGTACATCCAGGAAGGCCGAAGAGAAATTGTATTTTTCTTAGTCAAGGAGTAGGAAGCAAGAACCCTCTGCATTAGAGATTAGTGAAGTGACTGCTGCCCCCCCCACACACTCTAATGCCTTCCATCTTGTCTCCCTTCATTTGCATGGCAGAGTCAGGTGCCTAAAACTCAGAAGAGGAGAACCCTCCTCTGAAAGAGAAATTATGGCCTCAGAAGAACAAGGAAAAGCCCTGTCTGCCTATATCCCCCAAGTCTTCAGAGTAAGCTCTGTTTTAAATGTTCTGCATGCTTTTCTTTTGCCTGTTTGCTTTCTAAAGAGAGAGGAAAAGATGTGGAATTGGGTGAGTGGATGGATGAGAAGGTAGGGAAGATTTGAGAGGAGATGAGGGAGGGAAAACTGCCAACATATTTCACGAACCCCCTAAAACAGTGTATAGTCTATTGCTGTGATTATTGGCTGCCTCCCAGAGGGTGAAGAGAAGTACCTGTTGATGAAGACACTACATACCTTGGTCAGAGGACTCAGTCAATTTGAGCTGGATCTGACCTGAAAGCCTCCTGTCTGAGGTCTAGCTTTCTATAATACCAGAAGGTGCTATGCAAGATTCGAAGGCAGGAAAGTAATAATTAGTTCTATGCAGTTGTGGTGCCTATGAAGCCCGACAATGACTAGCAAGATGTCCATAAAGGTGCACTGGAGGCATTCACAGGCTGTGGGATGTCTTTCTGTACACTGTGAATATGTGTGGCTCCCACTGGATAATAAATAAAGTGGCCTTGGCCTATGGCAGGGCAGGATAAGGTTAGGTGGTACATTCAAACTGAAGAAGAGAGGAAGAAGGGTGGAGTTGAGGGAGACTCAAGCCCACCAACCGAAGGAGCAACAAGATATCAGTAGACTGGTAATGCCACGGCCACATGGAAACATGCAGATTTCTAGAAATAGGTTAATTTAAGATGAAAGAGCTAGTTAGTAAGATGCCTGAGCCATAGGCCATGCAGTTTGTGATTAATATAAGCTTCTGAGTAATTATTTTATAAGTGGCTATAGGACCATGGGTAGGAGAGATTTGTCTGGACTGCTGGGCAAGGCAGGATCGGAGAAATTTCTGGCTACATTCATACCCTGGCAGTTACCAAAAGCTGTCTAATTGGATGCAATGCTCACCTAACCGGATGGGAATAATGTATATAACTGAAAACCTAGCCAGCTACAGGTGCTTAACGAGGTCATGGATCTTTGAGAGCCTACTACTGCTACTTTCCTAATTGCAGTCTAAATAATTATCATCAAACCCATGAAGAAATGTAGCTTTCACCCCTATTAAATAAAGTTCTCTTTGCAGCAAACGAGCCTATTATAGACAACTACCACGGGACACAATGCAGAAATCAACGGATTGTGGGGTGCTTAACATCAATGGATACATCTGTGATTCAACTCCTATACCCAAGGCTCAGGAAACTTATTAGAAACATGTCCAAGAGGACTAATGCGTTTGCTGTGAGACTGTGTCTCCTAGAAATAACAGGGAAGCCACACTCATGAAGTCTCACTAACATGGCTGCCTAAACAAGACCTGTTCAATGACACAACCAATAGATAAGCCAACATAGAAGGGAAACATTTCACAGTGCCCTACCCCTACATGAAGAACTACTGACCACTACTGACTGCTAAGAGAGGGATGATTGGTCTTTTTCCGAGGATGAGCACCTCATTTAGTTATCCAATACCACGTACTCTGCCATGAAATCATATACACACGAGCAGCACTAAATGGACCCAGCAGGTCATATTTATATATTTATGCATATATATGTAACAATAATAGTCAAAGAAAAAGAGAACATGAATTTGAGTGGGAGTAGTGAGAGCATGGGAAGGGATGGAGGGAGAAAAGGGTGATATGATTATATTTTAATAAAATTTATTTAAATTTATGTGTTAACCCTTTAGGTAAGTCAGCATGGACTGACTTTCAAGGACACAGTGATGTTCAACAGCTGAACTAGAGAATGGACACCACTGGTTTTCCAGATAGGTCTACAGGACTTTTGCACACCAGATGAAATCAGAAAAGTACTGGAAAGACTGAAAACTGAGCTGATTCTGTAAACAGAGAAGACAGACAGGCACTGGTGACCTGCTAGCTCCCTGTTATAATGAGAACAATGACAACAAACCAATGTTCTCCACAGGAATTTAACAAAAGCCAGATTTAAAAAAAAAAAAACCAAAAAAAAAAACAACCTCATACCGTGGTGTTTTAGATGCTCAGAATATAGCACATGTCTGAGTACATAAATAATCAGAAAAACTTCAAAAAATCCCACAGGAAAAAGGCTGCCAGCAGCCAGACTGTGGTGGCACACGCCTTTAATCCCATCACTTGGGAGGCAGAGTCACGTGGATCTCTGTGAGTTCAAGGCCAGCCTGGGCTACAGAGTGAGTTCCAGGAAAGGTGCAAAGCTATACAGAGAAACCCTGTCCCGAAAAAACAAAAACAAATGAGCAAACAAATGGCAGCCAGTGATTGAAACTCTGAGGTGATATAAATATTAATCTTAAGCAAGGATTTAGCAGCTATTATACCTGTGTTCTAAGGAGTAGTGGAAGAGTTTGTAAAAGAATACTAAGATAGCAATCAGTTGAGACTGTTTTTTGTTTTGTTGTTTTGAGATTATTTCTCATGTAGCCATAGTGGGCTTTGAAATTGCTTTATTGTCAAGGATGACCTTGAATTCCTAATCTTCCTGCCTCTACCGCCCAAAATGCTGGGATTATGGATGTGTGACTCTTTAATTAAATTTTATGACTTAAAAACACTATGATAAAAACAAAAAATAATTGGTAGTGTTCAAGAATAGAATAGAAATAAGAAAAACAGTGAAGTTAGCTTAGATAAATATTTATCATTCAGTTGGAATAATAGCAAGAAAAAGGGGGAAAATTAATAGACTGGGAACCATAAAATGATATTCTTACACATATACCATTGGAGTTATGGAAGATAAAGACTAGGAAAAATCAAGAATTGAAGATATAAGGACTGAAAAGATTGAGATATAACATAAATGTATAGTGTATAACATAATATATATCATAATGTGTAGCATAAATATACAGAATCTCAAAACTAGTGAACCTGATACAGATTATGCTCAAAGAAATCTACAACCGGCTTCCTCAACATCAAACTTCTGAGAATCAAACAAAGAAGAAAATCATGAAAGCTGTACCCCAGCCACTGTGGTCTTACCACCCTAGAGGACTAAAGAGGAATCTCCAAATGCTTGAAGAAAGTCAATGGTGCTGGCGCACATGCACAGCCAAGACATGCACTGTAGAGTGAGAGTCTTTGGAGACCTCATCAGGGAGGCTTACAAGTAGAAAGAACCCAGCAAATATTGCAGACAGATGAGAGGTAAAAACAGATTCCTGAGAATATTGCCTTTAAGCTTGGCATAGAAGGGCTTTTTGTTTGCTTGTGCATTCTAGTAATGTTAGTTTCTAAATCCCTTCAGCATCCAGGAAGCTTTTTACAAAACATATATATATATATATATATATATATATATATATATATATATATATATATATATACCTCCTAGTTGGACATGGTGGCATATGTCTTTAATCATAGTACTTGGGAGGCAAACACAAGTAGATCTCTGTAAGTTTAGGGCCAGCTTGGTCTTCATATCAAATCTCAAGCCATCCAGAACTGTCCAGTGATAGCCTGTCCCAAAATAAAAACATAGGATCAAATAATTCAAGCCAGGTGTGGTGGCATATGCCTTTAATCCCTGCACTCAGGAGGCATAGGCAGGAAGATCTTTGTGAGCCCAAGGCCATTCTGGTCTACACAGTGAGTTCTAGGACAGGCAGGCCTATGTAGAGAGACCTTGTCTCAAAAGAAAATCAGTATAATAATTAATAATAATACAATAATATTATTGATAATTAATATCATAATAATAATGAGTTGTGTGGGTATTGTGCTTGGCAAGGCAGTAGAGTCCCACTCTCAGTCTATGGAGAGCAACCTTTGATTTTAGCAACAACCTTGGTTGTTTGGGGATTTCCATGGGACAACCTTGGCTAACAACTCAATTGAATGCAACCTAGTCCCACCACTGGAAGTCTCATCTGGCTACAATAAATGACCAGTTGAGATAAATAGCCAGTTGAGATGCTGTATGTCTCATTACTAGGAGTCCCCATTAAGATCACCTCCATAGATTCCAGGACGTTTCTACTGCACTAGGTTTCCTCATCATGCCCTAAGTGCACCCCCCCAATCCAATAGTCTTTCCTCATACTCTCTCCCTCTACCCTATCTCTTCCCATTCCTGATCCTCCCATCCCTGATCCCCCCTCCTGTTCCCACCAGTTCCCAGTCCTTCTGTAAAGTCTATTCTATTTCTTTCTCCAAAGGAGACACCTGTATCCTCCCTAGACCTTTCCTCTTTATCCAACCTCTCTGGGTTTGTGAATAGTAGCTTCGTTATCATTTATTTAATGGCTAATATCTACTTATAAATGAATAAGTACCGTATTTGTTTTGGATCTGGGATACCTCACTCAGGATGTTTTTTTTCTACTTCTATCCATTTACCTGAAAATTTCATGAAACCATTTTTTAACAGCTGAGTAATAGTCCATTGTGTAATGCATCACAATTTCCTTATCTATTCTTTTATCAAGGGACATCTAGGCTATTCACAATCTCTGGCTATTATGAATAAAGCCACAATGAACATGGTTGAACAAGTGTTCTTGTGATAGGGTAGAGTGTTCTTTGGGTATATGCCCAAGAGTGGAAAATCTGGGTCTTGAGGTAGATTGATTCCCAACTTTCTGAGGAGACACCATATTGATTTCCATAGTAGCTGTATAAGCTTGCACTCCAACCAAGTTAGTGTTCTCCTTGCTCCACATCTTAGCCAGCATGAGCTGTCACTAGTGTTATTGGCAGGTGTAAGATGGAATCTCAAAGTCATTTTGATTTGCATTTTCCTGATAGCAAAGGATATTTTAAAACATTTTAAAAGTGTTTCTAGGCTATTTGAGATTCCTTTATTGAGAATTCTCTGTTTAGATCTGTTCCCCATCTTTTAATTGGATTGTGTGGGGTTTTTTTTGATATCTAGGTTCTAGAGTTTTTTATGTATTTTGGTGGGAAAGTACGTTGCAGGCTACAGAAAGAGAAACAACCCAACTACAAAAACCTTTGACCTACAACCTGTCCTACCTGCATAATATGCTAGGAAAATGATAAATGGTTGCACAGAACCAATGGGAATATCCAATCATTGTCTGATTTGATTTAAGGTCCACTCCATGAAAAGAAACTCACACCTGGCACTGCCTGGGTAACTGAGAATAAGAGACTAGAGAGTCCAGAGACCTAGGGTAAAACAGAATATTGCTGGTCTAAAGAAAAAAATCAATATAATGATTCTTAATGATATTCTCATATACTCAGTGATCAGTGCCTTATCCAGTCATCATCAGAGAGGCTTCCTTTAGCCGCAGATGGGATCAGATGCCCAGATCCACAGTCAGACATTATGTGAGGGAGAGTCTAAGTTGGAGGTCTCCATCAAATCCCTCCCCTCTTAGCTCAAGAAATCCTGTAGAAGAGGAGGTAGAAAGACTGTAAGAGCCACAGCGAATTGAGGATACCAGGAGAACGAGGACCTGAATCAATGAAGCAAGATGCATATGAACTCACACAGACTGAAGTAGCAAGCACAGGGTCTAAATGGGTCTACACCAGGTCCTCTGCATATATTTTATAGCTATTTGTTTAGTATTTTTATGGAACTCCTGACTGTGAGAACAAGAGGGTCTCTGACTCTTATGCTTATTCTTGGGACTTTTTTCCTCCTTTTGGGTTGCCATGTCTAACTTCAATATGATAGTTTTTTACTTCTTCTTATTCTATTTCATTTGTTATGTTTGGCTGTTATCTCTGAGAATTCTTTACTAATGAAAGACAGAAAGAGAGTGGATTGGCGGTGAGGTGAGGGAACCTAGGAGGAATAGAGGGAGGGAAAAACTATAATCAGGATACACAATATGAAAAAAGAATATATTTTCAATAAAATAAAAAAAAAACAAATTACAGTCAACATTAGCTGAAATGTGTGCCAATACCGTATCTTGGAAAGCAGGATGGAGAGGCTACAGATTGACTGGTTGTCTGGTTGGAGGGTGAAGAACCTCAAAACAAAAAATGGGATTTCAAGTATAGCACCAAAGGAAGCTGCAACAGTAGGAAACCTCTAGGAACTGACTCCTATAGTGCACGATGGCTTATCTCAGTTCCAGGAGCTTAATTTAACACTATGACAAGGATGCTCAATTGTATTCTCAGGGAAATTAATCGGCATTGAATTTGAAAATCACAAGGGTCATAGCATCATAACAGCAGTGTTCAGTGTTACTTGGGGGCAGCAGTGTGATGAATGGCTTTGGTTATATTGAGAAATATAACTCAATGCATTAAATAAAGATAAAATACTATTTGACAAAAGATGGCACTCTGTTATAAATGACAGTTTAGTCAATTATTGTTTCTAGATATACTTTAAGGCTTTACAAGATTACCAAATAACAAGACAAAACATCATCGTGAATTCATAAGGCAGTACAGTCAACAGCCTGCTTCTCTCTCTTATTACCTGGCCTTGGGTAAGGTACTTGACTTCTCTGGCTTCAGGTTTTCCTATTTTAATTTGTCATATGGAATTATGATAACCTTATTGATTTTAAAATTTTTTTTGAAGATTAAATAAATAATGAATGTGAGTACATTGAACATAAACATTTAATGAATATTAATAAGTATTTACTTAATAAATGCTAGGTATCATTACTATCTTCCCTCTGAATAGCTCAAAGCATTTCAAATGTTTGGAAAAGTCTATATGCCCTAGTCTTCATGACCCTAAATTGCTGTAAGTGAGAAAATTCACCTTTACAAAATTTTCCATTTTGGGTCCTAAAAGTCTGAAGCAAATTGTATTTACCAAGTGACATAGAGTAAACAATTTAAACTTATGGTTACTCTTAATAACAAAACCAACCACTGTATGAAATATTAATCAGCTGCACCATTCCTCTTTTTAATGAGTTTGTCTTTTAAAGGATTTGTGTTTATAAGGCTCAAAATGAAGATGAACTCCAGGGAAGCAGAGTGGCAGGGTGATAGGAAAAAGGCAAATCCTTTCTAGAGAAGCGTGGTAGCCAAGGCTGAAGTGGTCAGTGCCCAACTGTAATGGCTGACAGTCCAAGACAGGAACCTGGTAGTCATGTCAGAGAAGAGCATCTCATGGAGTTGCCTGCACCGTGGAAATGGAGGCTACAGGCTTGCCTGAGGAACATCACAGATCAAGTCTCATACAAGGCTACTCAAGACTGGCAGGGACTGTCAGATCAGAAGGTCCAGGCTATTCTACGTGCTGAAGGCATTTAACATGGGAAAGCAAAATGGAGCAAGTAAGTTCCAGGGGAGGAATACAGAAGGGCTAGGGAGAGCATATGTATATAAGTGCCTCTTGGAAGTCAGCTGGATGTCAGCTACCACTCTGATGAACATTCATATTTCAACTGTGGTCATTTTACCACTTAATTATGATCTGTTTTTGGCTTTCTGCAAAGTGGAAGAAAGTTTCAGGAATCCTCTTGTCCTTAATCATAGATCTCCTATTAAAATTCCATGGGCATCACACTTTGAGAAGGCGTCACAGGTAATTGACTAATATGCAGCTATTGGCAATCAGAATTTAAAGTCATTTACAGAATACAACCTCCAGTAAATACATAACTAATAACACAGAAGTAGCCAGAGAAGTTTAGTTATACCAAAACAGGAAACAGAAGGGTTTAATCTTTGGAGATTGGGGAAGTATTCCTTCCATGATGCATTCAAACTCTTTGCTTTGAGAATATAATGAATAAAGATAACTCAAAATAACTTTTACATGTATTTAGATATGAAAAATATGTGAATGAATTGCTAGCCAAACTACATTATGTTCAGTGAAAGAAGATTTAGTAGAAAGCATGTTTTAAAATGCTATACTACCCCAAGAAGTATTTAAGAAATTTATAAATTCAAAATGTACTTGGTATTGGCAACCAAATTATGCAGGAGGAGCAGCTCTGTATTCTGAGAGTCAGTGGGGATCAAAATGATGGTCCATGACTTCTGGGAACTTCTGTCTACAGGGAGGGGAAATGATTGTGTTTTCGATGTGATATGGTTGGTGCTATCCCAGGCAGCAGACATAAGACTGAGCTGGAGGTTAGTGGGGTGGAAAAGGGGACAGGAATGGCAGTATCCACAGAAGGCTCTGTGGATGAGAAGCTGCAAGGACTGTCCCAAAGAATGAGCTGTGCCCCTCGGCAGAAAAGGGGGAAAGATTTTACAGACTCTTGGGGAGTACATGGAAATATGCAAAGGAAAAAGTGGAAGAAGAAACTGTTAAAACAACAAACTTGACCTGGTTTCACACAGAAAACCATGAAAGGATTCTAAGTAGAAGGTATTATGGTGGAATTACAGTTCACAGTGACTATGCTAAATGGAATCAGCAAGGTAAATAAATTAAAAGGAAACAACAGTAGAGATGTGAACACATTTAGTCTTTTTCCAGAAGCCAGAAATGTAATGGGGGCAAGTCTAGGACAGTGGTGCTAGTGTTGCAGAAAAAGGGAATGACTGTAGAAATGAAAAATGTGACTAAGTGGTCATATTTATTGGTCATGTTTATCAGTTTGGGGGATATGGAATGTAGTGTAGGATGACTCGGATATCCTGCTCTGGAAACACTGGCAGAGTAATGGGCAATGCTCAAAACAATATGGAGAAGAATAAAAATCCTCTGTATCTGGAAGGAAGATAAGGCAGAAGAGCAGGTGTACAGTGTATTTTGGAGATGCTGCAATAAGGTTCTTGATTCTGTGTCGTCAATTCTCACTTGACAAAGCTCAGCATTGGCTGCACAGATATGGAATGAAACCGGACGTAGTCTGTGCCCTGCCTCATCCTGTTGTTCTAGTCTGTCTCCCTCCACTCTTCAGGCAGCCCTTTGCATTACACAAATGCATGTTAATATAGTCAATCTGTTCTGTGTGCTCAGGAGGAAGAAGTTAGAAAATAAAGAGGCTCTAGAATTTACCTTACAGACATCTCTTCCAAACCATTCTTTCAATGTGCATTCTAGAATCAACAGTCTCCCAGTTTAAAGATGTTTATTAAAATGAGGAAGAAATAGTAGGCTAAAATCCACTCTTTGTCAATGTTTTGAATACTGATATACTGTGATAACAGGGGTATTTAACAAATATCTGTTGATTGTCTTTAGTGGGAGAATTTAGAAAGTAATGAAAGGAATTGTAAAGTATGAGTTTAAACCTCTTTGGTTTTTGCTTCTCTTGATATTTGTGATGAGGCTTGGTAAAATTCATTAAATAAACATGATTTGATTTTTTTCTTGACATCACTTACCATTTTTCATTCAGATAAATGTTACAATTTATTTTAACATTTTCAGCGTCAGTGTTGTTAAGAAGATTTACATTGTTAGCAACCATCACTAAAGTCAATCTCAAGAATCTATATTATTGTGATTTTTTAAAAAATAGTATTAATTGATTTAAGAATCAAGACATATGCATTTCTTGCCCTTCTCCACCATCTATTCAATTCAAAAGAAAGCAGACCTTCTGCTTTCCTCTAAAATTATAACTAGAGAAACTCCTTCATAAATTGAATATCAGCTTATGGATATTTAAATTTAGCAAAGAATTTTAACATTCTACAAATTCTTATGTTCTGTAAGAAAAACATTGTGCTATTTTATTGAAGGAAAAAACCCTTCTCTCTAGTTAAACTATACCACTGCTAAGAATATTAAAAATTCTCTTCAGTTAAAATAAAATTTAAAGTTCAAAGCCCCATGTGGTTCTAGGAAAAGTAAAATATTCTAGAATTCAAATTAACATTAATAAGCTTTCATGTAGTATAGTTCTTGGATCACTGAGGGTTACAATACATATTTTAAATGAATAAGTATATTTTGAAGAAAAGAAATTTAAATTTAAATTATATAAAATTATTAATTTAACAATTGTAGATAACAATAATAGGTGAAATGGGTATCCTATTACTAATTGGAAGAAAACCTAAAATCAGCGTCCAAAGGGCTTGTATTAAATCAGTTAAACCTATTTAAAATGTCGATTAAATGTCCACAGACATAGTCCTTCCAGAACTGAAATACAGTAGCTGGTGATTTGCCCAGGGCCTTGCCCAAGAGAGCTCTCAAGGCACCGGGGACTTCCTCAGCTTGGGATGACAGTGGGATCCGTGAGGAAGAAGGCAGCCTCCGGGTCCAACTGCATGGGCCTTAGTTACTAATCTGCTCTGTGTTAGCTGTGAAGAACAAGAGAAAGTTTTCAGCTTTCCCACTTCAGTGTGTTGATTCCTTAAAATGGAGCTAAATGTAGTGTGTGGTGTGTGTGTGTGTGTGTGTGTGTGTGTGTGTGTGTGTGTGTGTGTATTGCATGTGTCAATACAGATTAAGTATTTTGATATCTGCACATGTGAAGATCTTAGGAACTCTAAAGTATTAGCACTGTCATTACTGCTTCTTTATTCTAGACCCCTTCAGCATCTGAAAGAATGGAAAGACCTCCTAAGGGAGGCCTTTGGTTCCACTCTTTGTGTTTTATTTTTACTTACTCTCGTGATCAGGACTGAACAATAAGTCTTCTATTAAAGACGAGAGTACTAGTATTTCCATGACCATTGCCATGCTCCATCATAAAACTGATCACCATCATGACTACAAGTTTACCATAATTCCTGCTGTAGCCATCATAACCACTATTGCTGTTTCCCTGGTGTTATGAGCATCAGCACATCCATAATATCATTACCATCGTCATTTTTGTTAGTGCTACCACCAACACTGGAAACATCACTATTATCCCTAACAGCACAATTACTGCCACCATTAATGTACTGACTAGTTTTATGTCAACTTAACACAAGCTACAGTCATCAGAGAGAAGGGAGCCTCAACTGAGAAAATGTCTCCACAATGAAAGGCTGTAGGCATCTTCTTAGTTAGTGAGTGATGGCAGGCAGAGGGCCAAGCCCATTGTGAGCTGGGAGTACTGGGTCTATAAGAAAGCAGCCTGAAGCTGGGCAGCGGTGGCATGCGCCTTTAATCCCAGCACTCGGGAGGCAGAGCCAGGCGAATCACTGTGAATTCAAGACCAGCCTGGTCTACAGAGCGAGATCCAGGACAGGAACCAAAACTACACAGAGAAACCCTGTCTAGAAAAAACAAACAAACAAACAAATAAATAAAAAGAAAGCAGTTTGAGAAAACCATGATGGTAAAACCAGTAAGCAGCACCCCTCCATAGCTTCTGCATCAGCTCCTGACTCCAGGTTCCTACTCAGTTTGAGTTTCTGTCTTGATTTTCCCCAATGGGCTGTGATTCAGGATATGTAAGCCAAGTAAACTCTGTCCTTCCCAAGTTGCTTTTGGTCATGCTTCATCACAATAGCGACCCTAACAAAGATAATCGGTAACTCTAACAATGACAATACTTAACATCCATGAGACTATAAATGTGAATGTGGCAGTCCCATTCCCAGAGTCTAAAGAAGACCAGAAAAAGCACAAATGCATAACATATAGTAAGAGAAAGAAAAAATTTAAAGGATATTTGTAATTTACAGCAAGAGAGAGCAGAAAACATTTGAAAATAATCTGTCCAAGCCTCTGCATCAGATGGTGATAGGAAACTGCATGTCTACAGGTAAACATGTAAAAGTAGATCCCACCTCTCACCTTATACAAAAATCAATTCTAAATGAATGAAATAATTTAATAAAAGACTTGAAACTGATAAAAGAGAAAGTAGGGCAAACACTTGAAGATATAGGGAAGAGTTCTGGGAATAGGACTCTGGTTCAGGAAATAATGCCAACCATCAACAAATGGGAATTCATGAGATTAAAAAGCTTCTGAACATCAAGATAATTAGTCAAAGGAATGAAAAGATAACCTACAGAAGGTGAGAAAATTTTTGGTAGCTATATAACTTACAAGTATTACCATTTAGAATATACAAAGAACTAAAAAACTAAACACTAACAAATTAAACATGTTAATGAGATGAACAGACTTTTCTCAAAAGATGCAATATTAAGAGCTAATAAACTTAAGAAAAAGTGTCCAACCACTCTCCATCAAATAAATGCAAATCAAAACTTGAGATCCTATCTCACCTCCAAAAGAATGGCAGTTATCAAGAAAAGAAAAAAAGATTTTTTTTTACTTTATTACTAAGGAAATAGTGAAATAGTGGACTCTAGTAACTATAAGAAATGCTCTAGAAACAACAAAGATTTAATTTATAGCACATCAGCAGGTTTTTTCTTCATATGTGTCAAGGTCCCATAACCAGTTTTCTTATTAGGTGCTTGGAAATTAAACAAGAGAATTCAGAGAAGTTATCTCAGTATTTTGCTTTGTCCTGGAGTTTACAGTTGGTCTTTGGTATCTGAAGTTAGACTCAAACATATATTCGAAAGCTAAGTCATTGACCAGAGTGGACAGTGCTTTCAGCCTGAATGCAACAGCTTCTCTACATAAATAAGAAGGAGAAAGGGACTTGCCACATATTTCCTAGAGAAGACAGGACAAAAGATTAGGTATTGCGGCAACTTAGTCATAGGAATGAATGATCTCTGGAAAGCAAAAGTAATACCAGTAATGATTCTCCACTACTCGGTACTCACCGTGCATGGGGTCTGCATCCATGGCTCTCCATCAATCTGCATTGGCAGTGACTTGCTTGTCCTGGAAAAGAATATTTCACTGTAACTATAATGCTAAAATATTTAATATAAGAATTTATCTGTAAAGCACAAGACAATAAGTCCAAGCAAATGTGATCACTGCTGACCTCTTCTGAAAGGGGGGTTTCATTAACTATTAATGAACACTCTGAAAGCTTCCCTGGTCACAAGAATGTTAAAAGCTTCCTGGTGAATGTGGTGACACAAAGAATAATTCTGAATGCCAAAAGAAAATACCAGGGTTTGTGCTTAAAGACATTTTGTGAATTCCTAAAACCAAATGACTCCTGTTGACACATGTATTTTCACCACCACAACCATACACTCATTGCAAATCTCATAAAAACATGATGAGTGCCAAAGACTTTCTCGAACCAACACATTCATAAAATAATATCTGTTGTGTCTACATTAAGTCTGTGGTTTCATTTTGGGGTCAAAATATATCCTATGTTTTTCTACAGGTGAAATATTGCGAAAAATTCAAATTTTGGAAACTTTACCATATACTGATTTATTATTTAGTTTTACAAGAACAATGATGTACTGCTTAATAGTACACCAGTAGTTATTTTTTGGATAATTTGTTCATTAAATACTTTGGTGCTCCAATAGCTTCAGTGTGGATGAACACAAGGATTTGTTAAAACTGCCTGCTAGTTGGTTCATCCTCATGATTTGAATTTGAAATATCCTCCATGGACTCATATGCTGTGGATATTGCTCTGTATGCTGTGAATGTGTTGCTCAGATTGGTTGATAAATATAATGTTAATTGGCCAGTAGTCAGGCAGGAAGTGATAAGCAATCAGAGAATTGTAGGAAGGCTGGAAGGCTGAGTCAGGAGATGCCAGCCTGCCGTTTAGGAAGTAGCGTGTAATGGCACACAGGTAAAGCCTTGGAAAAATGTGGCAACATATTGATTAACAGAAATGGGCTGAGTTTAAGTGTAAAAGCTAGCCAGTAGTAGACCTGAGCTAATGGCCAAGCAGTTTTAATTAATATAAGCCTCTGTGTGTTTACTTGGGTCCAAGCGGTTGCAGGACTGGCAGGTGAGAGAGTTTTGTCCTGACTGAGAGCCAGGTGGGACACAGGAAAACTTCAGCTACACTCATATGTTAAAGATTGGGTCCCTATCTGGTAACCCTACTTTGGAAACTTTGAGGTTTAGAAACTTCAATAGGTACACCCTTGTTGGAAGAAGTTGACCACTGGAAGTAGGCTCTTGAGAATATATTGTCCCTAGCCTTTGTCCCCTGTCTATTTCTTGACTGGCAAGCTACAGCCACCTGCTCTGTCACACCTTTGCCACTTGATGGGCTGATACTTATCAACTCTGATCAAAGTAAACCCTACCTCCTTTAAGATGTTTTACACTCATTTCTTTGGGTCACAGTTATAAAAGTTTAACCGAACACCAAGGTAGTAAATAAGAGGTTAGATTCTAGAGAACCCAAGAAGAAGCAGCTACTAAAGGCTGTAAAAAATCTGTTAATTTCCATCATTTTGAAATATGTAAGCTTTAATCATTGATTAGTTGAAACAAATAAGATAGATATCACTGTCAGAAATCTTGCATCCCTTCAGTTAGTTTGGGATTATGTCATGTCAAAGTATGCTTTCAATTATAGTGAAAGAACTACCTGATAACCACAGAGGAGCACTGAGCCAGCCGCCGGCCAGCACTTTTCAGCCCCGTGTATATTTGACCCATTTCCATTGCTCCTTCCAAGCCAACAACTTCGAGCAGCTGGTCACTCAGATCTGAAAGAAGATAAATGCATGGTCAGTCATAGTAAATGTGCATGTCCACGGTAATGCCACTGCATCTTACACAAGTCACAAAGGCCACACTATGAAGTGTCTGTCTTGAAAATCAAAAGTAATGAAAAAAATGCAGTACTTCTGTAAGTCTTAGTTTCAGTAATCCTTGAGGCTCTATGGAAAACTATTCTCTCTCAGCTTATTCTAACACAAGTGGGAAGAACAAACTCAAAGCCAAATAATACAAAAAAAGAAAGTAAGTAAGAAAGAAAGAGAGAGAGAAAGAAAGAAAGAAAGAAAAGAAAGAAAGAAAGGAAAAAACATACCAGTAGTTTTTAACATCAACAAACTTAATGTTATTCCACATGTATACATGGAAGAGCTATACAACCCACATCAGACACTTGGCAGCAAACACACATTTCATCACTATAAATAAAGCATACAGATCTACTGTCAGACATGATTTTGTTAAATTGCTCAAACAAGAATCCTTGGAGATCATGGAGTTGAAGTTTTTTATTTCATAGGTTATCAAGACTTAGTCTTACTTTATTGAGTGGCTTGAACACAAAGTAGCTATGTAGAAGCTCAAGAAATGATAGAAGTTTCTGGAAACATTTGCCTGAGGTTAAGGAATATATACTCTAGCAAAATGACATTTGGGAGTAGATGAGATAATTAGCACATTGTAAACATCATCTTATTATTATTAACAGAAACATCAGAAAGGGACTGGTACCACCTGTTAAGTGTTTATTAAGCACATGTCACAGTAGCAAGCATGTGTCACAGGAGTGACCTCACTGATATATGTCCTAAGTCAACTTAAAGAAGCTGAAAGTGAGAGGATCACTTTTTAAATATTCACAGACTAAGGACATGATAAAGACAAAGTTGAGCTCACTCACTCTGAAGCACAAACAACATACACTATCTATATGCAAAAGAGATACTTAAAAAATAGAGACATTTCTTGCCTAAGTTGTACTTTGTAAGCTACAAGCTCTTCCCAAAGGTTTGACTAGTGTCGAAAGCAGAGGATGACCTCTCATCAGCTGAGTTTCAGGGGAACCTGCCCCCCCACTTTGATAGTGGACTTGCTCAGTTACAGAACACAGAATGCTGAGATCTTGGTAGGATGCAGAAAGGACAGTGACCACACATGGCCCTTTTCTTTTGTGGTGCTCGTCTCAATGTGTAGCCATGGCTGACTTTGAACTTGATACCAGACCAGGCTGGCCTGGAACACAGAGATCCAACTGCCTCTGCAGGGCTTAAAGTCACATGTGGCCATGCCCAGTGCAGTATTCTTGTAATGTTTTTGGTGTATTTTCAAGCGTAAATAAAATTGATAATGTTTTAGTAGCAAGAAAATGTCTGGAGGGGGTACCACACAGTGGAAGCCACAGCAATTATACCAGATAAACATGTGGTAGTTCTGCACCATCAATGTTGAACTTGGGGATAAGCAAATGTGTTTGTGTGGGATCTGTTTTGGACAGGAAGCTTTCACTAATTACTATGGAATGTGTGATAGCTCAGAGTTCAGAGATGTTAATGATCCATGTTCAATGAAATTCAACTGTGGTGAACAGCTCTTTGAAACCCCCAAAAGTTCATTAGGCTCACGATCATTAAAAAAAAAGTAACATAAGCTCTTAAGACAGAATGTATGGCCAAAACAATATACCTTAAATTGACTGATAAGAGAATATTACTTTAAAAACTCTGCACCATAGTTGTAGTAGGAAGTGGTCCCAAATAAAAACAACCATTTAGCTACACAAATGGGTGTACCAGGCCGTGGCTGGGATCTGAAGCCTTAGAGAATCCGTCTTGCTGCCTTCACCCTATTTAGACTTGTTTCTCAGAAGCTTATTCTCTGTTTTTAGCTTAAATTTCTGTTGCCAAGAACAGATGGACAAGGAATAGAAACATATTCTTTCAGCTGTAGCCGGCACTCAAATGTGCTTGGCTCTATAGTCTGGGTGCTAATGTTCGCATTTCTTAGGTATATGTCAACCAGAAAGTGGCATCGTGGCAGATCCTGAGGGCCCAGATGTGTGCAAGGTAACAGTTATAATGTACACCACAGTGATGGAGTGCATATTTGGGGTTGTGGTTTTGTGCCACTCAGTTCCGAAATAGGTGAGATTTCATGCAATTTTTTTTTCTAATGATCCGAGACTAGAAACTATTCTCCAAGTAAAGCAGTTTCTCACAACAGAGTTGATCTGTGAGCCCTAACTTTCCTATGAATCACAGGGATTTGTCTACACCCACACCATATTGCTACTGTCTACCACCCTCCTGCTGATTTTTATCTTTAATTTGTCTTTTTCTCCATGAAAAATATCCTGCAAATCAGTTCTACTGTTAATAATCAGTAAAGAAGATAATACCTCATGAATTCAGAAGGCTTCAGCTTTTGTACTTTCAACCCTTGCATGAAAAGAATTCTCTAGAAATGGCAGAATATTGAGGAATATGAACAAGAGTAAAAAAATCCCATTTTTTTAGGCCTTAGGAGGAAATCAAAGGAAAAGCTAAAACCCAAACAGTCCTACACTGGAGCTGTGCAAACTGGCTCCCATAAGATGTTGGCCTGTTGATGCCGCGTCCATGTGTCTGTCTGCGATTCTTGAGTTCAGGATCCTGATTGACTTTGGACACGTAATTGCTATCTATATATTGTTGAATTTGACTCTGCCTGTAGTACCTAAAAAATATCCAAGACTTCTTCACCCCGTACCCAGCCAGCCTTTAAGTACCGCTGCTCTGCCAATCACTGTCTGACAACATCCACTTACCGAATTAATGTGATCCTGGCAATTGATGGCATATTTAGAAGAGTTATAGAAAACTGTAGGCCATGAGCAAAAATCCACTGCATTGTCTGTTTTTGCGTGAGTTAGGATTTAGACTAACTTTTCTATAATTAACAAGCGGGAACATTTTAACAAAAATAATATACAGTGACGTAAGAACTATGTGAAATTTCAAATTTCATCATTAGTAAGCTAGTTTTCATTCGTAAGTTCTATAACTGTCTAGCAGGTTCCAAGGACAGGGTGGGTCCTGTGTCAGGGACCATGTGGGCCCCAAAAGTCTAAAATGTTCACTGTATGAGCCTTTATAAAATTGGTTGTCCACTTCTGCTTAAGAGAAACATTAACTCTTTCAGATCACAGAGGTTTTTGCTTTAGTTTGTTGCTATAGATATAAAATGGCACCACAGTAGCCTGGAAGACATAATATCTGGACACACATTTCAGTGCTCACATCCATGTGGTTCGCAGCTGTTTTAAACCATGGTGTCTTACCACACTCATGTTCAGTGAGGCTTGCCATGATCCATTTGTTAAATATAGATATATCATAAAACAGCAATGTTTCCCATTTATATCAAAAGAGTTAGGGCAGCCTAACATTCTCGTTTGTGCTCAGTCATTAAATTCTTGTTCAGTTTCTTGAGTGTGAAAAATAGAACTGAACTCACAGACAGGAAGGCAAAATTATGGCCAGAGCTAGAGGTCCAGGTGGGTCAACTCTTCCAGAAGTCACCTGTCGAGCATCAAGTAATCACAGTGGCTGCTGCGATGGCTCAAAGAGGAGAGGCACTTGTTCTAAAGCATGGTCAGGCCTGATGATCTGAATTGGAAAGCCTGAATTTACATGGCAGTGGAAAACACAGACAAATGCAAATTGTCCTCTGACCTCCACATATGAGCTATGACATGTACACACACACACACACACACACACACACACACACACACACACACACACACACTGAATAAACAAAAGAAAGAAGTCCTGATGTAGGATGTGTGTTCCTCTCCTGCGGAAGGTCTTTGGATAATACCTATGAAAGAGGAAAGAGCAGGTGTCTCAGCATTACCCTTAGGAGAGTCAGTGCATTTCGTGAGAATAGTGATGGACTTGGTGTGTGTTTGTTTCTGTACTACAAGGGACAGACCCCAGGGCCTTACATGGTACAGGCAATGCCCTGTGTCTAGCTACAGACCCGCGCTGCCTTTGACTTTTCAAATCCTTTCCTGAATATTGCTAATGCTGCATTGTTTTATTCTGCAAGAAGTCAGGGGTATGAAAGGAAACTATGAATATCAGAGGCACAGATAGATCGGGAGCGCAGGAGCAGTGGAGCTAATAAGTGGGTAATATTTATTCATAGTCTCTTCGTCTTGACAGTTAGGCCCTGGTAATATGTCTCATTATGTAATTGTTTCAGACTGCCATATGCGAGAGAACAGAAGAAGAGCCACTGCAAACACAGGCTGAGTGTGGGTTGTAGCATTTCATAGAAGAATGTGTCCCGAAGGAAGAGGAGGGAGATGCGGAGCAGAGCAGGAAAATCCCTGTGTACAGCATCCAGCAACGTGCTGTCCTACTGTGGGAGATGTGGAGCAGAGCAGGAAAATCCCCGTGTACGGCATCCAGCAACGTGCTGCGCTACTGTGGGAGATGTGGGGTGCAGGTCCATTTTATCAGAGCAGTACATTTCTAATCACCACTTATCAAGCCCATAGCTGGCCTTTGAGCATCAATGGGGTTCTGTATTTGCACATATGTAGGTTCTGTGCTTTCCAGTCATGTTTACTTTGTCTAGCAACAATTTCAAACATGCCTGAGGATCCAGAGTAGTATATTCTTTGTATTTATGTTTTTACTGGAGATTAAACTGATGGTCAACTGTCTTAGCGCCTGCTAGGCCAAGCACACATTCTAACTGAGCTGCTCCCCAAACTCCCTTAATAAACTTTTACCAGATCAATGTACAGGAGACACATCCACCAATGAGAACACTTTGAAGATTCTTTCTCAGTGGTTACACCCACTGTCCACTGATTTTCAGTTTACACGTAGTGACCTTTTGTCCTGCTCCCGCTATCGAGAAGACGCAGAGTTTAGAAGGAGGCTGATGCTGGGGCGACTTTAAGCAACATCTTCTTATCCCGGAGTCTGTATTTCACTGTCTGTAAACACAGTGGCGAGTGTTCAATACCCCCATGAACATACTGCGCGACTGTGTATCATCACAGTTGACAGAGGGAAATGAAGAGTTTCAGTATACATACTGCATGCTTGCTATGGACAGACTCTCCATAGGCATTCTCCTAGTTAAAACTCCCAACAGTCAAAACAGCCAAAGACCGAGCAAGCAAACAACCCAAAACTCCCAGCATCCTTAGAGGGCAGCACTGCTCTCCTCATTTGACTGATGGCAAACATAACGTGTGTTGAAGTCTTCACATCTGATTGAAAGCTGTGTTCTTTCCATGAGGCCCGCTTGGCTCCGATTTCGTGCTGTTGTGTGTACTTACCAACAGGAGGAACTGATGGAAAAAGATAATGAAAGCTACTAAATCCTGTATCTTGAAGTCATTCTAGCAATAATACTGATTATTTTAGATATTATTACTACAATCAAACACACAAAATTCTGCTAATGAAGACTATACCAGGTCACATGTGCTGAAGCTCTGAAGAGTCTCTGGGCCAAAGCTAAGATATTCCAAAACCCTTTGGAGAGTATTTCTATCCAAAAAGATGTTTTATCTAAGAAAGAGATGATTTTGATAATTCAACTTCCTATAAAATGTAAAAAGTGTATGAAGGATTAATACAGACACACACACACACACACACACACACACACACACACAAACACACACACACACACATACACACATCACATCACATCACATGCCTGCTTTTAAAAATGGCCTTTAAAGAATGTATCTGATTGTCTCCTTCAAGACTGTCTGGTTTTTTTTTAAAACAATTGACCAGAGCTGACTATTACTTTATGGGTTTTCATTTTAAAATTCTGAACCTTCCTAAAAAGATCTAAAAAGACCAGAACCCCCTGTACGGTACATTGTCAACAACCTCCCCATTGTGACCAGAGCAGTTCAAGGACTATAAAGCACTTGATTATAGCTTACTTGAAAAGTGAGCTTCATCACAGGACACTCAACCCCAAAATCACTCCATTCACAAGACCCACAGAGAACGAGTTTAAAGATTTCCCACAGTCATGCATGGCTTTGACCGACAGTGTGCAGCATCAGGAAATGCAAGCGCAGTGTGTGTGAGTAAGAGAGGGTAGTGAATTGAACAGTGGTGCTTCTGGGCCCTTGAGTCAGCTTGCTCTCTTGGAGCTTTGTGGAGGGACTGAAGGCTCTCACTTGTTTTCTGTGTGAATGAGCCATTAGTGTGTGGGAATGTTTTCCCAGCCCATTGCCTCCTCTGCCCTCTATAAACCAAGCTACTTCATGTGTCTCCTCATATTAGGGCCATTGCTGAACAAAGCAAGTGCTCATGAATGAAAGCTGATGTCAGCAAATTCTGGACTGCTTTTGGAGGGGCATCTGTACCCTAACTCTGAGGCCTGTGAAGGAGCGTAGCCAGCAGAGACATCATCAACCTTTACTTTCGAAACAAAACACAAATACTTAAAATCTCAACCTAGTGGGGACACAGCCAGTGGCCCTTTCCATGAAGCTTTTTGGGTTTTCTAATACTCTCTAGAAGACTGATGGACATCAGTTATTTTCTTAAAACATAGAGCATAGACAGATACTTCTGTTGTTCCTTAATTTTAACATCAAAGAATTATGAGGGAAAAAAAAGCAACAACCAAAATCTTAAACCATAGTAGTCTTGAATTCATAAGCTCAATAATGAGAATTCAAATAAAAACAAAATATAATGACAAAAAACAGTGCTTTATATTGAGTGTTTCCCTGTGTATCAGAGCTGTCTTGGTATTCAATCTATCCTGCTTACATATAAATATTGCACATTCTAGTTGGAGATTGAAAGACTTGATTATAGCTGGGGTTATCGTGCATAAAAGCATGGCTGGTCAGAAGAAAATCTCACTCTCCGGGCAGTTTGTCTTCGCAGCAAAAGCTACATGGCTAAGCAGAATTAAATCCCAATAATTCTAATTTGGACCTTTGAAATGCCCAAAATATGTAGGATTATATACTCATGTCTGGTGTCTTGCAAGAGATCTCTTGAAATTTTGATGATTTTAAGGCCCTGTGCACTTAGACTATAATTGTTTCTATTTGAAACAGTGTGTGTGTGTGTGTGTGTGTGTGTGTGTGTGTGTGTGTGTGTGTAAGTTTTGCTTTAATGAAAGACTGTGAATCTTCATGAACCAAGATGAGAGCTGTTATCTGCTTTCTCAAACACAGAATACCTTTCCTAACAGTATCACCTTGCTATACAAAGATGAGCAGTTCTTGACTCACCAGAGCCTCTAGGAAAGAAGTATTCCAGTCAGGAAAGACTCCGCTGAGCTTGTCTTATTTGTTTGAAGGCTTATAACAGATTTCTGACAAATGGGCCATCCTATCTAAGGGGCCACCTATTAACAAGTACGGATAGCCTGGTGGACACCTGACTCCTATTCTGTGGCTAGCATCGCCTCTTCTTTCCAGTGCTGTAAGGTAATTTTATTTCTTGACCTTATGTCTACCGAAAAAGAATTGTACTATTGTCCTGGATAACTAAATTGAATTAATGTTGACACAAGCAGTTTTATTTGAATGGGATTTTAAATTAGTTCCATTTGTAAATACTTAAAAGAAATACAATATCCTTTTCCATGTCAATTATAATGCTAGCAGAGAAATCCATTCCACACAGATATCACTTAGACGAGTGCCTCAGCCACCTACCACTGCACAGATTCTCAGTGTCTAGTCATCTCATGGTTTTCATTACCCATGGACTGCAAGTTCCCAACGAGCTTTTGTTTCAAAAACTACAAGTGAAAATGAAGCACTTCTAGGCGTACATGATGAGGGAGTCAGAGAATCCTTTATATTTTACAAAGCAGTTTGTTATCTTAGCGAAGATTCTGCTCTGATATGAATCCAGGGTTTAGAAAAGTTTAGCACTCTGTTTAACAAGAGTAACGTGAAAAGGAGAGAAAGCCACTGGAAGTGTCTCCATCCCCCCCCCTGCCAGTCCCTGGAAGTGCGCTCCCCCCCAGCCTCTGGAAATGTCTCCCGAAAAAAAACTGAGGATGGTAAGAGAGGGGTCAAAAGCAAACTTTCAGATTGGTAACACATGAAGCAAAGGAAGTTCTCTTCCCTTTTAGGGAATTGTTTTGGGGGGTTGAGGAAGCCAGCCTGTTTTCTGATTAGACCCATGCACTTGACTTTTCTTCTGCCTACTCATACAAGACATATAACTTAAAAAAATAGCTCAAAACACCATCACATTGATACTCTTGGTACAAAGAAAAATGATTCTTTTTAGTTGTATTCTTACAGAAGTTATTTGTTTAAAAGGGCCTCACTGTATTGGTCTTGAGCCCTTCATACAACAGGACAAAAGCAGTTCTGTGAAAGAAGACTAAACTTGGACAAACCGTTAGAAGAAAAAAAAAGCAAAGTTCCTCTCTGTTTTTATCAAATTTGATTGCTGCAGCTGTTCCCAGCTTCTGTATTTTAAAAATAGCCTTATTCAGTGCCTTGTTGGCTAAAGGCCAGAGTGCCATTAGAACATGCTGTACGGAAAACCTCTATTCAGTTAGAGATACAGAAATATATTTAAGATCAGTGGGGGTCATCTGCACCAAACACTTGTAAAGGAAAATAGAATTTTAATGTGTTTGCACTGATCGCCACTTTTACTAGCTAGTTTAAAGCCCCTGTGAAAGCTTCCCTATTATTCTTTTATTTTTCTCTCTCAGGTAAAAACTACAGAATAAGTATTGACTTTATTGGAAAAAATATTATTAGAATGGTCTGTTTCTCAGATAGAGACTGTACAGCTGAAATACACATTTCAAAGAGTACCTACTAATGGCTTTGGTTTGACACTTACAGGCACCCGTCCAACAAGGTGGGAACTACTAAGCAGCTGCTTCAGTGGGTCACTGCATCTCCCTCCTGAGGTCTCTGCATCCAGAATAGACCTAGTCTGCCCCCAAACCCAAATGAGTCTTTTAGACTGATAAATACATAACATTGGGCTCAAAATGTGTGAGTGTTGGGTCAAAACAATGAATTATCCAGTGGTATTTCAGAGTTGACCTCCATATCTATTCAATCTTTTCCCTTTTCCTCAACAAAGAATTGAAACCAATGTTTGAGACTAAACAGATTCACACAGGAGCGCTAATTTGTGTTTCCAGTAAAAGGAATTTGTTCTGCATAGAATCTATATAAAACTTTTGAATTCAGAGAACAGAGGTCACAAGGAAGAATTAGAAAGCTGAAATTGGCCTAGGCGAGAATAAGAGTTTCATTAGGAAACTACACACCTACTGTGGAGGTGTGAGACACCTGAGAATTTACTGTGCCTCAAAGCTAATATCTTAACTTGTGTAGAGGCTGAAAGAAGTCTCTTGGGGTAAAGGCCTCAGACTTTATCACCCATAGCAATAGCAGTAGGCAGAGTGAAGATATCTGTTGTAGTCCCATGACCTCAGAGTCCCATGAGGAAGCATTCCCATACACACAGTAGGATGTGTTAGTGAAGATAGAACTTCAGTTTGAACAATTTGTTTTTTATTTTATTTAAAATAGAATCACAGAATTCCCCCTCCTTTTTAGCCCTCCAACCTCTTCCATGTACACCCCTACTCTACTTCAAATTAATAGTCTCATTTTCTTTAATTATTATTAATATATGTGAATAAATGTATGAGTACATGCCAAGTTTGTTTTGTAAGTTTGCTTGTATGATGTACTTTTGGGGCTGAATACTTGGTATTGGATAACCAGTTAGGGGCCTTTTCCCTGGCGAAGACAAATTCTCCATTTCTCAGCAGTCATATCTCAGGAGTCGCGTCCATGAGGTTTCTCCATCCACATTGGCATGTCAACTGGTATTATCATTGTTCAGGTCTTGTTTAGGTAACCCTATTGTTGAGATTTCATGTTTATAGCTTCCCTGTCATTTATAGGAGACACAAATATCACAGCAGACTTCTGGTTCAATGCTATAATCTTTCTGCTCCTTCTTCCAAGATGTCTCCTGAATCTTAGATGTGGAGGTTGTATTGCAAATGTAGCAGTTATGTCTGGACACCTCATGAAATCAAGTATTCTTTGCCTTTTGACAAGTCATGACTTTTCATAATGGTCCCTGTCTTCTGCATAGAGAAGCTTCTTTGACCAGGAGTGAGAGCTACATTTCTCTGTAGGTTTAAGGATAAGTATTTAAGAGTGCAATTAGGAATCGTACAATTAGGAAATTCACAGTGGTACACTCTCCTCTAAGATCCATGACCTAACTAACCTCCTTGGCTGGTTAGGTTTTCAGGACTAGCCAGTATTCCCATCAAGTTTAATTGACATTAAGTCCAATTAGAAAGCTGTCAGTTAGGATACGAGTGCCACTATTGCAGCTTTAGGTACATCTTATCATACTGGTCATTGCTGTGGTTCATCGGCATCACAGCTGCTCAGGACTATTGATTGTTTTCCAGCCTCAGTACCTAGCATAGCACCTTCTGGTATTATAAAAGCTAATCCTAAGGGAGGAGATTTTTGAATCAGTTACAACTCAATCCTCTGAGGAGTAGGTCAGAAGTGTTTGGTATCTTTAGCAGTAGGAATTTATCTTCTGTTTCTTGGAGACAATCAAGGGCATTGCTTTTGGAGTCTCTTTTAATAGAAGGTTTCCTGACACAGACCCAGTGACCTGGAACTTGGTATGTAGACCAAATTGGCCCTTCTGCCTCGGCTTCCCGAATTCTGATAATACAGGTGTGCACTACCATGTTCAACTTGAGTTTTTGAAATAGGCACAACCCTATTCTGACTTTTTTCCTAGGTGCAAACAGGGTTGAAAGTGTACCCATCATCAATATTTTTCTTGTCAAAGATGAATGGCTGTCAGATTGGTATTGAAATAAGGAAGGTGTAAAAATACTTCAGGATCTACATGGGTACCGGTCAATGGATGCTAACTACTGTGAGTGAAAACGTATCAGAGGCTAGGAACGGGCCAGGTACTGGCAGTTTAGTTCTAGAAGGTCACTGGGAGGGATAGCTCACACTTTGAAGGTCACAGCCAGTTGTATTGAAATGATTCTCTAATTTAACAGTTGGTGCAGCCGTACTGAACACCAGATTCAACTGGAAGGTACTAAACAGAAACTTGTCTTACAAGTTCTGATTTCAAGCCCAAACTTCTGCTTTAGCTACAAAGGTAATCTCAGGCAAATCATTTAATATTTCTGGGATAATCTACCCAATCTCTAAAAGAGGAATGATACATGCTTTACCTTGTGATTAACTCTCTTGTTTCAATCAATCCCACAGTAATTTTCTTGCTTATTCTCTTTCTTTATCCACTAGACTAAATATACTTTATGCCTAAGTGATGCAATTATGAATTCTGTGAATGCTACACTTTTGATGGATCAACATTTCCTTGAGAGTGGCTTGAAAAATATTGGAGGTAAACTAATTAAGTGTGTGTGACTCATGTGGAAGACATGTGGCAGCAGTTATTGAGGTGGCGGTGGGAGGCAGAATAAAGAGAAGGAAAGAACAACAAAAAATGGATAAGCTAGAGAAATCCCTTGGGTTAGAGAAATGTGAAATGCAATTAGGCTGGATGCCTCTTGAGAGAACCGGAGCATGGACATTCCTGCCATGAAGTCAAACAGCAGATAGATTAAGTAGGCCAGCACACTGCAGGTGGCAAGGGACAGCATTGGGCTTATGGTGAACTTGGACCAGAAATGACACCCAGACTGGTGTTATTGCTGCAAGGAGAGGGGACAGAGAGAGGGCACTCTAGATATGTTCTAGGTATAAAGCAGAATTTAAAAGGCCAATAGACTGTACTATAAGGGAGAACAAAGTTCCTTAAAACAGTGTGGGTGGTGCCCCAGCGTAATGAAACTCTGTATTGAGCTATTAAATGAATACAAAGATTTTACTAAACTATTGATTTATGATTTCTTAAATAAAAATAACAGTGTTGATAAAATGTACAATTTCTTAGTTCCCTGGATAACAGTGTTATGAAAAGACATTTGTTACTTGCTACAAGCTTATTAGAGTCTCAGGAATCACAAAAGCAAGTATCAACACACACAAAATAATAAAGAAGCATATTAAAATTACACATGTCAGCTAAGCTGGGGAAGGTGTGCAGTAGAGAACAAGGTATAAAGGGACCTGTTCTATACAAGCGGGGAAGCACAGGTCTACAATCCACCGTGGGCTCAGATCTGTCCACTGGGAATCCAAAGCTGCCTGTTCATCAGAAGACTCATTCTGGTTACAAGATGGGTAGAGAACCTGTGCTCAGCTGTTCTTGAATCTAGTCCTGGAGGTTTCACTCGAGTGAGCCAGTGCATCCACACTGTGGCCTTCTAAATATTTACATTTAACATGAAAAAAGTCTTTTTGTTTTAATCAGTCCAGTTGTATATTTGTGTCACTTACAACTGAATGACACCCAAGTGACATGTCCTTGGTACACTTTAGTGGAGTTGTTCTCCATCACTGGTACTTTTAATTGTTCTGGGTTCTATAAAGAGCGAGAACCTTGATCTAACCATCTATAATCTTAACTTTATTTCTCATACTCCTCTCTGCAAATTCTAAGACCTTGTCCCTAACACTGTTTCAGATTCCCTCAAGAGGCCTGATGCCACTGTCTGAAGTACAGGAAGCTTTAGTCCCTCCCCTATTCAGATGCTGCCAGTCTTTGAGGCCTTTATTACCCATGTCCCTTCCTGTGTCAATGATCCTAGAAAGGTTCTAAATGCTCAGCATCTTTAGTTCCCTTGCCAATTAACCTATGCTGTGAAGCAGTCTTTAGAGAAATGAAGATGCATGGTATGGGCGCCAGTGTTCAGGACCCGGGTGAAATCATCTTTCTCTATGGTTATTTCACCACCTAGGAGAACATCCCTCTAGGCCTTCTTGTTGGGAATGGCACTCACAAATGTTTCAACCTGATCTTCTCTGTCCCTCCACACTACCAACAAACAGAGCACCCGGTCTTACACAACTACTGATTTCCACTATTCTCTATGGTTTCCTCTTGATCGGGAATTTGGCAAGAGTTTTAATTTTTCTGGGGTGTTTCATGTTTATTGCTGTAGTATTCATATTGTTTCATAATTGTACATAAAATTTGTTTTTGGTTTATCCATTTATTTCATCCAATAAAATTACATTGTGCACCAGTAGAAACACATACAATATACTAAAATAGGAACGTGTGTGAGAAGTATAGAAATATGATGTGACGTCATAGAAAATGGAGGCTGTTTAACTTAACCAACAGGAGGTTCTTAAAGGAAGTATGGTTAGGAATAGTACAGGGAAAGGCCAGAATTGCAATCAGTCCTAAAAGACAGTATCTTGGTTACTTAGAGCTTGGAAATGTTTGCATATTTTATGTGGTGCAGTTAGGTGTATTTCCTCCCCCAAACCTGCCCATATACCCCTCCACCTTGGTCTCTTCCTGTCACTTTTTTCCAGTACCATTAATCCCTGTGCTATCTTGCCAGCCCATGGATTGAATTTTTGAAAGAATATTTTGGGGAGTTTAATATGACAATATCTTCTTGGGGTGGCTATTTAACAACATACATTTGTTTTCAGCTTTGTAGGATAAGAAATCCAGGATCAAAACGGCAGCAGTGTCTGGTGAGGGCCTGTACCTATGTTTACTCCCACAAAGTAGGATTGAGAAGGGAGCTCTCTACTGTCCTTTAAATAAGGGCACTAATCTCAGTGATGACGGCCTTGGGACCTAATCACCTGCCAAAGTCCCACCTTCCAGTATCATTCCCTCTGTGGTTAGGATAACAACATAGGCTTTGGAGGGTTGGAGGAGGCATAGACATGCGATCCACCACAATCGGATTGCAAGCAGGAAGCTGCGTGATCATTTAGAGAAGCCCTGTGGTAATCCTCATGAAAAATGACCAGGAATCAAACAATCTTATATCCATGTGTAAAAATGAAGATTGTTCCAGGCACACAACTGGAACTTCACTGGCAGAGAGGTAGGGATTATTAAAGGGAGATAAGGACACCCAGGTTCAGTTCCAGAGTTGGTGCCGCCAACTCTGGCAGGAAAAGTTAGGAAAAAAGCAGACTGGGGGAGAACACCAGATAAATGTATTTTCAGTTATACTGGCAATTGGGGGCTGTGTTGAGCATTCATATACAGCTGTCTACAGAGAAGGCTGCTCAGAGAATTAATATCTGTACATGTGAATGTTGTTTTCAAATTAAGTTAAAAATCTTTCTGAATAAGAATGATACATCATCAAGTAGATTCTCAAACATGTGTTGAATCCATGATAATGTACTGAATTAAGGATGCGTGCACTCTCCTTGATTGCTAAAAGAAAAATTCATCTTAGGATTTAGCTTACAATGAATACTACCAGGGAAATAATGGCTCAGTACCTTAGAGAAAACTTCTTGAAGAGACCAATATAAAACTGTAGCCAAAAGGATTTGATTAAAGGTAATAATCAATGGGTTATCTTTGGGGAATTTTTTTTTATTAATTTAGGTGTTGTTTTGGTTTTTTGTTGTTACTATTGTTTTTTGGTATTTTTCAATTTTTTTGACATAGCCTTATGTCTACACTGTCCTCAAACTTGCTATGTCCCAGAGACTGGCTGAATTTCCGATATTCCAAACCTCCACCTCCCAAATGCTTCGATTATAGGTATGAAACCACCACACTGAGCCAATCTTTTGTACAATATTTTCTTATATTTATCTAGCTCTGTCCAGTTTCCAACATTTGCATATTTAATGTGAGCACACAATGTTTATATCTTATGTATAAGTTATTGTTATGTATAACTGTTGTTTTGTTTTGTTTTTGAGACAGGGTTTCTCTGTGTAGTTTTGGTGCCTGTCCTGGATCTCGCTCTGTAGACCAGGTTGGCCTCGAACTCACATAGATCCACATGCCTCTGCCTCCCGAGTGCTGGGATTAAAGCCATGCACCACCACTGCCCAGCTGTATAACTGTTTTAACCTGTAACTAGAAACATTCCCAACTGACCCAGGTTCACATATGAATTAAAATCAGAGAAGGTAAATTCTTTGTGACAATTTCACTCAAAGTCTAGGGCCCATGAACTACAAGTGGTAGCTCAAGGTTACAGACAGAACCATTCTTTGACTGACTGTTTTTAATTAATAATATCTTTCCAAGCACTTCTACACAGTAAGAATACTATCTAGTCCCTACACTTCCAGCTCTTCTGGCCTTGCTAACATTTCTCAATCCTTACAATGACTCAGGAATAATGATATCTTGTTTACTTTTACTGACCATTTTAAAAATTGAAGTCAGTTTCCCACATTTGACTTTGAATAACATAAACACATTAAGATTAACTCTGAAGTAATACAGTAAAGTGTTAAATAACAGTCTTTTAAATGATTTATGTTTTAAAATATTTTAAAAAATTGTCTAAACTCAATAACATCTTAAGGCTAAAAGTTCTTTCTTTGGAAGGAGAAACAGTACCTATTTGTCAATGTAAGATGTTAGTCACACTGTCACATTGTTGGATGCTAGCAGTGTCTTGTGGATTTTGACTTCTATTAAATGATGACTTATTTTTTTCCAGATAAGTCACCAGCAAGAGGCACTTACTTATTACACATGTTTTTCAGCATATGTTGCAAGTTTATTTTAATGCTGAAGAGGCACATTATGATCAAAGCAGAATTCTGCCCAATTTAAACTGTTCCAAGCTATTTTCATACATTCACTCATGTAATACTGTAAGATTTACATTAAAATGAACGCTTGTCTACAATTAAGCGATTCAGTCAACATTTAAAAAAAGGTGCAAATGTGTGCAACGTGAAAAAAAAGTCAACAGATGTGCGAATCATCTCTGCTTAAGGGCCAGTACCAAAAAGAACAGTATATACATAAAAGATATTCTAACATTTATTCTTTCTGTCCTCAAAGGATTTTCTACACTTTAATTAAAGGATACACACACACACTAAATCACACAACTTTTTATGTTAATAATTGGATTAACCAATCATAAATTGGGTTGAGCAATAAGTAATAAACTACAAAGTCAACAGTAGATGTAGAGATGAATATTTATATATGTTATATATAATTATATATATATATATGTGTGTGTATGTGTATTTGTGTTTTCCTTATTCTGATATCTCTCTATCACAATAATAAATAAATTCCAAAGTAATATGAGAAGTCTTTGGCATGGGGAACATATAGAGATTCCATATGACTAATCAGAATATGTACCATGAAAGCATTTACATAGGAATCATCAAGGATGCAGTAACACCAAGAAGAACTTCAGATTATAAAGATCAATAAGCTTGTGCACGCATGGGTCTGGTTGTGTTGTGCATGACCAAGAGTCCTCATCTGTATCCTAATCTAAGTGAAGTTCCTCAAACATCTTGCAATAAATTGTACCTAGTCTTCTGTGAGGTGATCCTGGAAAACACCAGAGAACTGTGAGATGTGTGAAGTTAGTTCAGATGGAATCATTAAAATCAAATATTCCATGAGGCATGTTTTGGTTACTGTTGGAAAGATGTCTAGTCCTCCTCCACTTCAGTGGGTGTGAGGCAAAGACTCTTATGCTGACTAGTGGCTTGTAACATTTAGACACCCTGGAGCTTCTCATCAGGGAGCATCAGTAAGGGGTGGGTGCTTAAGTACTGACCTGATCCTGTTCTCCCCAGTCAGCTGCAGGACAATTGGTCCTTTGTTCGACTAAATTCCCAGTGTCTTCTATTCGAAAACATAGATGCCTGGAGATGGTATGGACTGACAGTCAGAATGTGATTGGGGATATGAGAGGACAGTATAGTAATTAAACTTACACATGGAAACTTACACACAAGGGCCCCTTCCTGTATGCATCCATGTTCAACTTGGATGTGACTCAAACTTCAACTGTTTTGATGGGCTTCAGTTCCTCTATAGTGCTCTGTGAATAGTCCTGTTGACCAGCACCTTCTTTTTTTTTTTTTAAATATTTTTATTTTATAATTAATTTAATTTTACATATCAGTCACAGTTTCCCATGTCCTCCCTCCTCCTACCCCCCAGCCCACCCCCCATTCCTACCTCCTCCAAGGCAAGGTGTCCCCTGGGGAGTCAGCCCAGCCTGGTAGATTCAGTTGAGGCAAGTCCAGTCCCCTCCTCCCTGCCCCAAGGCTGAGCAAAGTGTCTCAGCATAGGCTCTAGGTTCCAAAAAGCCGGCTCATGCACCAAGGACAGGTCCAGGTCTCACTGCCTGGGGGCCCCCTAAACAGTTCAAGCTAACCAACTGTCTCACTTATCCCAAGGGCCTGGTCCAGTTCCATGGGGGCTCCTCAGCTATTGAGTTCATGTGTTTCTGCTAGTTTGGCTATTTGTCCCTGCACTTTTTCCAATCATGGTCTCGATATCTCTCGCTCATATAATCCCTCCTCTCTCTCGCCGATTGGACTCCTGGAGCTCCACCCGGGGCTTGGCTGTGGATCTCTGCATCTGCTTCCATCAGTCACTGGATGAGAGTTCTATCATGACAGTAAGGGTATTCGGCCTCCGATCACCAGAGAAGGTCAGCTCAGGCACTCTCTCGACCATTGGCAGTAGTCTATAGTGGAGGCATCTTTGTGGATTTCTGGGGACCTCTCTAGCCCTCTGCTTCTTCCTGTTCCTGTGGAGTCTTCATTTATCATGGTATCTCTTTCCTTGTTCTCCCACTCTGTTCCTGATCCAGCTGGGACTTTTCGCTCCCCTAAGGTCTCTTTCCCCCGACCCTTGCCCTCCATTACTCCTCCTCACCCCCAGTTTGCTCATGTAGAGATGATTTCCTCCAGTGGAATAAACTGCAGCTGGTGACTTAACCAGAGTCCCTCAGCTGTCCATTGACATGACCAATACCTTCTAACCATGTCTCTGTTGAGACAATGATCAGCTGAGGGACTCTGGTTAAGTCACCAGCCGTAGTTTAGTCCACTGGAGGAAATCATCTCTCCTCACACATTTTAAGATGGGAAAAATAAGACTTCTGAGAAAATATAAGGCTTATGATTTGGTGAGTGGTTCCTGTGACCTAAACAGTCCCATAAAAACTTTTATTGGCACTTTTCCTACAAGAATATAATGGTTCACATGCTTAGTTGACTGATTAAGAAGTAATTTGCACATTTTTAGAATGTTCCAAAGTATACAAGACGTACATTGTCACAATACAGCAACAATTACTCTCCACAAAGAGAAGCATGCTAAAATCAGGGTCGTGGGTATGGGAGAGGAACATACACTCCTGTGAGTCAATTCAAGGAGGAACGTGAACACATCTCTGTGGATAACTTTGCTCTCCAGTTCCAACCACCACATGCAAAATGAAACCACACACACACACACACACACACACACACACACACACACAAAAAAAACCAAACAAACAAAAACAAAAACAAACAAAAAAAGTAGATTGCACATAAACATGTACTTCAGAGACTGTCTTGAAAGTCTGGGGTATCTAATAATCTTGGACAGAACTTGTACTTCTACAGAGCAACTTGATTTCTGGCCCCCGTTCAAGTGGCTCACTACAGGCCTTATTGTGCTTTTTCTCTTCTGTGTTAAGATTCTTAAATGCATCTAGCTTCTATTGTGCAAAGAAGTTCAAGGCTAGAATGGGAAACTGGAAAGCAGAGTCTTATTTCATCTTATTAAATCTAAGAATGTCTGAACATAGGCAGACCAGCCTAAGGGTAGGAATACATAGATGTCTGTTTTATTAGATAGATAGATAGATAGATAGATAGATAGATAGATAGATAGATGAAAGAAAAACTGAAGATGAAGAACATTCCTGATCGAAATGATTATCTGGCTAATTTAACAAGGCACTGAGTAAAAGAAGACTTTGTGTATTATTTCAGACATCTATTCTTTGAGAAGCTGGCATTACTGAGGTAGGTATATATCATATATGTCTTCACAGAGACTGCAGACTCAATAAGAGAGAAGGTATAGAGAACCCACATAGGCCAACAATGCCCTTAAACACCCATCAAAGCCCCAAATTGGGGTTGTTAGAGTAGCTGATCAAGGTGCTAGTTAGCTTTCAGGAAGGGGAATTAATAAATTTAATTGGGATAGCTGCTCAAGAAAGATTTATGTAAGTATCGATCCAAAGAATATGAAGTTCACCAGGTGAATACATAGGTGATAGAGATGATATGGAAGTGGATCAGCACATGCCAAGAACAGGAAAAGGTGGGAGAGAAAAATCTGACTGTGTTATCCACAGCATAATTATTTATCTGAAGGCCAGTAGCCCTTTATATAAACCCCAAGAATTTTGATTGTCTTATTGTCTCATTGGAAAAATCAAATCAAGTAATATATGCTAATGTTCAGCAAACTATGGTACAAATAAAAGTTGCACTGGACAAAGTTTATATGATGCTGTCACTAATTTTGTAGGAAGTGAGTGAGCAACAAGTGATATTCACCACTTAGGACAGTGATGGAAAAGCACAGCTTGATAAGTCATTAGCAGATATTCAAGTCAAGGAAAGAATGGTACAGAAAACATAAAGACTGGGGTGGAAAGGTGTGAGGGAGAGTTCACCCCTCATCTTGCTTTCTGTTTTCCCTACTGGGAGTGGAAGACATGTGCCATGAATCTTTGTGCCCAGCACATTTTAATTGACCTTACTTTTTTGAGAACACAAATTTTGGTTTCAGAAGAAAGCAGAAGTGAGCAGAGGGTGTAGCTCAGCGGCAAAATTCTCGCCTAGCATGTACAACTTCCTGGGTTCATCCCCAAGCCCTGTGAGAAAAGGAGAGGGGTGGGGGGAGGGATAGAGGGAGAAGAACAGAAGTCAACTAGCCCAGCCCCCTGGGGTCTGCATGTAACTCACCACTGTGAGCTCTAACAGTGTATAATTTTTCTCTGTTTGACTCATCAGTGGGTGATCCAGCAACATGGAATTAGAGTGCAATCCACTAGCATGTGACTTAGCTTTGATAGATAGCTAGACCAATGGAAGGCTTTAGCTTGGAATGTAACAGTTTGAAGAGGGAAGTACTGGCAGAAGTGATTCTGGCCAGGGCACATGAACAATCAGTTTTTGAGAGTCCAGAGTCAGAGTTTGTAGGGATAGCATCCTTTGTCTAGCATCCCTGCTTTCATACAGACCCTTGAACAGGTGAAAGAGAAAAGTTCCCTAGGCAAAAGCAAGAGATGCCCTTTATGAGCTGTTTCTGGCTGTATAGCTCTTGATCCCTCTTCTCTATCTTTTGGAGAATCTCTGGGGTAATATTAAAGATATCACTTTTCATCTTAAATGAAAAGGAATGGATCTTATTATTTGCAAGTCTCAACTGATGTATATGTCAAAGTAGAACCCTGATTTTCATCCCAAGGCAATTTCTCTTTTTTTCTGTCCATTATTATACTTGGGAGTCGTAGGGGTCAGTCCAGCCAGGGTGATGCTGTACATGGAACAGAGAAAGAAATGCTTGCCAAGATTCTGTCTTAAAGTCAAGTAAAAACATAACTTAGGTACATCAGCACCACAATTCTTAGCTAATTGAATATTCCTATCCTTGTTTGTAAAGTTCTATTGTGCCTTTCTGGAATAGGTTAACATGACTGAACATGCAAGCTTCATGACACATGTTCTGGTATAGATTACTGCTTCTTAAGCTATCAGTTGGGTGACCTTGAAACCTTGATTTATTATTTCTAACCACTGGTGCTTTCACTTGTAAATGAAATCAAAACGTTATTTGGAGAGAATATTCCCCATACATAGTAGCGTGATTGGCATAAGCCGGGCCATTAGTGTTTGCTGATAATACAGGTAACAGTAAAAATCAATTAGATGAACTTGAAGATTCAGACAGGAGACAGCACTCAGGAGCCATGAACTGCTGTAGGCTCTATTCAGAGCCTTAAAATCTTGATGAGAATGAAGACTCTAGTGTAAGGCTAAGATGTCTACTTCCTGCTTGACGTAGGAGGAGGGAAGAGTTAGCGGGCGATCATGTTCCACTTGAAACAACTCTCCTCCCCTTGACTGGAAGTCAGGGTGTGCCAAATAACCCCATCGTCTCCCTATTTTTATATCTCCTCCTTCCTTTTTTTTCTCTTATGGGTTGAGGTTTCTCTGTGTCTGTGTACACATATGCCATCTTCATATGTCTATTGAAGAGAAGAGTTCAAAATAAAACTAGTCACATTACTTTTAGAGGATTTGAAGAAGCCAGCTGTTACGAGTCCCCTCCCTCTTTTTTTCTGCTTTATCTTTTTACATTTGGAGCACAGGAATCATCAGATTCCTCTGAACCTCGCTGAGTTTGCTGGTGGCTGTAAACTCCACTCAAGTTTATCCCCCACCCCAGGTCTCCAAGGGTTGTCATACATGAACAAAGGGAACTCATGAGCTCTTGGTACACTTACTTCTCTTATTTACTCATCTTTCCTTTGCTCCTTCACTCTTCCTTTAGGTCCTTCTCCTCACCCTTCTCTGTGTCTAAAGTACCCGGCTTGTCAGGAGCCGATACATTTTACAAAATGATTCTCTCAATTTTTGGAGGATCTAGATCTAGTGGTAGACGGTGCATTCCTCAAACAGAATACAATTACAGGCTGCTCAGGAAACAAACAGGGCTTATAAACTGAGGACACGAGGGTCAACCTGACGAACCATCACTACTGGGTTAAAAAAAAAAAAACAACTTAAAAAATCGCCATTCATCAATTTTTAAAATGAATCTCTTGTTTAAACATTTATTTGCTTCAACTGAATAATGGAAGACAGTCCCAACTCTCCACAAACCAAAATGCAGCATCACTAAAATTCCTTTTCATAACATTTGATAAAGTTAGGCATTTGGATAGATGTGTGGATACACTGTGTGCAACGGTAAGAACAAGATCAAGTGTCTCGGTGTTCTTTCTTCCTTCAGTACGACAGCAACTGCATGAGGCTGTTCTCTAGAGTAATGATCCTGTCTGTCTCCAAAGGCCTTTTATGCTGCTCTCGGGAGGTCATCGGCAGCCTTCAGCTGCACTGTGCTCCACTCCTATTAATTGAAAATGGGGGTGTCAGAGGTCCACACTCAACAAAATCTGTCCTTTAAAAGGTAAACTCTACCAATTTCTCACTTGATGAAATGAGAGTTTATCTTTAGAAAACAAACCGTTTATATATTCGATTTCTTTGCTAGTGAGGAATAAGGGGAAAACTCAAGAGAAGATAAAATATTTTTATATTCTGTAAGCAAGGCTCACTTTAATTCTGTGTTTTAGTAACATTGTTTTGAGAAGGTTGTGAATATTGTTATTTTTATCATTATCTTCATTTTTGGGAAGCAACCTAGCATATTAAAAAGGTTTTCAACTCATTGGTGTCTTTTTTTTTTTAATATTGAAGATTCAATGAAAAGAATGAAAGAAATGTGGTTGAAGACGCAGGTGCGCTAATAAATGGGTGGCCTTTGGATTACTGTATTTATGTGTGCTATGGCAAAACTGAGCAGAAACCTAAATGTTATACATGCAAAGTGGTACAACAAGAACATCTGTGTTGAGGGGATTGAACTGGCATGGCTAACACCTCCAGTGCCAGGTGCAAAGGAAATTTCAATACAGCTTGAGTAATCTTGACTGCTAGCATCTGCCGGCTTCACATTAGCGCCTGTGTTCGCAGTCCACCACTACCCATTCGGGTATTTATGTGATACATCTGGTGGTGCTGTGGCCAGACAAGAAGGGGCAATGCCTTGGTTTCATTTCAGGGGGCAAATGCCCGACTCGTTAATTCAACACACAAGCAAAGAGGAATTCTTTTCAGGCCCACAGGCAGTGAGCCAGCTCTCCAAGGCTGCTGAGCACGTAGCACTCAGCACGATGACTGCTTTATCCTCGCTGGTTGCCTTACGTAACCACGTGTGTAATCTGGAGACATTTAGCTCTTCGGTTTAAAAGTCTGTTTCTAGATATTATTGCCAGGAAAGTAACAAGGCTTTTGTGTGTCGCCAGAGCTGTAACAGAGCTTTAATGTGACTTGGCTCAAAGTCTCAACATATATCTGATTTTCAGAATGAGTACGTGTGGAAGGCAAGAGAAGGGCAGAGATCTTCCTTCCATTAGTTTCCACCACATGAACCTCCCATGCCCCACAATTCTCTAACCGTGTGAAGATTACATCCCACTTCTCCAGTCATCGCATCTCTCCATCCCCAAGAGACGAGCACCCCACCTATGGCCAGAACAGAAACCATGAGGCAGCCCCTGCTTCAGCCTTCAGACCCCAGTCAGCCCCTTTGCTTCCTGCCCATGGATTTGTGACTCCTGATTTTACATTTCAAAGCGCTCTCCTTTCTTCCTGCTCTGCAGCCCATCAGGCCCTGGTGTCTCCACAGTCTTCCTCTGAGATCATTGTCATATGAATGAAGCTCAGTCACTCAGGATTTTCTCCTTGGAAGAGCCTCTCAGGTCTGTGTCCTCGCCAGTGTTCTTCACAAACATCTTCACAAATCTGACGACTGTGTTCTCCTCACTTTTCAAACAACTCAGATCTGGCTCCTTGCTTGCACTCATTAAGCTTCCTCTTGTTAATTTTGTAAGTCGTGCCCCTTCAAGTTGCTAAATTCCAGTGTCTTCACTATTTCAGTGGAGATGTCCCCGAGCTTCCGAGTCCCCCTTATTCTCCTGCTGTCCTCTTCTCCTTGACAATCTCTTTCATGTATTCTCTCTCCTTCCTCCTACACCACTGACCATTTCTTTTAAGATTCTTCTGCTTTCTTTTGTTCCCCACTGAACAATGAAAGGAAGAGCAGAATTGGGAGGCTTTTGTACTGAGCCCCCTTTTTACTATACTCTGTATTTAGAGAGTCTTATTCACAACGATGGTTCTGATAACAACATGTCCTTTTTAGTGCAGCTTTAGGTAAAATCCTATGTTGATCAGACATGCTAGAAACCCCACAAGAACTTTAAGGACACAAATAGGAAAGAAGAGAACAGATATTGTAAAATAAAGAAAATAATGCATGTAGGAAAAGGAACCATCATACCTTCATATAAAGACCTATACTTCAGATCATGTTCCACAAGCTGTCTATTCCCTTATTTCATGAAGGTTCACCAAGGGCTTTGTGGGGGTACCATTACTCTACAGAAAAGTAATACTGCCTCTCTCAAGGCAGTTGTTACTCTACCCTTCAGTCACTTGCCCTTGTTTTTTTTTCCCATTTAGATATAAGTGATGACAACTCCATTCCTGTGACCCCAATGTGTTGCCAATACCTTTGTAATACATGCCTTTGTAAACATACCTTCCAAAGTTATCCTGATCACTTAATCTGTTTACCATTATAACCCCCACTGATAAGCAAAGGCTAGATGGGATTTGGTTTTAAAGTAAACTAAGTTTTACTTTGAATAATGGATTCATATAAACAGAGACACACCATCCAGTGTTTGTGCTGATCTTTTACAAGCAGATAAGTTTGAGCTTAGCCTAACTTAGCCATGACACTTGAAATCATATTTTCTATGTCATAGCTTAAAAGTTAGAAATCTTGATCCAGATTAATGTGTCTCAACTTTGAAATCACCTCACAAACCCATTCAATAGTTAAATAAAAATATCAGTCTAATGAGAAAAAAGAAGTGAAAACCACAATACTATTTGCTCAGCCTTGTAGGTGAGTGTGTTGGTGGTCTGAGGCGCCTGCCAACAAAAGCTCTTTTTGTGCTCAGAGTTGACTAAAGGCCAAATGCTAATGGAGAGGAAGGCCTGATCTGTTTTGGAAGTGGCTCTTGCCCATGATGAATAAGAGATGGCTTAAAGAAAGATAAAGAGAAACTGATCATAATTATGTCCATTTATGGACTTTCTAAGCTAAAATAATACATAATATCCTTTGAGAAAAATGCTGAACCACTATTCTTGTAACAGAGATTTTAAGAATAGCTTGATTAAAATGTAATTCATGTATTATAAGATTTACCACTTAAATGTCATTAATTTTTGTAAATTGAAAGATACATACAGCCATCAGCACAGTAGAGCTCAGGTTATTTTCATAATCTCAGAAAGAAACCTATATCCTCTCTGCATGGCTTGTGCATTCTCTGATCCACTGTGAGTTCCACTATCTACTGAGAAACTAATGATCAACTCTATAAATCTGGCCATCCCAAATAGTTTTAACAAATGCAATCTTATGTGTGTCCTTTTAAAGTTTTTTTTTTCTATTTTATACTATGTTTCTTAGCTTACTCCAAGTTATAGCATCTATCAGGACTGTACTCCCTTCTGCCCCATTTGTGGATGATTCCATTGCGTTAATGTAGCCTATTTTTTCTTATCATTTCATCCATGTTTCACTGTTTGGGGTGATGGGGCAGGGTGCTACTGTGTAGAGCTCATGATCTTCCCATTAAAAGCCCAAAGTGGCTGGCATCATGGGTAAGTGGCATGCCACATTGCCAGCCACTGTCTTCCATCTTAATTGCTTTAGGCATTTGCTATTGGTACAGTTTGAATCTCAAGTGTCCCCAAAGGTTCATGTGGTGAAAGCTTGGTCTCTTGTTGCAACAGCATTCAGAGGTAAGACTTTAAAAGAGAACCCATTCTTTCCTGCTTTATTCGTTGATTCGTTGGCTTATGCATGGGTAGTGTATGTTTAGGCAACAGTGCACCACAGCATGTGTGTGGATGTCAACTTTCAGTAGTCAGTCCCGACCTACTACCTGGCTTCCAGCAGCGAGTGGGTCAAGCTCAGGCCATCAAGGCTTGATAGCAAGCACTTTTACCTGCCCAGTCATATCATAGCAGCCTGGACGGGATCTAATGAAGGATATTGTAACATTAGTGGATTCATCCAATGATTGATTTGTAGAGATTTGGAGGGGCTTGCTATGAAAGCAACCATGTCTTTCTGCTTCATGGTCACAGTTAAGTAAGCATTTCCTCCACCCTGAGTGGCTACTGTTCTTGGCCTCACGACAGGCCTAAAGGCAAAGGAACCAGTCAACAGCCAACTGAGGCCTTTGAAACCGAGAGCCAAAAGAAATCTTTCTTCCTTTAAGTTGACTTCCCTCAGGCATTTTGTCCCAGTGACACAAAACTCCTACCACAGCTGTTATGAACGCTGTTTCTGTAAATATTTGCTTATTGTACGTCTTTGTGTGACTGTGTGCTTCCCTTTCTCTGGGTCATTTATGTAGGAATACTGAATTGTCTATTTCTCTATTTTTTACTCTCAATTTTTCCTTCATGTTGCTATCTTATGGTTAAGACACATATATTTAAAATGCAAATGTCCTACTGAAGGACTGACACTTTGATTACAATACCCCTGCCCTTTTAAATCAATAGTAACATTCTTTGTGTGAAAGTCAACTGAAAAGCTGCCTACTGGGCTTGGGGAGATAGCTCCATTGGTGAACCGCTTGTACTGCGGGAGTGAGGACATGAGTTTCATCCCCACATGCTGCATACAAAATGCTGGGCACGGTGCCTACCATGCTTGTCGCCTCAGCGCTGAGGTGGGAGAGGCAGAAGGAACCGTAGGGCTCTCTGGACAGTCAGCCTAGTCCAGTTCGTTGAGTTCCAAGGCAGCGAGACATCTAGTCTCAGGAAGAAAAAAGAAGGCAGGTGGCCAGATGGTGACTGAGAAATAACACATGATGCTGTCCTCTGACTTCCACACAGATCTACACACATGTGCATCCACAAACAGGACCACACACATGGGCTTAAATTTGCCTGTGATTGTTATCTGAATGATAGATATTTTCTCAACCACTGACTTTCAGTGTGCTTTTATGTTTGACTATGAGGTATTTTATAGTCAACATGTACTGACATGTTAGTTCTTCTCTTTCTCACTCAGATCATTCCTGACTGAGTTTTTCAGTCCACTTCCAGTTGATGGCATTCTTGATCTAGCTAGACCTGTGCCTACCATTTGACTGTATGCTTTCCAAACGTTTCATGTTTACTTGAACCTTCCAGTGCTTTCCTTTGTATTAAGTGAAATTCTCTTTCTGCATAATTTCTTGGACTTTAATGATTTTTATTATATTTCCTTAAGCAGCCTTAATAGTGGCTTGGCTCTTAAAGCTTCCACTTACTGCTTATCAGAACCAAGTCCATCCACAAGCCAAACAAATTTCACTCTTCCATAGCTCCATCCTTTTGCCACATTTTTGTATTCTCATTCTTCTAATTACTATATGTATAAATGTTACAAATGCACATTACAATTATTAAATTTGTAATTAGTATCTTTTCTGGAAGCTGAAAGAAGAACAGAACAGGGAGTGCATGTTTGTGGTTTCTTTTCTGATTAAGTTGTTTATAATGATTAGATCTTTTCATTGGTTATTGTGCATCACATTACAATTTGGCATCAATTCCTCAGCCAATACTATGTGATTGCCCCCAATTCCTCAGTGCTATTATTACCAAATGTATTACATTTCTATATCCTGGGTCTAATCACACATTCTGTACATATAGTGTGATCATTTCTCTGGGAAGTTTTTGAGTTAAGAGAAAAAAAAAAGAAACTTGCACTTGAATTACATTTTATAATTACATAATGATCTCTATTATTACTCTTTATCATGAACCAAAGATACTTTACGGACTAACATGATTTCAGTTAAAATATTTTTAAAATGTTTTCTGTAAAAAAGGTAATTTTTTGTATGTGTTTGCTTTTGCAATGCATTTTCTTAATTTATACTTATTTGAGGATATAATTATGTTGTATTCATTTATGAAAGGATGTCCTGCTCAGTGTGGAATTGCTTGTTAAGTTTTCATTTATTGAGGCCTGTCATCCTAGTACTGCTGGCCCTTATTGCCTCTGAGAGAAAAATCATTTGTTAATCTTATTTGAATTAACTTGTAAATCCAAAGTTATGTCCAACCTGTGCTGGGCCACATGCAACTTTGTGTTCTCCAGTAGTGTGTGTGTGTGTGTGTGTGTGTGTGTGTGTGTGTGTGTGTGTGTGTGTATGTGTGTGTGTGTGTGTGTGTGAGAGAGAGAGAGAGAGAGACAGAGAGAGAGAGAGAGAGACAGAGGCAGAGGCAGAGGCAGAGAGAGAGAGAGACAGAGAGACAGACAGAGAGACAGAGACAGAGACAGAGGCAGAGGCAGAGAGAGAGAGACAGACACAGAGAGAGTGCCTGTGTGTGACTCCGTTGCATGGTTCTTTTCAAGTTCAATGTCCTGTCTTGAAGTTGAAATGTTAAAACACACATTGGAAGGTAGTATGCTATTGTTTCTTTTCTTTCTTTTTTTTAGCCTGTTGCTGCTTTCAAGATTTTTCCCTATTGAGAGGTCAATATTTTTACTGTACTGTATGTTGGGATGTCTTTGTGTTTATCGTCCTTGTAACCTGCTTACTGTGCTGCACGTGTAACCTAATGATTTTCAATAACATTGGGCTTTAGTCATCATTTTCTTCAACACTTTTTGCCACTTTGTCTTCTCTTCTCCTGATGCTGCATGTGCGTAGACTTGCCTGCTCTATGTGTCTCTTGCTTCTCTGGCTGCATATTTCACTTATTTTCCTCTTTATTAATTAGATTCCACAATCCATTTTACCAACCATGTTTCCCTCTTCCAGTTCAATCCTACTGCAGTTTAACTTAGTACCTTTTAGATCATTTCTCTGTATAGAACTAGTTTCCCTTACTATTCCAATGCTGCTTGTCTCATGTGCTGTTGTGCCCCTGGCTTCCTTCATTTCACTGGACAGTCTTAATGGCGGTTTGAGGACTTGGTCTTTTGCTTGCAATCCTACATAGCTTCTCTTGTCTGTTTCCATCTACACCTTGCTCAGTGAATGAATAAACTTCCCTGTATCCTTTCCGGACTCAAACATTTTTGTTGAAAACTTGATACCGTAGAAAATAAATCTTAGCGATTTTGAACCCTTGCTCTGCCCAAGAACATTGCAGCTTTTCTTCTTTGTTTAGTGCCTAGCAGGATTATAGGTGACATGGATTCCTTCCCACACTACCCCTCACTCTTGCTCTTGCTGAAGCCTCTAGCATGCTCCTCAGGGATTGCAGCCTGGGGAATGTGCGTAGCCTAGTCAGGTCTAGGGCAATGATAGTGAGATGTTCAGGATTCACTTTCACTTCCTCTTTGTCCGACCATCCCAACTCACTACTAGCTAGCTTGCCCTGCTCTTGTTTCACGTTCTAGGACATAAATTGCTGGACTGGCAGATCTATTAAGACAGCATCACTTGAAGAGACAGCTCCTGAAGTCAGTGTTTGACATATGCTCAGTGTCCAGAACATACAGCTCTCTGCCCTCTATCCCTTCGGAAAAGCCTATAGCTTGGCTTGTGTCCCAGTGACTCTACTGATATCCTTCTCATATCTTTTCTCCTTCAGTTTGAACTCTGTACTCTGTTAAAAATGAAATAACTATGTGGAAAGATGCATGAAGCAGTCTGTTGTTCAGCCTCCTTTATCCCGTTTATCCTATCGCCAAAACGTGTAATGAGAGCAGTGTCCCCGGGAGGGGGACAGGAGCACCTTTCTCTCTGAATAACATCTGGATTTTAGGTGCTGGATGTTTTGGAGGGACCCAGTAGTTTTCAGAGACATTCTTGAGTAAATATTTATTTATCATCACATAACTTTTATATGCCATCAATAACACTCTGTGGAGATTTTGGCATATATAATATAAATTTTGAGAAAATCATTTATATATATATTCTAACATTCTGATTATACACCTACATTTTTAACATTCCACCTATACATTCTACTATACACCTTAAACTATCGTGAGTAAAGGTAAACATTTTTCTTCTTTGGGTGGGAGTAGGGAACAAGATTTAAATGATCTTGCTTTATATATTCAGGAACTCTCTATCCTCTTTTGTGGAGCTTGAATGCAGTCAAGAAGATGGTGCCAGACTATCACTGTATTGAAATTTAAAAGAGACTGATCAGTAGAATATTGTCAATTATTATTTTTGATTAGCTTAGCAAATAGCAGACAATCATGTGAGTATTAGGAAGGAAGTGATAATACCCAGAGATGGAGACAATAAGAACAAATTATTGTATTAATTAATGTCTTAATGTTTTCTTACTCTGCAATGTAAGAAATCTAAGTTTATTGTCTAAATATAATACACCATGTTTATGACTATAAATTATGCTATTTTGTTACAAAGACAAAATTTGTTTCTTAGTAAAACATTCAGATTTTAACCTTATAATTAGTTCTCTCTTAAACCAATTAGCAAACATTAGTCTCTTCTACAGTTGACAGAATTTTTCTTATTCCCTCTTCATGAGCTGCTACTTGATCTGTTTCAGTTTGAAATATCTGCAGGTTGGATGATTACTTGGCCCTGGTTACCTAAGAACTAAAAAAAAAAAATTCCAACCACATCATAAACAACCTTTCAGAATCCCAAGATGAGAGTATAATAGAGATGAAGTAAGCAAAAATAAATCCACAGGCTCAGACAGAAGCACATCAGAAATTCTTACAAATGGTTGGGTTTCGGGGGAAAATGCTATTATAAATATGTAATCTTTAGTTACTCAGTCCTTCCCCCACACCCTGATTCTTAGATTTAAAGCCAGATTCCTTCATTATTTCTGACCTGATATGAAACACCATCTGGCATGTTCATGTTAAGAGGATTATATGTAAGAAAAATAGATATTTTTGCTCCTTCCTACTCCAAGACTTTTTAAAGGCATGCACATTATTTAGGTTTGAAATGTGAAAAAACAAACTGGTAAAGAAGAAAAGTGGGTTTGATATATATTTCTTGAAAGTAAAACAATTATACACAGCTTCGATGATTAACTATTTTTACTGGCATTCATAAAATTTGTAATTTTTTTGGTTTTGTGGGTATTTTCCTTGAAGAAAGATTACAAATCCAGATTTTTGTAGATACTACTCATTAGTTTTTATAATTTTGATGCATACATATATGAAACTAAATTTTACAGCTCACTATGTCCATGTTATCAAAGTTTTCAAGATAACTATGAAGTGTTTCATCAATTTCCAGTTTCATTTTACTTATAATACATGGACTAAATCAACCATATAAAAACTGTGACATTTGAATACATGTTCGTGATTGTTGAAGATAAAAATTTCTAATTTTTTCCATTTATGTAAAATAATAAACTCTTAATCTATTTTCTAAAGCCAATAGCTCATGTTAAGAAAGGAATTTTGTAGCCAGGTGGCTCATGCTGTTAATCCTAGCACTTGGGAGACAGAGACAGACAGATCTCTATGGGTTCCAGGCCAGCTTACTCTACATAGTGAATTCCAGTCCTGCTAGAACCACATGATGAGATCATCATAAGAACAAACAAACAGAAAAATAAATGGAAAGGTTTTCTTTCAAAAATTAGAAAGCTGACATCCAGAAATGCTATAAATAGGTGCTTGAAATGTGCTATTTGTCGAGAAGTCTAGGGTTCCACTACAGGATTTGTGACCCGCAGTCCTTTCCACCCCACACGCTTCTGAACGCTTTCTGCATAACCCTGGTGAGCTTCTGTCTGGGAACGCTCACTTTGCAAGGCCTGAAAGACACACACTGCTCCTTCTCCCACCTGCACACTGCACCCTGGACCCAGAACGAAAATCACACGGACAACAGTTCTCTTTGACTAACTTCTTTTCCGCAACATCCATAGTGGCGAAATGTTCACATTTCAAGACACTTATAAAGCGTCTACAGATATTTGTGAGACAAAGCCAAACTGTGTAACAAAACCACTCTGTGTAAAAGGAAAAGTGACAGAAAATTGTGGTGATATTTTATTTGTGCTTTAATAAAGCTTGCCTGGAGATTGGGGAAAAGGCCAGCCATTTTAGGTAAGCAAGAAGTCAGGCAGCACATGCCCTTATTCTTCCAATCACTTATCAGGCAGGGTCTCTGTGTGTTCAAGGCCATATTAGGGAATAGAGCCAAGTGTGGTGACACATGCCTTTAATCTCAGTACCAAGCATAGACACCTAGAGGTCTGTACAGATAGACAGTGACAAAGAAGTGAGGTAGCTGGGCTAAGATAGCCAATGAAAGGACAGAACAGCAAGGCAATAAAGGCGTGGGTAAGACAGGAAGTAGCTCGCATTTGGAAGCTGCAGAGTTGGTGAGGTAAGGTTGGCCGGTGGCTTTCCCTATTTCCCTGATCTTTCTAAGGCTTTCACCTCTATATTTGGCTCCGTGTTTTTTATTTAGTAAGACCATTTAGAAATTCGTCTATAGAAAACCAAAGTAACCAGAAAGGGCTAGAGAGATGGCTCGGTGTTCAAGGATGCATACTGTTTTTGCAGAGGACTGAGTGCAATTTCCAGTACCCACCCACAACTACCAGTACTCCAGCTCCAGGGGATTCAGTGTCTCTGTGCTCTTCAGAAACCAGTGCGCATGTGCACATACCCCCACACAGATAGTCACACGTATGAAATTAATTTTAAAAAATGTAGCCAGAAAGTATTTGTCAAGATCGGTTGAACAACCAGAAATGACTCAACTACATTTTTGTTTCAAAAGTAACTGTGCTCTTTTGGTTTGATCTTGGTTAAGTTACACAAGAAGGAGAAGGAAGAGCTGGCAGAAGAGAGGGAATGTGTACAATTCATTGATTGGTCCACTTTTTCGTTGTCCTATGTGAAAAGGAGTAAATATGCTGAGACTGAAAGCGTGGATACAAGCTGTGTGATTGTTATAGCTTTGACAGGAACCATATGATAATGTCTATTTTATTAAGACAAAAATCAGGAAGAAAAATAAAAGGGCACTTGAAATGTTGTCAACGTTTTATCTGCCTTCTTTGATCTCTGGAATGCAAGGTCAGATCTGTCTCCAAATCCCAAGTGAGTTATTAAACAAAAGCCCCAGTGCCAAGTATGAGGTACCTCCTCTAACTTGCTGATCAGGTAGAGCCACAGCATCCCTCAGACAATACAGGTTCCTGCCACTTCTCTTGATCATCCACTAGAACTAGATGCTAAGAGGTTCCCAACATCTCATTTGGAAGATACACAGAGACCTAGCAGCAAGTGAGACAAAGGCTTCCACCCTGCACTATGCATGGTGCTGGAGAATAGAAAGTACCTACCTTCTCATCCAGCTGTAACTCTATAAACTAAAAACCAATCAGCAGACAAGACATCCCCAGTTGTTCAATGGTGACACCAGTGTTACCGGGGTGACAGACTGGCTGCAGTTGAGAGAATCCTTTCCTTTTATGTAAGTTCCAGTAAAAATCCCTTGCCTTGGGAAGTAATGGATTCCAAAGAGGAACCTATTAATCTTTAGCTAAATTGACATAGCATCAAATTACCTTATAATCGTTTACGTTTATATCCATAAATAAATGCCACTTTCAGCCTTAACCAGAGAGCCCTCTGTAGTAAAATGTGGGAAATGTAGACACACATGACTGTTCACGGTGCCAGAAGATGAGAAGAGAGGCTAAGAAAGCCATCTTCTTGGCATGACACAGCCATTCCAATCATGAACCTAATGCAACTATATTCACCTAAACCTAGACTGTATGATAATGGCCCTGTCAACAGCCTGTGGGAAAGAGTTACCAGAGCATCCTTCCCCAAATTGTACCCACCACTGGTGTTAGCATTCAGGCATTATGCTGACTTGCCCTTGGGGATCCAGCAGAATACATCACCAAGCACAAACACTCCCTACGCGCATGTGCTTGCTAGCATTTCAGGCATCACGCTGCTGGCCTGTCCTCCAGGGTCCTCACCTGCAGCCACTAAGAGCATTTACTGCGTGCATGCACTTGCTAACATTCAGGCAGGTACCTGGCCAGCCCAGGGTCCAATGGCCGCTACATCACTAGGTAGTCTGTGCATATGGGCTAGTTCTGTGTACTCTGTGTGCATGCGCTAAGCCCCCTTTAAAAGAAAGAGCCCCCCCCCCCCCCCCGCTCCCCTCAGTTCCTCTCCCTTTTTCCCATAGCTCCTCCAAAGAGGCAAACAGACAGGCAGGACCTTGTGCCTCTCCCTTCCAACCCCAAATAAACCTTCTTCTCACCATCACAAAACTACAACTGGCCTAGTGGCCACTGATAGCTTCTGGGAAATAGAAGTCATTGCCACCAGCTGTGGAACCACTGGTGAGCAATGGAGAGGCCCCTGTGGAGAGTTCTAAACCTACCATAACGAACACAGTGGACTTGGTTAAGCCCACTGGGTCTCAAACTAAAAACAAATGAATGAGGAAAAAGAGACCTGTGGGGAGGAGAGGGGCCTAATAGGGGTGGCGGTGAAGCAAGGGAGGGGGGCGTGATAGTAATCAGAATGCAATGTATACATGCATGAAAATAGCAATAAGTTTAATACATCAAATTTTCTGGATGGCCATATATGCTTCTGGAAAACATGAGACAATATAGTCAGAAATTTTTTGCTATTGTTGACAAGAAGGCATTCCCTTGAGATAGTGTGTATTGGTCATTGTCCCTCTTGAACCAGCTGACATACAGAGTAGTTTAACACACTTCTTCTATGGGCTGAGAATCTCAGGATCATAAGGAATTTCTGGCTGCTGAGCTGAGGCATATTACATCATTAACGCCTCTGGCCCACCCACTCCAGTGACAACAGGGCTCTTTGTAATTTATTTTTATTTTTACAACTGATGCCTGTTAGGCTTTGAGAGCACAGGAGAGAAACAGCTGCACTTTGTGTTATTGCTTCTTCACTTTGAAGACAACTGAGAGTCAGAACACACTGGAGGACAAAGACCAAGCTGTTGCAGGCCACCGCGCACAAGCCACACCCCTCCGCAACACATTCTGAATCAACACAGAAAACAGAGCCCTTGCAAACGGGATGGCGTGCCCTTGTAAAGTAGCCCGTTTGATTAGGGACTCATCTCATTGCTACAGTCAGTCAAAGACTAATTCTGAAAGACACCCCGTTTCATATGTGCAGACTGCGTGCTCACGTGTGCTCATCCAGAAAGGAACTCACAGAATCCACTTGTGCGCTAGAGGTGACAGGACAGTGCCACCCACAGAGAAGGCTCTAGCTGGAACAAATGAAATGGGAGCAGATGTGGAGCTGTCAAAGGTGTTTGGGCACTTAGTGGCCATCAGAGAAATCATGAGAAAAATGAAACATCAGCTTTTCAGGCTGAAATAAATCTTCAACTACTTCCTATTAATCATTCTTGTAAAATCTTATTTCCTTCTGTTTCTTTAGCTCATTAAAGACAGCTAAACTGTGAACTACCTAGCATTTCGGTTTCTCTTGAAGTATGTGTCTGTGTGCATTTAAAAATATTTTCCTCACCTGCTGCAGCCCTTGGGAGATTGGGCCCTGCACCTCACCTGGGTAGCAGAGTAGAGCTGACCCTGTTGGCTGGGGTGTGGCTGAGCTGGCCTAGGGGATGTGAGAGTGGGAGAGCTGGCCTAGGGGGCATGAGAGCAGCAGAGTTGGTCCTACCTGTCACCAACTGCAGAACTGGAGAGAGTGGGCCCTACACCTCGCCTGGGCAACATAGAGCTTGCCCTGGTAGTGTAGGTAAGGGTGAACTAGAGAGGGCTTGAGAGCAGAATTGGCATGGCCCCTTGCTGCCTGCTGCATTGGGTAAGCTAGCCAAGACAATGCCGCAGAGCTCTCCCTGGTGGTGAGGATGATGGAGAGCTGACAGGCTGACCAAGCCAGCTACCACCCAGGCCCAGAACCAGGGCTTTGATTTGGCCCACCCCAACATCAACTTTTTCTATGAACTGTTGGAGCATGTGAAGGGGCTGGTCCTGCAGATCCAAAGCTGCAGGATCTCCACAACACAGGGAAACAGCAGGATATCCAGAAGGAGTCCCAGTGAAAGTCCAGAAATAGTGCAATAGAAGCCAGAGGCCTTGAACTAGACCAATGACTCATTGTAATGAACACTTGCAAGTAAAAATGTATGGACTAATAGGTATACTCTGTGACTCACTGTGTCACACTACAACTTCCACGATGGGATTTTTTTCTTTTAGATTTTATTTGTGGCGGGGGGGGGGGGGGTTGCAAGGGAAGAGGGCAGATATGAAGGGACAGGGAGGCGAGTGGGATAGGGATGCATGATGTGAAATCCATAAAGAATTAACAGAATGTTAAAAAATATTTTCCTATAAGGAAGGGGGATATCACAGTAAATTTGATCATACAAATTTCATTAACAATAGGTACAGGTGCTCAAATCACACACAGACTTATAAACACAAGTGTATGCACATAACGATGTGATTATGTGTGTGGTAATAGGAATCCAGAAGAAAATTGGAGAATATATTATCTGACCCTTACATTCAGAAAAGGAGAAAAAACAGGATATTATTATGAAAGTATATTGTACTAAACAAGGCCAATGCAAATTTTACAATACACATATAATTTAATTATTTTATATGTGAAAATCAGCAGATCAATTTCTTTATGAGGAATGCACTCTTATTTGTTTCATGACTCCCAGGATTCCTGAGAAACCTGTCTCTAAATAAAATATTGTTAAATTTTAAAGTTAATTTTGGTATAATAAATTATGTTACATTCTACCTCATGCTAAGATAGCCAAATAATTTTAATGGTATAAAATAATAATTACATTAGTGTGTGGTGTCTTCAGCAATAGGGGTCATACTATAGGTTGTGGAGAGTAACCAATAGCGCTGGTAATTGCCTGCAGTGTTTAGGGGGGGTGTCTATTGGGCTCCATTGACCAGTAACTCAAAGTTATGCAACTTGTTCATGGTACTGTGGTTTTATTTGGTAGCATATGATGTCTAGTTGGGGTATTATTCTCCATATTATATAGTAACCTCATTTAAGCTTTTTTGATATGTCTATAAATTTTAGGAATCATCTACAGTAAAAGGACTTTTACTGTTTGCTGCCCCTGCCATGTTCTCTCTTCTCCTCTGTCTTCTCTCCACCAACTCCAATTAAGCCACCTGTTCTAAGTTCTCCTTTCTCTCTGTATAACACTATATTCTATTGCACCACTTAAAAACTATATTTAGTTTTGTTTGAGTCATTTGTCTGGTAATAAATCTGAGCTTACATTATTGGGGCAAAGTGAATGTTTAACTCAATTGCCTCAGTGAAAAGATGATAGAATTTGTATGCAGTATTCTGCCATACTCTCTAAGATGTTTTGCCTTCATTCTCTCTAAAATTGAATCTAAAACTCACTCCACATTGTTTCTCTTACTGGAAAACATGACTTCACACAAATGGGTAAGTATATTTTTTCCCCAAACTCTACCATCAATAACACCTTATATGGCCTACTCGCTTCATACATTTCTTGAGGGAAAATCATTACCCTGGGAAAAAAAGAAGTCTTGTATGAAAAAAAAAAAAGGTGCATATATACAAATGTTTTTTAATCGTGAAATTCCATTAACTGAAGTGTGATTAGTTGAAATCTGTAAAGTCAGAATCTTTAATAAATTAACAAGAAGTAAAAATTAATGACTTCAGGATAAGATGAGCAGTGGCTACAGGTTCCAGAGTAAAGCTGGCAGGAACAGAGAGAAACTATAGTACAAGCAATGTTGCCAGGTCCTGTTGCAGCTTGCAATATCAAAAATCCCGAACATGGTAACTTCAAATTCAGAACAATGTTGTGACACTGGACAACCACCCTCACTAGTTTAGTTCCTCTCGTTTTGATGCCCACTCTTATTTCAGTTCCCATCAAAACACAATCATCTTCTGTTCAGACCTACAGTCATGCCTCTGTCTGGAAAGGCCCTTCTGCACAGGGCTTCCTGGTCAAACAGCCCAGGGAAGCGATGTTATTCTGTCGTGCCAGGTGAGTGCCCCTAACATAGACGTCTACTGCTAATGCTTTCACAGCAGTTAAGTAGTTGCTCTTATTTGAATCTGGACAAGCATGCTGCAGCCTCCAGGAGCCTAAGAGTTAAGGGTTAAGTATCTAGTGTTCATTTCTCGCTAACAGACTGGACTCATTAAGATTAGAGTACAGTACACTTTTTAATAACTCTCCAAAGTTCTGTGTGTTCTGACAACATTCCATAAAGAAGAAATATTCAATAAAAATAGCTTATTAGCATTCTCAAGAACTAAATCTATCAAGAAAACATGAAAGGTCTTCTGTAAGAGGGGAAATACAAAGCCAAAAAGTTAAGTAAGGCTTGTGATGTACTGTGGCTCATTTATTTTGCATTTTTGTGTATTATTGTTCATGTATATGCAATGCACAAATATATGCATGTTTGCACATAGTTTCTTATTGAGAAAGAGCATTTCATACTACCTATAAAAATACTTTAAGTGAATTAGTGTGTTGTATTTTCTAATAATCTCTTAAAGATGGTCATCTTGTCTTGTTTTTAAAAAGAAGAAAACAAATCTTGTTGAGAGACAATTATGACACATCTAAATGAAAAACCACATTCAATTTGAAGTATATCTGTAAGATTATTTAAATATACCAACATTATTAAGCTTTTTTACAGTGTTTAACATTCTATAAAAACCCATACTATGAAACCTGGTATGATTTGTTGAGTTTTCCTCTTAGTTTGAGAATTCTTAGAAATATGTTTATGCCATTCAAATCTTCACGGGGGATGCATCCTGTAGACTGGTCCCAGAGTTTCTGTTGGTCTAACCTAGTTTGTTTAGTTCCTTTTCTTTGTATTTTACTGTCTTCCTGAATCTTTTGTCCTGTCTCCTTATATATTTAAGAAAAACAATCAGAGATCTAAGAATAAAAGAAGAGAATTAAAATTTTAAAAGAATACAAGGCTAGATAGAAGCAGGCATTTTACATCCTCTTCTAGAATCCTTGAGTCAAGCCTTGCCAGGGACCTCCATCTGCTGGTCCACCATGTTCTAAGTTCTTCAATACTTCTAGGTGTCATGTGGTTCTGAGGTGAAAACCCTTTCAGACTTCCTTACTGCCAATGTTGGGACAAGTTCAAGAGACAGAAAATAAAACTTTAATCACCTAAGGAGTACATCCATCTACTACTACCTGAAGTCGCAACATTACCAGGAGAGTTAGACATGTGTTTCAGTACAATGTGTTCTAGACTTTGGAGGCAAAGACAACTGAATCATTAGAGTGGACCAAATGCTTGTGTGATTCCATCCTTTCCTGTCCAGATAGAACAGACACCAAATTTGAACAAACCAAATTTCTAACTTAGTAGACACACAATCAAGGTTTTGATGGGTATAGATTCAATATAGAAACACCAAGAATGTGCTAGTAAGGAAATTTACTGTTTAGTGTAAATTGTCTGATTATTTAAATAATTTCTGTTTTATCAATCCCGAAACAACAAAGAGGTAGTTGCAAGATTAAAATATGCTCACTACATTGGCAACTACCAGAATAATGGGAGTGCCTGCTCTAAGGACTAATTTAAGGCTCCGCCCCACCAGCAGGAAGCCTTCACAAGCCCTGACAGAGCAGGACTCTAATCTAATGATTTTAAGATCTAGACTACAGCCAGAGCAACAGGAAGTATCTGCTGGCCACTTTAAAATGGCATTTTGTCTTTGCCACACAAAGACAATTCAAGCTTATTTTCCATGCTTGTTATTTTGCCTTAACGGTCACAGAAAAAGAAGAGTCATTTCTTGAGGTGTCTCAACTAGAACTGGAAGGCAGGGGAACCCATGAAGAGTCCTCAAGATAATACAAGCTTATGTGTAAAAGCAGGATAGCCTTAAGCTACGTGTAGGCAAAGAAAGAAGAATAGGGCCATAGAAAGGAAGGGGTGGGGAACTAGGAGTTTTCAGACAAGTCTGCCCCCTTGTCTGGTGAGCCTGTGACCAATGAGAAAGACTGAAGAGACACTCAGTGACAACAGTGTGAAGGTTTGTCCTTTTTCCTCATTGTGCTTTATACGTTAGCCAAGGGAGGATGCTCATATTTGATATTTTGAAAGGCAAGATTTCATGCCAATGCCCTTTGCTCTTGTCCTTAAATTGAGCTTCAGAAGTTTGTTTTTGATGTCACAGCAAGTCTGAGGTTAGATCGGAGAAGGGGTGGGAAATATTCCCCACCAGGATGTCCATATTACACAGTTAGGTCTTCTGTCAGGAAGAACTGTGACAAGGTCATGGAAGTGAACGAGAAGCAGGGATTCATTTGTACACATTGAAATGAATGTTATAGGTGCTTCTTATAAATTATCTGTGATCTATCATTAATATACATATTGAGAACTTTAGTATAAGCTGTGTTTGCAGATGGAGTAGAGGTCCTCTAAGACTAAAATTATTTACATCCTTAAGAAGTAAATGCCAATTGGTTCTTTTGGAACTAGAGTGCAGGATGAGTGCTTTGTCTGGAGGTAGCTGTGGGAAGAAACCCTCCATACTTTCTAGGCCCCTCAACCTTACCTCACCCTCTCCCCCAGAGAGGGGAAGCAAGCTGTAAATATGGTTTCTGTGGCCACCCGGCCTCACAGATACACACATGTGAGCAGAAGCCTGGCAAGGACAATTTCAACTCTGAATTAGGGTGAGACGTGTACCTTTTAAAGTCCCCCCAGAGAACCCCAAATGCCTAGACTGTATTGTTATCTTTGTGGTGATCTTTGACAAGCCAGTAACAGAATCTGCAAGCTGCGAAGTTTGGCCTGTGTGTTTCCTTTTATGTCTCTTTGAGATGAAACTACCTAGGGTGTAGAAAAAGGACAGGTCCCTGACCATGTTTTCCAAAATAGTAATGAGAAAAGAGTTCTCTACCCTTCTTCACAAACACAGTTACATATACAGGTTCTTAGCATTGCTCATTAGCTGGAGGGCTGGTGGGGGTAAGGCAACTATGGTAGGTTTATAAGGAAGAGAGATTTTATGTATTTTTTCCTGAAAGTGATTGTAAGAGTTTGATAAAACATAAGAATATTAACTGTTCTTAAAATCCTTGAGCCAATCTTTGCAACTAAATATTGTCCTCTCCCCAAATCCTTATTCTTGAAAAGAAGAGCCTCCCAATGCTAGGTGAGACACTTATCACAAATGTTTCTCCAAGGGTTTAATCTTTTAACATGCCAAATAAATTACTAAGAATGAAGATAATATTTGTGAAAACAATTTTATATAGCTTATATTTGCAAATGCATATTTAATAATCTGAATCCAAATAATAATAATAATAATAATAATAATAATAATAATAATAAAGCAGCTCAAAATATTCTCAGTTTATTTCACCTTCTTATCTAAGTTTTACTAAAGCTCTTTCCACAGACAGCTGCTTTATGTTGATATTTTCTATTGGTAAGGGTAGAATCTCCAGGGACTTCTAAAAGGTGACTGAGGGGGAGGGATATATTCCCAATCTTGTATAGTTTCAGTATTCACTTTAAAGCAATGCACTCCTTTTCTGTTTCTGCCCCAACATTTCATAATTATATCATTTTGCAAGAATTGTGTAATTTACATAACCACCTAAATTGTCATAATTGCTAGAAAGTGCTGAAAAAGCATACGGTAGGCATTTCAGATTCATTTCTGCTCTCTGTTTTAAACTAATTTGAAATGCCTTTTGCATAAAAATTCTTTTGGTCAACAAAAAAGTAACTTGGGTTTGATTTTGCTGGAACCCCATTTTCTTTTCCTCAGGCTGAATTTTCCTCTTCTGGGAATTCTTTTCATTTTCCATCGACCTGCGTACCTGTCGAGGAGAGTCTCCTGGTAAACAAGCCCCCCACCTCTTGATTTTACACAAGAAACTAAGACCCTACTGTTAGCTAACTCACCTAAGTCTCATACATCATCTTTCAGAGAAAACCTAAAAGTCACAAAAACAAAACAAAACAACAAACTCCTGTGCATGATTCTATCCTGCCAGTGTTATTCACTATATTTAACATGAGGAAAAGGAAAAATCCAGAATGAATGGTCTCTCAACAGTTTTCTCAGCATGCCATTTCCATCATAATTATCTTAACCATCTGTTTTGCTTGGAACAGGCAAAAGAATTTGATATTAAGAAACTAAACTGTCATTCCATACAACAGAGTAGGGCTTTGTTAATGGTACCTCATTTCAGGAGATAAAACTGGATATCAGTAGTATTAAATTTCATCCATAGAGCAGAATGTCAATATCTGATCATTATTGCTCTGGGAATCAGCAGCTCATATACTTTCATAATAAAATTTTATAAGTATAGATTAGAGGAGTATATGGTATGTGACATTTGCCGAAAGTGTAATCAGGAATCACACAATGTAAAATTCCACAAAACAGGTAAGGGTGCTTGACAATGGAGACAAATTTTCTTCATCTAAACCTGCTTTAACTTCTCTAAAAAGTGAATCTTTCTTTGCATACTTAAAAGGCTGTGTATTAATGTTTAGCTTCCTGAAGATAATTTGGCTGTTATGTGAGGCTGTAAAAATTTGTGGCAACATAAGAGATATGCATAAATAGTAATCCACATGTCTGGAATGCTTCCTTACCTCCCACATGTGTAAATTTATAAAGACACACTGCACGCACACACATGCACATACAACATATACATTCATACACACATATAAACACTAACATATGCACAGGCACACACAAACAATCACACACATCTGCACACCTGCATACACACAAACTTATACACAAATTCCAGGTTATGCTACTAGAAATTGAAGTTTCAAAAATAATAAAAAATGAGCCCCTTAACTTATATGATGTTTTTGTCAGATATTATTAATATATTAATCACAATTTAAAAACAGTTTAAAAATGATATGTCTATCATCCAATTAGACTTTTCAAATTATAAATATTATTTGAAGGGATCCTTAGTATTGAAAACCATTAATTAAATGATATAAAAATTGTCTTGATCTAACCAATCACCAGCCCAGAGAGTCACCAACAGGAGAGGCCACATCCTGCTTCTGAAACAACCAGGAGAAACAGGCCAGTTTTCAGAGGACAGTGAAGAAAATGGTCAATTACAGGAGGAAAAAACCCTAATAAACTCATGTGCTGTGGGATGGTCTGTATGTCAAACGTGTTGCTGATTGGTCAATGAATAAATCACTGATTGGTCAGTGGCCAGGCAGGAAATATAGGCGGGACTAACAGAGAGGAGAATTGAGAGAACAGGAAGCTGGGTGAGAGAGACACTGCCAGCCGCCACGATGAGAAACAGCATGTGAAGATGCCGGTAAGCCATGAGCCATGTGGCAAGGTATAGATTAATAGAAATGGATCAATTTAAACTATAAGAACAGTTAGCAAGAAGCCTGCCACGGCCATACAGTTTGTAACCAATATAAGTCTCTGTGTTTACTTGGTCGGGTCTGAGCGGCTGTGGGACTGGCAGGTGGAGAGAGATTTGTCCTGACTGTGGGCCAGGTAGGAAAACTCTAGCCACACTCATGTCTTTGGAAATTGGGGAAACAGTAGCAAAGTTAGGAGAAACTTTGACCCCTTTTTGTTAACATCCTACAGAACCCAGTGTTTGTTATAGTAGCACTTGGGGACAAATGAAAATAAATGAACAGCATATATTTTGTTTCATGGCTTTGTTTCCAAGAAAACCAAGTTTTCATATACCTGATAATTGTAACACATTACTATAATTTTAGTCAAGGATGTTAGAAATGGTGGGATATCCCTATTTGCAAGAAATAGAATAATAATCCAGTTATTTTCTAAGACTTCAAGACAATTATCTGTTTGCCAACTATGAATTACATAGCAGGAAAGAATTATTAATTATTAATTTCTATTTTCTTAGGTGGTCATAAAAATCATAAAAGCTAATAATATCACATGCAGGTCAGTTTAATTCTTATTCCAGCAACACTAGCAATTAATTGAATCACAAAACTCACTACAAAGGGATCAAAGACCTCAACACAAGGACAGATACACTGAATCTGATAGAAAAGAAAGTAGGGACTTGTCTTGAACTCACTGGCACAGGAAGACTTTCTGAAACGAACACCAGTAGCACAGGCACAAAGATCTACAACTAATGAATGGAACCTCATGAAACTGGAAAGCTTCTGAATGGCAAAGGACATCATCATTTGAACAAAGTGCCAGGTTACAAGAATGGGAAAAGATTTTTTTTTTGCCAACTATACATGTGATAGAGGGCTAATATTCAAAATATACAACAAACTCATAAAACTAGATATCAAAAAACAAATAGCCCAACTGAAAAATGGGGGATGGATCTAAATAGAGAATTCTCAAAACAGGAGTTATAAAATGGCAAAGAGGTACTTGAAGAAGTAAGTGTTCAACATTCTTAGTCACTGGGGAGATGCAAACCCAAGCTTCTTTGAGATTTTATACTGTATCAATCAGAATAGTCAAAATCAATAAAACACATTGGTGAGGATGTAGAGTAAGGGGAACATTCATTCATTACTGGCGGGAATGCAAACTTGAACAGACACTCTTGAAATCAGTGTAGTGATTCCTCAGGAAGATGGGAATCAATCTACCTTGAGATCCAGTTACACCAATCTTGGGAATATACTCAAAGGAAACTTCATCCTACTACAAAGATGCTTGCTCAACCATGTTACTTCCTGCTTTATTCATAAAAGCCAGAAATTGGAAACAACCTGTGTAACAGATTGTCGTGGCACAGGTGTGTGGGTTTGCATGGATCCATGGAAAGAAGACTCAGAGGCATCTTAAGAATGAATTCAGTCTTTCATGGCTGCAGAGGGGTCCAGCCTCTAAGGACTGAAGCACTTTACCTTCGCCCAGGGCATTTTTATTTTCTCTCTACAATTTAGTCAGATAATTTCCATATCTTCAAAGCAACCTGGAAGGAGCTTCCAAAGATACAATGCCAAGTGCAAATTCCTTGATTTCTCAGGTACCACAGTATTCCGGGTTTCCTGAACCAAGTTTGAATAGTCCTTTGATCCTTGGGAGACTCTCAGAGAAGATTCACATAGGGCCATAAGAGAAACAAAAGTTTTTTAAAAAAGAGAGAAACAAAAGTTAAAAAAAAAAAAGGAGAGAAACAAAAGTTATCAGTTAAACAAAGGATGGATTAGGGCTAGGTACTACTCTCTGGATCTCAGGCCAGGAGTAGCTTAGAAGGAACGCAGCCACAAACAGTCCCTCAACAGCTGAATGGATAAAGAAAATGTGGTACATTTACACAATGGGAATAGTACTCAGTCAGTAAGAAATGAAAGAATGCCAGCCTTAATATAAGGAGAGGTACTTAGTCTTGTTGCAACTTGATATGCCATGCCTTGTTGATCTCCATGGGAGGTCTACCCTTTTCTGAACAGAAATGGAGGAGAAATGGATTGGGGGTGGCAGAGAGGAGGTGGGGAGAGGGAATGGGAGGAGAGGGAGGGGAAACTATGGTCAGGATGTAAAATAAATAAATAAATTTAATAAAATGAATAACACTGTCAATAAGACAAAAAGACAGCCTACAGAATGGGAAAAGATCGTCATCAACCCCACATCTGACAGAGGATTGATCTCCACGGTATATAAAGAACTCAAGAAACTAGACATCAAAATACTGAACAATCCAATTAAACATTGGGTTAAAGAGCTAAACAGAGAATTCACAAAACAAGAATCACAAATGGCTGAAAAACATTTAAAGAAATGCTCAACATCTTTAATCATCAGAGAAATGCAAATCAAAATGACTCAAAATCAAATCAAAATGAGATACCACCTTACACCTGTCAGAATGTCTATGGTCAAAACCACTAATGACAGTCAAGATTGACTTAAAATGTTTTAAAAAAATGAAATAATTTCAGGTAAATGGATGAAGGTAGAAAAAAAAATCATTCCCAGTGAAGTAACTCAGACCCAGAAAGACAAATATGGTATATATTCACTTATATGTGTGTGACAGCTGTCTTTAATAAGCAAGCCACAATCCATATAACATGCATAGAAGTTAGGTATAGAGTAAGGGACTAAGGAGAAGGAATAGATCTCCCCAGGGAGAGGAAAAAGCGTAGACAATTATGGGTTGCCGATGTGGGGCACTGGAATGAGTGGACTAAATGGGGATGAGGAGAAAAGAGATGGCCAAGGGAGGGAACATGGGGAGGGGCAGCTAGGATTAGGGGCCACTTGAGGGCTCATTGGAAACCCAATATTGTAGAAACTTCCAAAAATCTACACAGGTATGAAGTTGATATAAATGAAATTGCCAAATAATGAGAAGACAGTACCTCAACTGGCCATCTCTTGTCATCAAATGAAGTTTCCAATACCAGGGATGGATTATACCCAATCAAATTGTTGTCCCAAAGGTCACCATGGGAACCCCCAAACAACCAAGGCCAAGGATGTTGGTTGCTCTCCATAAACGGACAGCCAGGCCCGTTGCTGAAGACAAAACCGACACAACTCATTGGTCATGGAAAAGCGGAGCTGGTGCCAACCTTGACGGTTTACCCCTACGGTCCAGTGTTCATGGCAGTAGAAGGTACTCTGCCAAAGGAGAAGATAAACACCCCAGCTATAAACGCTTCAAGCTACAATGATTAACTGCCTGTGAGATGTGATAATATAAAACTGGTACAAAGCTTGTGGAATTTGACTTTTAAGCCCCACTTCATGAAATGCAACCCATATCTAACACTGCTAAGAACCTGAGACTAGATAGGCTAGGGACCTAGAGGAAAAGCAAATACTACTGTTCTGCTAAAGGAATGCACTAATAAAATGACTCATTTTCTTATAGATCTTCTTTGTGCTCAGTCATCATCAAAGAAGCTTCCTCCTGCAATAGATGGAAACAAAAACACAGACCCACAGCCAGTTAATGTACAGAGAACCAGAGACCCTGAAATACTCAATCCTAAATAGTATGTCTCCTTCAAATTCTTTCCCTGAAGGCTCAGGAAACCATGCAGAAGAGGAGGCAGAAAGAATTTAAGAGCCAGAGAGAATGGAGGACATCAAGGAAACAAGGCCTTCTAAACATAACAGGACCAACACAGATATGAACTAACAGAGATTGTGGCAGCATGCACAGGGCCTGCACAGGTCTGTGCCAGATGGGGGTCCCAGCTCTGAGAAGGGAGGTGGACACAAGCTTCCTTCCCTAACGCAGAAACTATATCCAGTTGACGAGTACTCACCAATGAAAAGTGAGTTTTCTCCATTAGAGTCTCACTGTGGATAAAAACCACTCTCAAGGGCAGGCCCCATCCCCAGCTGGAGTTGGCCAACATAAAATGAACTCAATGGCATCTTTGGAGCTTCTTTGTCTCACAATATTTTGTCAAGGCATTTTTCAACTTTACAAGTCCTTTGAATATATACCTTACGGCTTCCAGTTTGGGGTTTTTAATGATTTTTCTCTGTGAAAATATGTGTGTCTGTATCCATATATGTTTCTTGTGGGATTTTGTTGTTGTTTTTCATATTTTTCTTCTGTTCATTTGTTTTGTTCTATTCCAACTTTGTTTTTGTTTTATCTTACTTTATTTTATTTGTTATTATTATTTAGGTACCTTTTTTCTAAGGAGAAACAGAAAAGCTGTGGGTTTGGTGGGAGGGAAGGAGGGAAAATCTTGGAGCAGTTGGGAAAGGGGAAGCCAGAATATACTGTATGAAAAAAAGATTTACAATAAAATAAAAATAGAAAAAAAACTAGAATTAAGTGTACATATTTTCACATACAAACATACACACATACACAAACATTCACATATATACATGACAATAAGCAGTTCAACCGTTAAGTACATTGCAAGTTAATTATAATTTTTTTAAAAATCATGATCACTTTTCATTTATTTGCTTCCTAAATCATAATATCTTAACCCCTCATTTTCCTAATTTCTTGGCAAGGTTGTGGAAAACCAAAAACCAGTGAGGCACACTAACCTGTAGCTGTAAGTTTTCCTGTGTCCCGCCTAGTCCGCATCCACTCAGACCCAAATGAACACACAAAGGCTTATATTAATTACAAATTGTATGGCCTAATGGCTCAGGTTTCTCACTAGCTAGCTCTTACATCTTAAATTAACCCATTTCTATAAATCTATACTTTTCCACGTGGCTCGTGGCATACAGGTTCTTTACATTTTGCTTCTCTTGGTGGCAGCTAGCAGCGTCTCGCTGCTCTGTCTTTCTCCTTCCTCTCTCTCTAGTTAGAACGTCCCGCCTAACCTTATTCTGCCTCACCATTGGCCAAACAGCTTTATTTATCAACCAATCAGAACAACACGTATTCACAGTATACAGAACGACATCACCCATCACTAACCCAAGTATTCCATTTGCACTATACGTTTTTAATATTGTTTATGTTTAATCTTGCTCTCTCTTTTGAAGATTCATCTGTTTTTATTTAATGTCGAGCCAACTGACCAGCATCTTCCATATAAAATAGCCATGTGACAGATACATTTCAAAGGTTGAAAATTTCATAAACTTCCTTTCATTAGAGATAAGAATGAATTAAACCTTTATTCTTGCTGTGGTATTCAGGCATCTCAGAATTTAGTTTCAGGCTTAACTGTAACAACCTTCCTAGGATTACCTTTTCTTGATACAAATGAAACCAGCTATCATTACAACAAAGCACCACTTTCAAATTAGTACAAATTTACAGGTTTTGTTTTCTGTGTGCAGAAGGTAGGTCCAGCAAAGTTTAACTACAAAGAGGGTATTTCAGTAATGTTCCCAATGGTGGGTGTCTAGACTATGGTGACTGGATCTCCTGGATATTTCTCCCTGGGTTGGGCTGGCAGATGAGTATATTCTTGGCATCCTTGCTGCTGGCCTAAAAGTCTAACTGAACTACAAACTGTAATATCCTGATAGAGCTTCATGCTGGAAGGGACAATTTTTCTACATTCTATAATAGTTGAGATGCTGGAAGGGAGGGTAGTTGATTCTACCAGGTGAGTCTCTTAGATGTTTATAGCAGCACCCAAAGTTACTTAATTAACTTCTCAGTGACATAACCCTGCATTTTTATTCTGTTATGGGAGAACTCTAAGGAAATTTTTCTTTATTCAACCACTTTGTTTTTCTGATACTGATTTAAAGATTTTCAGTTATATTGAATTTATATCTTTCACTGTATCATTTGAAAATCTAATGAAAATTGAAAATACTCTAAATTGGATGGGGTTAAGTTTAGTAGCTCTTAAACTATTATGATAACCAAAGAACTTGTACTACATGAAAACAAGAATCCATGTGAAGTGTACACAGTAGGCATTCAGCTATCTCTACTGTGAAGTCAGCTATTACTCAATCCCCAAAAAGTAAATATAGATTGAATGAATTCAGCTCATCACATACATATATAGGGAATTCTTAGAAAACACACTACAGCAGGAGCTGAGAGATTATGCATTAGTCCTATTGCACTTGGTTATTACATTTTATACTTGTTGAAATATGAAAGAATTCACTCAGGAAACTGGCATGCTTTGTCTGAATTTTAAATTTAAACTTTACTTTGAAAAAGGTATTAATAATTGTGTTTTTAACTGTCAAGAGAATATTGGCTGCCTAAAGCACAGTCTTTATCACCAAGGAGGACTTTGTTTTGTCACGCACAAAGCGTCTTCCACGGGGTAGAGAGGAATGCCTAGTGCCTACCTCTAGCTGCTTCTGCTGTGTGCTTCTCTCACTCGGTTTGCACCCGTGCTTGCCTTGCATCTGTTTATATCCTTGTCTATTATTCATCTCCAGGATAACTGCTCGGCAGCCATCACTTCCTTTCATATCTTTTCTGCATCTTTTGTTTCCACGGGTTGTTTTGGCAATAAAACCAAGAGAGGGGTACAGAGCTTATAAAAAAAAAAGTGCAGTAGGAACATCATGTTTTTGCATTTCTATGAACATTATCTCCTGTTTCAAAAGGTTTTAAAATGCTAACATGTATTCAGGAAACTCTGAAGCTCATAGGTAGGATGAATTTGAAATTTTGGGTGAATGGAATCTAAGCAGTGTTTTCTGGAACAGCTCACTACCGTTCAATCGTTATGTGGCAAATTGCTTTATGCAATTTTCTGTTTGCTACACAGTTTAATACCAGAGTTTCAAGTGACACAGTCATAGTGATTCCTCACCTTTATAAAGCACTTCACAGTTTTATCATGCTTGCTCATTCATTATGTCCTCTCATCTTTCAGGGTAGATAATTAGAATTTTCATTTTACATTTCACACACAAAAAAAGAGAAAGCAAAGTAAATGATATGCAAGGTCAAAAGGTCAACGAATCTCTGAGCCTAAAGCTGTATTTATTTGATAGGTCCCTAGCCTTGTGTGTGCCAGGAGAAACCTCACCAAATGAAGCTGGGCTAGGCTTTCTGCAGGCCGAAGAGCTAAGATACGTTTAGGAAAGCTTAGATCACATGAACATAGCTTGGCATGTGACTCTAAGTCAGCTTTATCCCCCAAACCCAATAAAGCAATGTTGATAATTAAACTCCAGTGTTCTAGTGCAAAAAAGCTTTTCCTCTATATGAGGAGGCTCCTGCCTCTGTGAAGCCCTCTGTATGTCCCAGATTGTCATTATCTTGGTGTCACCAAACTGTGTTTTTCCTTAAGTATCTAATGCAACATGCTAGCTTGTGCTCAATGTCCTTTTTAATTTAGTTTTAACAAGTTAATTCAGGGAATGTAAAGCCAATTCAAAACATCAAAATCAAGACATACTTATACTCTCTTGTATTCAGATTATGTTTTCTGTTTTTTCTAAACCTTCATATATCTAAAGTAATTGTTACTTTCATTTTTCATGAAGTTGTTAACTTCTTCAGTAAGCCTCTTAACTACAAAAAACATAAAGATCCACCCAAAAGCAGCTGCGTTCTCCTTTCTTTAAATCCAGTGTCCAGTAATATCAAAATGAAAAATAAGTTAAATTTTAAATAATTAAATTAGAATAATAAAAAATGACACAAAATCCATATTTTAACTATCTAGTCTTGGTTACATTTATATTGTTGAAAATATCATAAATAGGCAGAGATTTCTATATGATGGATGCTAAATATTTATTGTTTTAGAATATGTAAAGGATTTCTAAGATTTAGAATATCACTCTTTCTTTTATTAAATGCCAAAGACCTCCACCAAACCATTTGAAATAGGATATGTTTTTCAAAACAATGCTGAGTCAGAATAAGGAGGATGGTACTATCACCAAAGCTACCCTAATTATTATGGGTCGGAATGCAGTTGTCAAAGAGATTGATAAGTCTTTTTGGTGATCTTGGGACTCTTTTCCTCCTATTGAGTTGCCATTCTCACTTTAAGATGAAAAAGTTTGTTCCATCTGGGTCCTAATGGCTCCCTCAGGGGAGGGGGTGAGAAGGTGCAGCATCAACAGCACAGACACTGGGAGTCAGCAGAAGGCAAACAACAGACTCATTTATTCAATAATAGGGAAGGCCTTATATACCCTCCTCCCAGCACCCAGGCTGTGTTGCAATCTGGTGGCATTGTGTGGTCATCCCTCATTGGCTGGGCATGATCAGGAACTCTGACAGCAATCAGGATCTTTGACAACACCTGTTGCTAGGCCCTCAGGCAGACTCTGCACAATCAGGAACTCTGACAGTGACCAGGAACTCTGATAGCACCTGTTGCTAGGCCTTCAGGCAGACTGCAGATTGGCTCATAAGGAAGTATGTTATGTGCATGTCTTAGCAACTGGTTTGAGTCAATTTCCTCAAACCTATGGACCAATACTACATCTTATTATATTTTATTTTGTCACATTTGGTTGTTATCTCTTAGAAGCCTGTTCTTTCCTAATGAGAGACAGGAAGGGAGGGTATTAAAAGGAGAGGGGATGGAGAGGAAATGGGAGGAGTGGAAAGAGGGAAACTATAATCAGGATATATTGTAAGAGAAAAGAAATCTATTCTCAATAAAAAGAATCAGAATTTAACTCATCAGGATATGCATCTTACCATGGTACCATTTATAGCCTCTTTTCAGAAGGTATTCAAGCTCTTTTTGTGGGTATATGTTCATTCTATATTTTTCCTTTCCAATTACATACAAACAATAGTACTTGTTTTCTGACTAGAAATCATGTTTACCAAATTACTTTCATCAATGTTTCTTTGACAATTTTCCCCCACACTGTCTAACCTACAAAACAAAACAAAACAAAAGCCCAAAACATCCAATTTCCCCATGCCTGGGTCCCATGTAAAATTTTCTGAGTATGTGAAAATTTTGAGAATTTTGATAATCCATCTGATTTGACCAAACTAATCAAGAAATCCTAATATTAAACAATTGCACGATTATGGTTTGTGTATGTATGCATGTGTGTTCATATGTGGGGAGGCACAAGAAAGTACATGTGCATAGTTGTGGAGGCTGGAGGGCAAGTTCAGGTGTCCTTCTGCAGTGCTATCCACTTTTAATCCTGAGACAAATTCTCTGTAGGTTTGGAGCTCACCAGGTAGACTAGGCTGGACGGCCAATGAGCCCAAAGACTTCTCTGTCTTTGTCTCCCCGCTACTAGTATTAGACGTCAGAGCCACAGCACCCAGCTTTCTTTTACTTGGATGTTCTGGATTATTTAAACTGGGCAAAAACGGGTTCTATTTGTTTATGCTGGGGAATATTACTTGAACTATGTGAAGGTGTGTTACATTTGTTTCTGCTGCCTTTGTTAACTATTTAAGCCTTTGTTAACTGCGTAAAAAAATGTGTTACATTTGCGTTACTTAAATAAAATTAACCTGGGCTCAGAGAGGCGGGGTTAGCAATTGGTTGTGTGGAAGGAGAGAGGCTTCCGGGATGCCAGCAAAGAGAGAAGCTAGCCAGTTGCCTCTCTAACTCTGAGCGTGCAGGTTTTCACCCTAGCCTTTGGATCTCTAGTTTTATTAAAACAACAGAGATTTAGTTAGAACTTCCTTTAGAAGCAGCAAGAGAGCCATTGTCTGGAGGGAACAGAATCCTGCTTCCACCCTGTCCCAGGCTACGGCCTTTAGTAGTTTAAAGAGCAGCCACTGTAAGGAAGGTAAAACAGCACTCGGGGTTTGAGTATCTACGTCAGATTCCAACTGATCTATTTTCCCAGGTCCAAATACACAATGATTCTGAAAGTTATCTTTGAAATTACTAAGCTATCATCAAATGACAAACAGTAACATTATTTTACTCGGGTCCTGCCGTCCTGGGTTCTCCAAATCTGAACTCCAGCTTCCTTATTGGAGTTGCAGCTGTGTCGCTAGGGTGTATGTCGACTCCCATGGAGAAACAGGCTAGCTCTCTCTTCCAGCTTTCTCAGCATGGAAAACCTCATTATCCACAATTCCCTCCCCAAAGGAGACATTCAGCCAAAAGCCTCAAACCTCTGCCATTCACATTCCATGTTTACCAATAGCAGTTAGGAGAGAAAAAAACACCTGGCTACAGGAGGCTACTTTCACACTCTGGCATCCTACTCTTTAATGTGCTTGTTCATTAACTTAATAAGCCGAGCTACAGTGACGGTTAGACAAATCATGCTTGCGTAGCCGGCCTTGGAGGTCTTTGGAAATTTTTATGTGTGCCGCTTAATGAATCTGTAGAAGTTAAGAGCTAATCACATCAAGATCTTTTTAGAGAGGGGCTCTCCACCTTTTCAAATAGCTCTGGTCACAGACAGTCTAACTCTCCATTCAGTTCTGTGGTTTTTCTGACTCACTTACAGATGTCCTCTAGTGCTTAGAAACTCGAATACTATCTAGAACTATTCTGGAAGTCACTTAGATTGCCTTCTGACCTAGACAGCCTTTCTGAACATTAATGAAAGGAATGGAAATTTCTTCTAGGAGCATTCAAAAAAGCCTGGGTTCATTACTGCGACTGCCATAAATGATATTATGAATTTGTATGTGATACATAGTATAAATATTTTCCACGTAAAGTTGCCACCAGTATAATTTTTATTTAGTACTTCAAGCATGATTTCCCCTATTGAACATTAAAAAATGGTGCACACACACACAGTGTGTGTGTGTGTGTGTGTGTGTGTGTGTGTGCATGTGGTATATACACAACTTGTGTGCAGTACCCTCAGAGGCTGGGGGGGGTTGGATTGTATCAAGCTGAAATTAAAGACACTTTTGAACCACCAAATGTGGATGCTGGGAACCAAATTCATATTCTCTGCCACTACTCTTAACTGCTGAGCCAGCTCTCCAGCCCCACGTGAAGACTGTCACCTTTCCCCTTATGTTTAGCCACAATTCTATAAACGTTATTAAAATTCTGAGCTACTTTGACCATGCGAAGAAGGAATCTACACAAATTAAATATGCATATATGTCCCTGAATTTGATCATAGAGCTTTGTATGTGAAGGACACTAGAATAGCATCGCATTACACTTCTGTGTGTCACAAAACTCTCGGCATACAAGTTGACTTTAAAGGAGCATATGAGAACAGGAAATATCACAAGTCAGAAAGTCATTCTTTATTTAATTGAATTAAAAAAGGTTTTCTTGTTATAACAGAGGCAGTTTGCCATGAAGGTAGGAAAATAATTAAAACAAACTAGTGAAATGTATTTGCCTGCACTCACAGGAATATATGAATATACCAGGAAAACACATAAATCACAGAAGGGAAGAGAATCATAGAGATAAAACACGCAGTGTGCTAGGAGAGACATTGAGAAATACCAACAGTCTTTAAATATATTAAAATGCTTATGAGTTAATGTTTAATAAAAGAAAACATATTACAGTGAATTACTTTTAGGTTCAATGGATATGAGATGACCTGCAGTAATTTAAATATATCATCATAAGGAGGCCCAAATGGAGCAAATGAGCATCATTTGGTTCCTATTTGCTAGATGGATGATATCTCATGTGTACAAAACCTCCACAGGTTTTCATCTGATTCCCTCGGTCCCTGACCTGCCTTCAGCTGGCAATTTTCCTCCATAGCGGCCAATCTTGATCTCCTCCAGTGGAGGGTGGTCTCTTTGAGTTACTGAAGCAGAGTGTATGCTGGATGGATAAATCAGTTAGAGAGAAAGACCTAATGGCAAGGAAGCAGGAGGGCACCTGTCCTTACATTGTCTTGAAGGTAACCTCAAGAGCAACTTTCTGTAAGGTGAGAGGTAATTCCCCGTCTACTGTGGCTCAGCGCATGTCATTCACAGGAAAGGTCACATATCTTGACTACTTTCTGTGCCTGAGAATCAGATCACTGTGTGGGAAGGAGCAGAGAGCTGGGAGACCCACTTCTCTTAGGAAACTAGGTCAGACTTCACCCAGCACTGCAGCCCAGGCCCTTCAAAGCAGTCTCTTACATTGTGGCAATACTTTGAGCAAATCCTCATGGTTGTTCATAAATTATATTGCAACCTGAAGGGAGAAAAACTTATTCTATCCCTCTTTTGACTCTAGCTTTTCATAAGGTAAGTCATAAAATTTAATTGGTGACCCGAGAACAGGGTCATAGTTCTTAAATTCAACTATATCCTTCCTAACCTCCAAGTCAATAATAATAACTGAAGATGATGTTAGTGCTTCTAAATTCAATAGAAGTGTCAGCAGCAGTTAATATATATGAGCCACAGCCAAGTATATGAAAGCTTTTATTTTATTTTATTTTAAAGTAAGTGCATGAAGCCTTCTGGGTTTCCTTGAAATGCTGCAAATGTTTGGGATTTGGACTTTGTGTAAAAGGTAAGTGTATGCACAAAAGTTAGCAGAGGTTAAAGAATGAAGAGTGGAGATGGAAAGGATAGAACAGAGGGGATATTCTTTAGAAAGCGGGCCTAGAAATTAAATGTAAATAGGTTAAAAAAAATTCTAAAGGCAATTTCAGCTACAATGACTTTAGATGCTTTACCTTTCTTCAGAGTTTCAGAGGCAGGAAAAGAAAAGTAGAACTGAAGAGGTTTTTAAGTGAAAACTTATTTATTGCTTTAAGGTTGTGTAAATGTTGCCAGCATTGTGCCCAGTGCTTGTTAAAGTGACAGAAATGGAGTTGACACTGAAGTGCTATGTCCCCATGACTCCCAACCTAGCTGGATCTGGTTGATAGAGTGAGCCAAGCAGAACCTGCAGTTCCTATGCTCTCTAAGGGCAGGGAAGTCTAAGAAGGAGAGGGTGGGACAGAGCTGCTGGTGAGGAGAGATATTCAGAGATGGTTTAGAAATCCTAGAGCCAGAGGGATAGCAAGGCACTAACTTTGAGATTTCATTTAGTTTTTACAATTGTTTGAGATTTTGATACAGGAGTACTATATTTATATCATTTCAACCCCTTGTTCCCCTCCAAATCCCCCATGCCCCTCCATTCCCTCTCAACCTTATAACTTCTTCTTTAATTATTTCTTGAAACATATACCTACCTACCTACACACACACACAAACACACACACACACACACACACACACACACACACACACACACACACACACACCTTCTGAGTCTAGTTTTGCTCCTATGTATACATGCTTAGGGCTGACCACAAGATTGGATAAGCTATCAGGGATGTGTTCCTGGAGAAAACTAATTCTTCCTCTCTCAACTGTAGTGGGTAGCTGTTCCAACTTTGACCTGGAAGTACTACCCACATTGAGGCTTCCGGTAACTGTCATGCCTACAAGGCAGGCCTGAGACAGGAGCCCTTAAGACCTGAGATCTGGATGTGCTGGCTCTCTTGGTTCCTGGATCCTGGATGCTGGATGTAGACCGAGCAGAGTTCTCCAGAGAACACTGCTGGACTGCGCTTCACCTTTCCCGGACCCTGTAATCTATCCCTTTACTTGTAAGTTACCCCACAAAATAAACCTTCCTTTTAACTATGTGGAATTGCCTTAATACTTCCACCAATACTCAACAGCCACCAATTGCCTGAAGCTCTTCGTTTATAGATGAGGCCTTGTAAATGCCCACATCCACAATGGCATGTCAACCAGTGTCGTCATGATGCAAGCCTTATTTCAGCAGTCCTATTTTTGAGACTTCATGGGCACATATTCCTCCCAATCTTGACAAGACACTATCCACAACAAACACTGTGATTTCCTTGCTCTTAAAATCCCTGTCTTCTACCTCATGATTTTCCTCTGAGCCTTAGGTGTAGGGGTAGCATTGTAGATGTATCATCTGAGATTGGACATCCACTGGTCACCTATGTTTTGCATTTTGACCAGTTGTGGATCTTTGTAATAGTCCTATCTGCTCCTGATGAGGGATGAGAGCTGCATTTATCTTTGAGTATAAGAGTAGATATTTAGAACAGTTGGGAACAATACTATTTAGCAAAGTGGCAATAGTAGATTCTTCCCTAGGGTCTATGACCTATCCAACCATAGTTGGCTAGGTTTACAGAACCAGGCATAAATACCCCTTTAGTGAGCTGATAGTAAGTCTAACTATTGGTTATCACCAAAATAAAAGTATCACACTATTACTATGGGCATATCTAGTTGGACTAGTCATTGTTATTTGTACGCTTTATACTGGCTAGGACTATTGGTTGTTTTCTCAGCCTGTGAATAAGCCTTTCACAGGGGTCACCAACGGCCATCAGAAAACACAGATATTTACATTATGATTCATAACAGTAGCAAAATTGTAGTTACGAAGCAGCAATGAAAGTAATTTTATGGTTGGTGGTCAGCACACCATGAAGAACTATACGAAAGGGTCACAGCACTAGGAAGGTTGAGAACTGTTGCTCTAAAGCAAATGTGTTCAAGAATGTCTTTTAAATCATTGGCAAAGCAGACTGTTTTTCAAACATTTCATTCAGAAACAAAATATTCCACTCAATTTATTTTTATTATAAATAAAAAGTTCTCTTCTTAATATTGTTATTCTCCCAGTAATTCTGAGAACTTAATTCATGCCTCTCCACTGAGTGAGTTCAGAAAATTGTCCAACCTTAACTGAAATGATTATCAGCCTAAAATGGTGACATACATCTAGGATTTCAGGTCCCAAGGAGGCTGATATTAGAGGTGGTGCATTTCAGGTCAGCGTGGGTGACATAGCAAAACTCCTTAAAACCAAATGAGACAAAACACAAAGGATTTCATACAAGCTGATTTTCTACAACTAATATTGCAATTTGAAAACTAAAAGGAGTCATAGCAACTATTTTCTTGAGACATCTTTGCTATTTCTCATTGGTCTAACTTATCTATACAAAGAGATTAAATCCTTTAAATTTCCATAGGAATATTTTTCTCCTGCATATGAATAGAGTGCTATGGGAGAGAGAATTTTATCATTCCAGGTGCTCATTATCATATAAGCAAAAGAAAAAGACTCTAGAGAGAATGATAAGATTGAGAAGACATAAAGTGGAGAAAAGAAGCCTTGGAAAATGAATGGAAGGTTAGCATGGTAGTTGAAGGCAATAAAATTGAGTTTACAACTACTGTTACCATCAAAAGTTTCTCATTATTCATTTTTTGAAAATGGTTTAGCATAGTGCCACTGGTCTTGACCAAATGCTTGCTTGTCCCCAACTAAATACATGTAACTAAATACATTGTAAGCATGGAGTCCTCTTGAGTGGAATTAGCATCTTTATAAAAGAGAACTGCCCCGTCTCTTGTAGCATTTCAAGGAAAAGAGCAAAGATGAGCTAGGAAATCAAACAGTGATGAACTCTTACTTAGTAGCTACAAAATCACTAGTATTTTTATTGAACCCTTAGTGGACTAAGATGGTCATTAAGGTCCAGTCACAGTGGTTATAACAGGACTCTCATTGATTATACATTTTATACCTCAGATGGAAAAAGAGATATATATGGACAATTTTTTCAATGAAAAAGGAATTCTTGGGGAGAATATGAAAGCATCTCCTCAAATCTGAAAGTACTTCAGTCTTCAGATTTATTTTTACTAGAGTAATGAACATATGTCTGTATACTTATTGACATATCAATATGTCCATACACTGTGAGTATTGGACACTAAAGTAAATATTCTGTTGAGAATTTTGTTGAAGTCCTAAACTCTAATTAGGATTATTGAGCAGTATTGTCAGGCAAGGAGGACATGACCTTGAATGTCATAGATTAAGCAGGAATACTGACATAAAATTTGTGATAGTTTAAAAGAGAAATGCCCACCCCCAGGCTCAGACATTAGAATATTTGGTTCCCTTTTGGTGGTGATATTTGGTAAGGTTTAGGTGTGAAGGAAGTACATATAAGTGGAGGTGGGCTTTTAGAGTTCATAGCCTCCCTCTACTTCCAGTTGACTCTCTCTGCTTCCTGCCGTGCTTGAGCATATGAACTCTTGGCTTTCTGCTACTATCTCAATGCCTGCTTGCTCCCATGCCTCTCTATTATGATGGACTCATATCCCCTTGATCAATAAGCCCAAATAAACTCTCCTTTCTGTAAGTGGTCATGGTGTTTTTATCACCACAACAGAAACGTAACAAATTTAGAAACATGGGAAGCATGCTTATTTACAATATACACTGTTGGGAAAAAGACAGAACAGGATGGCAGAGGTAAACCTAGAATTCTGTGTATAAATTTACTTTCTCACTTTCTCAATGTAAAAATGCTTTTTAGGGGACACTTCTTAAACTTGTTTTCTGTAATGCATGAACTACCATCAGCCTAGGGATTGGTATATAATTCTTTCCGAATAGATTTTTACATATCAGTATATTTTATAAAATAATAGCTCAGTATAAAGGCCAGTATTTATTAAGTAGGGATTAGTTGCAAGATGTTGCTGTAAGTGCTTCTTACCTGATCTTGACAATAACTGTATGTTAGGTGTTTTAAAGTAAATGCCTTTGATGGTGAATGGTACTAGGGTGCTGGAGTGTCACATAGCTGGTAAATGGAATCCAAGTAAGATGACATCCACATATACATACATACAAACCCACTTCTTTAATCATTGAAGCAATCCCTAGGACTGTGTTGAAAAGACTAAAGCATCTTCTGGGTTTCAAATGTTGTAATTTGCCTTTCATCCCCCATGTTACAAGTTGCAAAAAACATATTCAATAAAGTTTGAAATTATTTTTATTTCCTTTTCAGCAGAGGAATTCAAGATAACTTAGGAGATGTGGTTCAGAAATTAATCCTTTAAGTTGTCCTCCCCACTTCTTTATTGAAGTATACCTAGGGAATAAACGTTGTATGTACTTAGGTTGCATTGCATGGCATTTTAATGTGTCTATGTGTATGTATTTGTATATGCATATACATTATAAGATGATTTCACAATTAATTAACATGTCTTTCTCATGGTATAGTCTTTGTACATCGTATGAATGTAAACAAGCTATTTTCTTAGAAAATTTCAAATCTCTGATACTCTCATTAATTATATTTCTGTAAATTGTTATTTATTTGTAAATAATAAGTCTGTAGTGCTTGTGGCCTACAATGATTTTTAGAACTTTCTCATTCTGAATCTGAATCACTGTTGGATTAACATTCTACCCTTCCCCAATCTCCTAGCAATTGGCATGAACCTTTCTAATTTCTAATTTTAGATATTAGGTCATTTTGAATGCCACAAACAAGCAAGATCCAGCATCATTTTTGTTTCTATGCTTGGCTTATTCACACATGGCACAATTTTCTTCCTTTTATTTTTCATATCCCTTTAAAAAGTGATTTATTTGTTTCCTTGTTGTTAAGTTTTTGGAGATGTTCTGAATAGCAACCTCTTCTCTGTGTCAAATTTAACTGCATTCTTATTTTTCCACTGATGTTCTTTGTACTCTTATATGTTGTGTTTTATTAGTTGTTAGTATGCTTATAAGCTTTAAATAACTCTGCTTAGCAGTTCTCATATGGCAGGCCATGTGGCAATCAATTTCCTCAGCTTTCATTTGTAGAGAAGTCTTTATCTTTTCATCTTTTTTTTTTTGAAGGACAGTCTTGTTGGTTGCTATACTTTCGACTGGAGAATCTTCCTTTCAAGACTTTTAATGTAGTATCTGTCTCTCTCTCTCTCTCAGCCCCAAAAGTTTCTGTTGAGAAATCTATGGGTTATTTTCAGGGATTCTCTAGTCTGAAATAATTTACTTCTCTATTGTTGCTTTGACTTTATTTTTAATGTCATTCAGTGGAGATTTTTGTTGTTGTTATTGTTTCAAGACAGAGTTTCTCTATGTAGCTCTGGCTTTCCTGGAACTCATTCTGTAGATCAGGTTGGCTTTGAAAACACAGAGATCCCACTGCCTCCGCCTCATTGAGTGCTGGGATTAAAAGTATGTACCACCACTGCCCAGCCAGTAGAGATTTTTTTAGAGTATAATTTATTTGTGAACCTTTGGGCTTCATGGGAAGTTTTACCATTTGGGAAGTTTTCTGCCATTGTGTTTTTTGTCATGTCCTTTTCTTGCTCTATTTCTTTATTAAACTCTCATGATAGGTTTTTGCTTTGTGTGATATGGTTCTATAAGCCTTACAGGTTTTTCTCATTGTATTATTATTTCTTTCTCCCACAGATGATCATTCTTTGAAGTCACTGACTTTTTTCTTCTGGTTAATCAATTCTTTTGTGGAATTCTTGTTCACTGAGCTTCTTAAGATTTGAGGGCGGGAGAGATGGCTCAACAATTAATAACACTGATTGCTATTCTAGAGAACCTGGGCTGAATTCCCAGCATTTATATAGCTGCTCACAACCATACATAACTCCAGTTCTAGAAGATCTGACACCCTCTTCTGGCTTCTTGGGCAATGGAACATGGGCATCCATGCAAGCAAAACATCCACATATAAAAAAGAAAATAAATTAAATAAAAAGATGAATAAAAAAAAGTTGAATTTTTTTTCAGGCAATTTATCCATGTTGGTTTCTTTAGGATTAGTTAACTGTCTATGATGTTACTATGATTGTATCACATTTCGCTGATGTGTTGTGATGGTTGAAATCTTGTTTTGATGCTCTATCATTTGAAGATGCCATATGTCATCTACTTTATAGACACTTTGCAGGAAAAAATTTCCTCACATTAACCCTCTCACAGATTTTGAGTAAACCAACTGGCCAGTAAATTTGGTGCCAGAGTAGGCGCTCAACAGAATTACCTACTGCCCTAGGTCAGTGAGTGGGCAGCCTGGTAACTGATCCATAATAATCTACCAGGTATTTGGGTTCACAGAAGTAAGCTTGACAATACTGATGATAGCAGTGATCCTGTAATCTGGGTCTATGGGATCCTCTAACAGCAGACCCATGGTTTGTCCATTAAAGCTGTCTTGGAATGTCAATGTGTGTGAGCTTGCCTGGGGCCACATTTTACTGGATTAGGTCTGTTTCCAGGGTCCATGAGAAGTTGTGTACAGCTTATATTCTTCTTTGTGCAGAGAGGACATCACCCCATGATATGCTGGATAAACTAAAAGAAGGGCATATTTGGGTAGTAGATAATATGCTTTCTGTCCTCTTCAATGAATCACTTTTTTTCTGTCTATGTTCCTCCTCGTTATTGTAAACTGTCATCTGGATTTCTCTACACTTGTGAAGAGAATAGACTTATATGCAGATGATTATTAGAACTGCTTTTTCTATGAAGAACTAAATGCTAAGGCTTCCTATTGTGCCATCTTGCTGAGCTCACTCAAGAAGTCTCTTGATTGTTCCGGCTGCATCTTCACCTGTCTGTCTCAATATTACTGCTGCATCGTCCAACATTGCCTTGAGACACCTAGTGACTAACCCTAATAAATGATTAACACCCCAAATACCTACCTACCACTTCTTATCTCCCTATTCTTACTGCTCTATCTGAAATCTCTCTGGCTTCCAACTGAATTATTTTTTGAATATTGTTATAAATAATGAGAACTTTAAATACCTTGGTTAAGGTATGCTCTGCTTGGATATTGAAATGTCTTCCTCATCATTTGTTATCCTCTGGAAGTATGCCACTACTCTGGGGATGTCATTTAACTATACTACTCATGACTCAGCTTTTTTCAAGATTCTTTGTCTTCCTTCCTCTCATTTTCTAATTACACAAGGAAAAAGAGGTGCTCAATTCTATTAGTCACCTTCTGAAGTGGAGCACATTTATTGGGCATTATCCCTTCATTAGATACATCCTTGGTCATTAATCTTATAAATACACTGTATAAAAATATATACCTTTGATTTAAACACCAATGATGGTCACAATCAGCTATAAACAGATGAATAGGATCTCATTATGACAAATGGTAGCTATGTTCCAAAAACAAAGGATGATTGTCTAGTTTGTGAAGGCTAAGAGCAAAAAGTTTTTGAGTTATTTTTCTATTGTAATTGTTAAACAATTTGCAAACATTGTTACTTAGAATCAATACTATGTGAACTTCATTTTCATTTAAGTAAACTTATGAGGATGAATAAAAAGGGAAAATAGAGATCCAACTATGTCCTATATATGAAAACTAGATGTCTAGAGGCAAAACAACTTATCTGAGGTTATGGAGAAGGAAGAATCTAGATTGGAGTTGAAGACGTGATGCTGTGTCCCAAAACTGATTTCAGATTATTCTAAGGAGGCTCTCTCTGCTTTCAGTCCAGCCTCATTGGAGGTAGGGAGCTATTTGTCGAGAATGTGGAAATACACAAGCAGCTGGTGAATTACTGGACACAAGACACTATTGCTTTGATCTTAATAATAGAGAATGGGCATCAGCCTCGATGGAGAAGAAGACTGCTATTCTAAAAGGACCAGAGGAACACACAGCAGTGAAGGAGCACAGATAACAGCAAAGTAAAAAGATATTCATGTACTACAATGTCACAATGAAACTTGTTATTCGCATGTTTAAAGTTATAATAAAAGAAGGGCCAGGGAATGTGGAATCAGATTTGAATTTCAATTTCAACACAAAAATATACTATTTAGATTATTCAGAAACTGAACCTCAGTTTACTCATAATTGGTTTTATAATCACACTTCATTTATTTTAAATTGTCAGAGTGCTATACAAGAAAGTTCTGCTCAATTTTTGAACAACATCAAAGTGCTTTATAAATTTTAATTATCATTTTGTGTAGCTAGAGTTTTCTCTCCAGGTCCCGCCAAGCCCTGCCAATCTGACAGCCCACTTATAAAATAATCACACAGAGACTTATTTTACTTATAAACTGTATGTCCGTGGCAGGTTTCTTGTTATCTAATTCTTCTATCTTAAATTAACCCATGTCTATTTGTCTATAACTTCCCACATGGTTCGTGGCTTACCATACCTTACATCACTTGTCATGGCAGCGGCTGGCAGTATCTCTCCACCTCAGCCTTCCCCTTCCCAGAATTCTCTGCTTGTCCCGCCTATACTTCCTGCCTGGCTACTGGCCTATCAGTGTTTTATTTATTAACCAATCAGAGCAACACATTTGACATACAGAACATCCCTCAGCAATTTTGAGCTATTCTTAATATTTAAAAAGTCTCTTAAGATCCACAATTGTCTTTGTGTTTGTTTTCCCAACTTTGCCTCCAGAGCAGCCACAGCAATGTGGGGTCTGATTTATCCCCAAAGCAAGAAAAATAAAAATAGAAGCTGACTGAGATAGTGTTTCCTTTTATTACTCTGTCATACTCTTTTGACCAATATCTCAAAGTATTTTTATTGTAGATATTCTAAATAATGTCATGTGATCTCACCAGGCTTAATTAACATTTACACTTGTTGGGTTAGCCAGCACATGATGAAGCAAGTCCTATATCTGCTTTATTAAAGAACATTAAAAACACACCAGTTTCCAGGTAAACAATGAGCTCTGGAAAGAAAGAAGGTTATGACAGAAAAGGTAGATATGAAGGATAACTTGAGATGTGGTGACAAAGCCAATTATTTTAGCTTTTTTTTTTTTAACATTGCCTGGCCTACAATTGTTTATGAGAAACAAACTTCAAAAGACAGATACAACTTGCAAACAAAAATTAAAGCATCTCCATTTTAAGACTTGGCAAAAATAAAATAATTTAATTAGCAGCATCTTAATGATTAAAACATTTTAATACTAATCACCCTCCTATTGCTACTACACATAATGCAATCAGCAAAGTCAATACAGTATACCCTTATGGTGATAAAGACCATGACACTGAATTCAATTAACAGTATTTCACTCTACTCAAAGCAGCTCCCTTAGCCCCTAATTAAGTGGGAAGAAAGATAAAAGAACAAAGATTTTTTTTTGAGATATTTTTAGAAAACTGTAAAATAGGAGGTATATGTGGAGATTATTTGATAATGCTTACTCTGTAGCAAGCATGAGAATTAGTCAACAGAAAAATAATGTCCCTGCCGAGACATCTGCACACCTGGAGTGATACTGTGGGTGCCCGCCCCATGCTTCTTTTTGTTGACTCTGCTGTCCTACTGTGTGCAACTTCCTCTGCTTCAGTTCTGTTTTCTTGACTTTTGTCAAGTTTTAGACAGCTCTGTAGTTTTATCTCCTTTTCCTAATATTTTCATAGCTTTCCCCCACTCATTAATCATCCATAAATCTTGGCAGAGGTTTATCCATTTTGTTTTCTTAAAGGTTTTTGTTTCCCATTTGTTTAGGGAGGAGGTGCACACAGGCCTAGACACGCACGCTTGGGGGTCGGACAGTGCTTATGTGAGTAGACTCTCCTCTTCTTGTGGGTTCTGGAGTGGAACTCAGGTTGTGAGGTTGGAAGTAAGTGATTTCGCCCACAGAGTCATCATGCTGGCTCTCCATTTTCTCTTCTATTTAATGAAATTTTACTCCTTTTTTTCTCATTTTGTGCTTATTTTGTCTATTTTCTGAGTTCCTAAGCTGACTTCTGAACTCATCAATCTCTGTTGTTCTTTTCTGGAACTGCTGCTGTTGCGCACTCATTTGTCTGTATTTTTTTTTTTTGTTTTTTTTTTTGTTTTTTGTGTTTTTTTTTTGAGACAGGGTTTCTCTGTAGTTTTGCGCCTTTCCTGGAACTCACTTTGTAGACCAGGCTGGCCTCGAACTCACAGAGATCCTCCTGCCTCTGCCTCCCGAGTGCTGGGATTAAAGGCGTGCGCCACCATCGCCCGGCATTGTCTGTATTTTTATGTCCTGTTGCTTTTATATTTCTTCCCTCTTAAGGCTTTGATTACATTTTAAAGTCATTTTCAGTGTTTCTTTTTTCTTAATATTTATGTATTGCCCTCTAAATACCATGATATGCTTTCCTCTATAGAATGTGTGTAATATTTAATTCCATTATCATATTCTCTTTTTGATATTTTAAAATTTCTAAGGTATACTGATATTTTTAACTAGTCATGGAACTTTAAGAAAATAAGTGGAAGAATGAAATCACCTGTTGTATTCTTCAAAGAGCTGCTTGTTCTGTTGACAGTAAATCTGAGCCATGAAGATGTTGGGAGACACATTGAAGTTAGTGTTTAGTGAAATGACTTATATTGAAGACACAAAAACCCAAATATATTTAAAACAAGTATTATGGGCAAAGTAAAGCCTTGTGATTAAAATACAAGAAAAACATGAAGGAATGCTAAGCATGGCCTGTGACTATGTAGCTTTGTTTTGCCTTTTCTGGGTGTATCTCTTGTCATTAAATAATGAGAATTATTCATAATAGACCTAGGATTTATTTCAGTCACCGAGACTCTTAACGTCACTTGCTACTTCACCTTCAACTAAACACAGATGAAATATTTTTATTAGCTTGACATAATGAAACCTGATATTTTGCACATTACCTAAACAAATACTTTAGAAAAGATCAAACGATGCAGAAGCAAATTTGCATTTGACTTTCAACACAGAGATAAATTAGGTAATGGGCTCTGTGTTCATTCTTTATTGGTAGGTGTCTCAGAATGGAGTAACAAAACAATGATGAACAGTAACCATTAACACACCAAATAGTAATGGGATTTCTTTTGTGAAAAGATGTAGTGTAAATACTATTTGACACCCATGCTTTCAGAATCCAGAAATATTTATAATATCATTTATCTAGAATTTTAATAAACAACCAGTATAGGAAGACTTCCCATGTTAAATGTGGGGGTAATCATGCTTGTTAGAGGAATTTTGAAGAATGCTATTGATTGTTCTTGTTAAGACATTATAGAATTTTTAGAGTAAGTATTAGTAATTCGTCTGGATTGAGTAAAATTTGATTTATTGGTGGAGGATTTCATTTAAAGATGACTGAAATTAGGGGAAGTGTAACAAGACTCCCTGCCACTGGCCCTGTAGTTTCCCTGCATAATTCAAGAACATTTAATCAGTTCAAATGTGCCTGAGTGGAAGAGAACAAAAATTGCTCGAGGGTGAAAGGGCTGGGAGGGAGGAGCCGGGAGATGGCAGGCGCAGCTCTGGTTCTCCAATGGCAACAAGTGTTATGGAAATACACATAGGCACAATCAGGTCTATGTACAGCAGGGGCTTGGTCTTTGCTACTAAAAGGAATAGACTTTTCACAGTTGATTTGATTTTCCCATGTTATAAAATGGAGTGGTATAAAAAGGAACCCGTGGCCCTAAGGTAAGGGTGCTCTTTCCAGTAGGGCCACCTGTCTTCCCCCGAGTCCCCAGCCACCAACAGACAGGCGTGTGCTTAGCAAAACCAACAGCTTTTACATTATTATTGGGAGACAGTTATTTTAAGCTGAGAAAGTTTTGCTTTTTAAACTTGGATTTAAATTGTGCTCTAATTTGTAATATGGAATTTGGATTCATTTCTTTTGGTAAAATTCACTCAACAGTCTCACAGCAGCTATTTTATAACCTATATATTTTAAAACTCTGTCTGACTCCCTGCTTCACAGGGCTTAAAAAACTGCAAACCTCTGAGCATCCATGTCTTTCCTCCCGGAATAAGTACAGTTCATAAAGGAGCATGGCTCTGTCCTACCTAGTGAATTTTTTCACAAGGGCAGACGTTAAATATCCTACAGGAGAAAAGTGAAATCGTATGCCATAATCATTGACTTTTTAGGACTCAGTTTCATATATTGATCAAGGATTGTTTCTATACTGCAGTGCTGGCACTATAACAAGATCTGGTAATTTCAATTAATTTCTAGGCATTTATTCAAAATATTTTTAATTTCTTATCCAACAGAGTCCAAGGAGCTAAAATGTCTATTGTTTCTGTGCATTCCTATAGTTACTGTGCATACATGATTCCTAGCAGACAGTTATTTGCTTCTTTTCTCTAGGAAGTAATAAGAATGTTTGCTACTTTCATTGAAAAATGAAAATTACAGAGATGTTTTATTATTTACTTTCCATTTCCATTTTTGTATTTGATCCAATATTAAATGGTATTTCTTAATTTTACAAATACTTTGTACATTTAAAATAAGCACATTTCAAATTATTGAGCACTTTCATCTTTTAAGTTTGCAATTATACATGTCCTCCTGCACATTCAAAACATATAAACACATACATGCATACACACACAAGCATACACACACACACACACACACACACACACACACACACACACACACACCCCCTTGAATTTGCTTAGGAAAGAAATCTATCAAAATAAATAATTCATGTTGAGATGGACTGAAATCTAGTCTTTAGAAGGTGCCAACAGATGGTTTACATTTATAGAATGCACACTTACTGACTTCCAAACAGAAATTAAAATTCATAAAATATATCATTAGGACTCCTCATAAGTTAGCATTATGTTTATGATATAGATTTGGATTTTCCCAGGTGAACAGTTTTCATCATAATTTTACTGAGAAAAAAGTAAAACAAATTACTTCCCAGTTACTATTTTGTTTGCAAGTTTAAAATTAAACCTTGCTGGTGATCATCCAGCCATCCAGGAAGCTCAGGGCTGATGAGGCTCTTGTCACAGTGTTCATCACTGTTCGTGAACTGGGACATTTCTCCTCATTCAAATGATAAACATTGTTACAGCTAATAAAACGTGGCAGTGGCTCCAGCTTTCATTCCCTATTAAATCGGTCAGGTTAGGAACTTTCTACCAATATAATTAAGAGTGAGTCTCCAGCTTATTAAAGGTCAGGCGGCTAGGCATTTCTAGTTAATTTTAGTAACTCTTTGGCTTAAATGTGGCCACTTAATACCAAGAAATTATAGTAACATTTCACTTTTAGTGAACCTTGCTGCTAACCAAAATGTTAACATTTAACTTGGGTAAGGTTGTGATTAGAACTGGCTTTAAGTCTCCAGAGTGATGATTTCTTGCTCATTAAGTTTTTGTCTACATGATCCAAAGTAAAGGAGAATATTGTCAATTATACACTTAGTGAAATAAAAAAAAGTCATGGAAATCTTTAAAAATAAAAAAAAAATAGACCTAGGACTTTATTATACTAATTGTGTCCAGTGCTTTGCTTGATCAAATTAATTAAATAAATGGAATAACCTCTTCAGAATGGCAGTATTTATATGTGCCAAATAAAAGAAAAGTAAATGAATTCGGTACTTGTGGATGCATAAACCATTCCGGCCACTACTTTCAGGGTTTTTTTTTTTTCATCATGTTGGGTTGTCCAATGCCAAAATAATTTAAATGAATATAAAAAAACCATTTCAATTATAAAGTCAAAATATAAATGTTTAAGCATCGTAGACAGAAAACAACCAGGCGGTTCCAGGCTGGCTTTGTTGCTTTTCAGTCAATAATTTCAAAAATGTATAAATAGTCTCTTCAATTTTCATGTAGAAACACATAAGTGCACATGTAGTAATATTGCTGCTCTGTGGTGATGGCTAAGGAGTAGAAGATTTGGACACACCTGTTCAAGAAAAAAACAAACAAAATGAAAAGCAAAGCAAAACAAAACAAAAAAACGAAAACCAAACACTGAGAGTTGAGTTGATATTTTTATCTTTTCACTTCATGTCCACAATGGGTGTGTGTGTGTGTGTGTGTGTGTGTGTGTGTGTGTTGTAGCTAAACTCACTGAGTACATAATCAACTCAGTCTGTGCTGTATACCTGGCAAAATTCAAGACTAAGCAACAAACACCATTAGTTCTTAAATAGATATAAAATATAAACAAAGTGGATGTTGTACAAATACAACTTATGTTGGTTTTGATTTTTGACCCTCAGCACTCAATATTCTTGCTAATCTGATTTCAAAACTTAATTACATGGTCTTTCTTAAAAAGCAATCGCCTTTAGATGTTGCCAAGAATACAAAGTAGAAATGAAGTGTCCTACATGCAGCTCCCCAATTAATTGACTTTTCAAAGGCTATGAGAACAGGATTCTGTATACTGAAAAGTGTTTTTCACTGCCTGGAAGGCCAGGAACTGAAGGCCTAGTATCGGCACCTTGTCCAGCCATCATCAGAGGCTTCCTCCAGAAGCGCATGGGATTGGGTGCAGAGACCCACAGCCAGACATTATTCAGAGAGTCTAAATTATAGGCCTCCATTGAGTGCCTTCCTTTGGAGCAGGGGATGAAAGACTCTGGTGTCAGAAGATCGAGGACACCAGGAGAACACTGTCCACTGAATCCACAAAGCAGGGCTCTCAGGGGTTCACAGAGACTGAAGCGGCAGCTGCCTGGGTCTGCACTAGGTCCTCTGTATACATGCTGTGGGTGTTTACTTGGGGTGTCTGTGGGAACCCTAACAGTGGGAGACGGTGTATCTCTGAGTCTTGCCTGATGCTGGGACTCCTTTTCTCCTATCAGGTAGCACTGGCCAACCTCTGTTTGAGGGCTTTTGCCTTGTTTCATTCTATCATGCTCTGTTGTTTTTGGTTGTTGTCTCTTGGAGGCCTGCTTCTTTCTGAAGGGAAATGGAGCAGGAGTGGATCTGGGAGGGGGGAGGGGGAGGAGAGGAGGGAGAGTAAACTGTGGTCAGGGTGTACTGTATGAGAGAAGAATCTATTTTTTAAATGCTTTTGTTTTCTCCACAAACTTTGACTAGATCTTGGGTTGTATAGAGAATCAGCAACATGAAAAAGGCTGTTAAGTCCTGAAGGGATTAATGTCTTACAATGATGATGGTGATGGTGATGATGATAACAAGAACAACAATAACAATAAATAACCCAAGAGATGTTATTTGGCTCGTCTACATTACAATTATTTAACGCAAAGATGCTGCCTGTGAGTCAGAGAGTCGCTCTCGGCAGACATGGGACCTGCTCTTAACCTCATTTTGGAGTTTCTAATCCCCAGAGCCATGAGAAATAAGTGTCTGTTCATAAGCCACTCACTTTGTGATAATCTGCCATAGTAGGCTGAATAGACTAAGACAGATGGAACCCAGTTATAGTCCTCATTCATTTAGGAAAGCCCTAGAAGAATTCTGCATCCTGTACCTGCCATGGCACAGGTCTGAGGAGATGGATATGACACACCTTTGTAGGGACTGCATGTGGGATGGCCTATTCAGAATTATGGGCAAGCCAACTCCAACTAATTACACAAGGAATATTAAACTTGGACATGCTTCCTGGGGAAATAGCAATTAAATAGAGAAGGGTTATGGCCCATGAGGCCAAGAAAGTTGGAGAATATTTTTCTCAACATGTTTTAATTTCCTTTTTCCAACAACAGAGGTGGCCAAGACCATAAGACTCTCTTCATACCTCAAGACCATATCTTGAATAGAATCTGAGGAGTGGTAGGTATGTATGTATGGCTAAGGACTCCAAAAGTTTCATATATTAGAAAGTTTCTTTTACTATTACAAACACTGGGTATTATGGGAAGAGGTTCATTTAACAGAATAAGACAGTTTGAAATAGGACTGTACTTAGCAGGTGGAAACAAAATACACTAAACTGATTGTTGATAAGATAAATGATTTTTATATAGCCATTCCAACTGGGAGACTGTCACCCTTCAACAAGAGGGAGATTTTTAAATTTGATAATTAGCATTTCTATTTTATTACTTTGCACAGTCCTTAATCTAGACTAAAATTTCTAAACCATCTTAACTATATTCTTCTTTAATAGTTTGGTGGATGCAAGATGTTGTGGTAATGAATTTTCACCTACCACCTACATGTTTATTTAAACTCTTCTAGTGCATTTACTTCAACCCGAAGCTCATTTCCAGCCACTTGTCACAGACTGTCTTTTCTGAGTAATGCCATTTTCTCTTTTCACTCTGGGTATGAGGGAATCATGGGTGGATTTTTCTCAAAAGCAGAAGCTTTGGAGACCCCAGGACTTTACATGACAGTTGCAAAGCTCCACAGAGTTGGAATGGACACATCTAGAGCTGCTAATGACAGGGGCAGAGGAAGAATGGTTAAAGCTGGATGCTGCTGGGAGGTATTCAACTGGCAACTTATGCTCGGTGGTGTGAGGATGTATCCGACAGCCTGGTGTAGGAAGGGACCATGCAACGACCAGTTTCATAGCATTAGTTCATTTTACCCCAAATTTCTCCACAATAGCTAAAACCACATATTCCCAGGCTGGCTTTAATGTCCTTACCAAATTGATAGTAAAGTCAAAAGAAAGTATTTGCTCCTAGGGACCCACTGACTGGATGAGGACACACTCTGGGAAGCGGCTGTTGTTTGTTTTTTCAAGCAGGAATCCTAAAGGTGATCAGTAAGTGCTGATTCTAACTGAAGATGGCACCTGGAGCACAAGTCTTGTGTGTGAATAAAGATCACCAATAGACAGGTGCCACAACAGAAAGTAGACTCCAGCTTGCGTTTGTTGATGTCTGATTTACATAAGGGAGCAGTCTCCCCATTTTCCTCTGGTGAGCTCTCATGGGGGAGGAGTTCAAGGTATTCCTGGATCACAGTATAGATGGCTGCTCTGTGAACCACCTCACCTTGGACCTTTCAGCCCATGAACACACCCACATGACCACAGCTTAGGAAAGTTTTATTTGGAGGAGAAAGCTGTCGGGTTGTACCCAATTAGTGCACTGAGTCACAAGACATAGGTTGCTATTATCATTTTAAACCACACATGTTTTTTGTTTGTTTTTTGACACAGGGTCTCTCTGAGTACCCCTGCTGACCTGGAACTTTCACTGTAGACCATGTTGGCTTCAAACTCAAAGATCTGCCTGCCTCTGCATCCTGAGTGAAAATTTGAGCTGACTACGTATCTCAATCATGAAGAATTAAAATAAAAACTTAAACAGAAAAGGGGTTTCACCCTAAGATATCTTAAAATTGGTGATGTTGACTTTGCGATGAACACTAGTGGGATAGAAGGAGCTTGAGGACACTGTCAGTGTATGTGGCAAACGAATACTTTTCTGATTCAGGTTTCCGTGCTCTATAAAAGTGTATATAGCAAGGGCGAATCCTATAGTCTAAATTCAGTTTTTCCAAGAAGACATAACTAAATACAGTTCTGAAACTGTCACGAACACTACACATTGGATCACTTTTTAAAATTTCATTTGGTAACACCACGGGCAGGTTTGTGATTATTTTTTTGTTCCATCATATATACTTTTGGCTTCAGGGAATTTTTTCTATGTCTGAAGTGTTCTCTCTTTCTTTTATTTTCTTTTAGAATATTTATCTTTATTGTTTTTAGTTATTTGCCTCTGTGTGGATATGTACACATGATTGCAGTACTTGTAGAGGCCTGAGGTTTCTGATCCCACTGGAGCTGGAGACACAGTGAATTGTGAGCACCATACATGGGTGCTAGGAACTGAATTTGGGTTCTGCAGGAGCAGTGGGCTCCTCGAACAGCTGAGCCATCTCTGCGGCCCTCTCATATTTGTTTTCAAAGTGTCAGCCCTAGTCTTAGGCTGTATGTCATCCATTGTCTTAAGACCCAGTACTCCTTTGCTATGCTGTCTGTGCTTACAGCTGCACAGAACACGTGTGTGCCTCTTCTTCTAGGTGTTAGACACTCTTATTTCTGCTTTCTACTGTGCTGTCGACATTCTTCCCACATGTCCTTCCACAGAATCTTTTGGAAAATCCTTCTCCACTATGGCTCGTCTATATACACCACAGTCACTACATTTTCTAAACTGTGATAGACCCACCTGTTTGTAGCTGTCACTCTACTTTGGTTTGCAGTACTCAAGGCAATGGCTATGTCTCTCTATCTCTACTCCTGGCTTCACAAAAATATTGTACACACAGTAGGCTCATTATATCATTTGAGTATAATTATAGAATAAAACTCCTGCTTGATCATGTCAAGCTCCTATGCACCCTTTTCTGGCAAAGGTATGGATATAAAATATCTCACAAACTGGGGTGTTGATGTCAGTTTGGGTTTGTGACTTGCTTTTTTTATGAGACACACAGTGAAAACAATGATAAACAAGCCAGTTTGGGTTGTTAAAATAGTTTCTTTTTCTACTCCAGACCAAGTATGAAAATGCTACCTAGTGTATATTAGTGCTATGTAAAAAAGCAATGTTTTCCCCATAGTAATTTGTTCTCTGTTCATTCAATTATTATTTTAACAAGGCAAATAGCTATCAGTATATGTGGAAGTTATCAGTCTCTTAAAGATGGCTTTATAAAGATGTTTTTAGTTTGTATGCCTTTAAATTATGGCTAAATAACACAGTTATTTTTTGACTGATTGATTCTAAGAATTTTGCTATTACAGCCAAACCATGACATTTTGTATTATGTATTTTTAGCATTTTTAAAGAATGAAATGCTTTTCTATTTTTTGAAATGATTTTTCATTTTGAGTTTCAGCCAAATATCTCAAAAATCCATACCTCCTGAAACTCACAGATCAGTGAGACCAAATACACGTGGCTTGCTGCTCTGCTGTATGCTTTAAAGAAAGCTAATATATTGACTGATTCTTAGACGAACATCCATAAAATGCTATGTCTGTAAAAAAATGTTTGTAGCTCTAAGGACTAGAGATGATGTCATTTGCTGCAGCAGGTAAAGAGTTTCTATGGGTCTCAACGTTTAAGTATTGCTATTGCTATTGAGATTCTGAATACCAGTGAGATAAGCCAGATAACATTATTTATCCAACAATGCTCAAAATAAAGTGACAATATTCTCTCCAATCAAGTTCATATGCTTATGTGTTTTTATTGCTTATTTTAGTAGTATGGTTGCTATTTAATATACTAAGGAACACCCATTGGCTTAACTACATAGCTAGTACTGTTCACTTTAATTCAGTTTCATAATTTAAAACGCTCTTTCTCTAGTAGGTTGCTGAAGACTAAACCCAGGATCTTGAGAGTTCCAGGCAAGCACTGTACCCCTGTGCTACACCATAACTGCTTTGTAAACCACTGTCAATACTAAGGCACTTCAAAATGAAAGGAACTTGACCTGCTTTGGTCTAAGTAGGGGTTTTCCTTTTAACTTCCTTGCCATGTAAGATGGACAAGCTACTTTGTATCTATGAATATTTGCAACATGAGAGACATTGATGTATAAATAGATGCCACTGAGGTTTTCCAGGCTAAAATTACCACAAATTAGTTCATGCTTTTCTTAACACATTTTAGAAGGATGTATGATTGCTTAAACCAACAAAACCAGAACAGCAATGACAATCAAACAAGAAATCCTAACAACAAAACCGAACAGAAAGGAACAGAGGGAGTGTGCCAGTCTTGGGGTCCGACAGCAGGAAGTGACGGCTGATGGTTCCGGTCGCCACTTCAACTCCTGTTCTTGCGGGCTGGAAACATGAAGTCTAAGCCTTCAGCCCCGGAAACCACATGAAAAGGAAAAGGAAGGCAGTCCTTCAGCCTCTCAAGCTAACACAACAGTCAGAACCAGCAAATGCCCCGTGTCAGGCCATCTGGAACAGAAAAGGTACAGGCCAAAGAGTGACCAAAGCTAGGGGCTGTAGGAAATGCCTTCTGCTCTCAGCTACTGCTGGCTTGTTTAATTATTGTCTGGCAGCAGATGACAAGAATGTAGGAAAAATGATATAATATATATATATATATATATTTTTTGGTTTTTCGAGACAGGGTTTCTCTGTGTAGCTTTGCGCCTTTCCTGGAACTCACTTGGTAGCCCAGGCTGGCCTCGAACTCACAGAGATCCGCCTGGCTCTGCCTCCCAAGTGCTAGGATTAAAGGTGTGCGCCACCACCGCCTGGCGATATAATATTTTTATATATTTATTTTACAATGATTTAACTAGTTCACAGGTAGATAAGAATTAAATTGCAGAGAACTCTTTAAAGAGTATACATATTAAAACTGTTAAAATAATAATTTTAGGGCTATTGACAAAAATCAGACTTTTGAAAACTAAGAAATATTAAATTTACATATCTATCAAAGAGATAAATCAGGCCAACACACACACACACAGAGGAATACTACAAGAAGATGCATGATTATTGATTTAGAATTTAGAAGGAAGAGGTACACAAAGATTTCTTGAAGACCAGTAGAATAATACATGAAAAATTCTTTTCATAGTTTCATATTGAGATTTAGAAACCAACTAGTGTTGTTGAAAAAACAAAGGGCTATGATAAAAGATGTACCTTTTTAAATGCCTTCATCATGCTACTAAATGGCTTTGAAGAAAGTTAATCTTGCTTTGCTTTAAGAAGGGCACACACAGGGGTTGGAGATACAGCTCAGCACTTAAGAGTACTGACTGCTTTTCTAGAGGACCACAGGACAGCTCACCACCATCTGTAACTCCAGTTCCAGAGAATCCAACACCCTCTTATGGCCTACATAGGCACTGCATGCACTTGTTACACAGATGTAAAAGTGAGCAAAACATTCACACATGTAATAAAATTTAAAAATTAGGGAAGCAATGCACACTCACTGACATATTTGAACATATAGTGAACACTTTGAGTATATTTTATGGTTCACTTCTGATAGGAAATTGTTTGTTGGAAAATTATTTTAATAATAGGAAATTAGGTGAATATCATTTTGATGCTATCTTTGTAAGCTATGAAGACCATATATCAGTGACCCACTAGAGGGAAAAATTATTTTTCTTCATAAAATATTGAAATAGTAAACACAATACAACACAGTTTTGTTGTCTAAAAGTGAGAGGTGGGTGATTCATCCCAGGCTTTCCTGAGGGTACAGGTGAATTACTACCAAAAGCTTAATACTGTGGGATAAGGCTTTTGTACACTGGCTTAATAAAACAGTGATTGACCAGGAGCCAGGCAAGGAGGATAGCTGGGGTGAGCAGACTAAAGGAATGCTGGGAAGAGGAAGAGCAGAGTCAGGAGTCACCAGCCAGACACAGAGGAAGCAAGATGACAGGCAGAACTGAGAACAGGTACCAAGCCACATGGCTAAACACAGATAAGAATTATGGGTTAATTTAAGTGTAAGAGCTAGTCAGTAATAAACCTGAGCTAATGGCCATACAGTTTGTAATTAACATAAGCCTCTGTGTGTTTATTTGGGATGGAGCAGCTGAAGACCAGGTGGGACACAGGAAAACTTCCAACTACAGCTCAAGGTCTGATCTCCTTTCACAATAGCTTGCTCACATGGGTGCTGCTAGAAAGCCTTAGTCTCCTTGTAGGTGGGCCTGTCCATTGGACTGATAAGGTAGCAGGCATCCCTCAGAACAAGGGATGAAGATGGAAACTGAGAGGCCCCTTCCAACCTCACCTCTGAAGGCATCGGGTACCACTTGCTCTCTGTTCAAGTGAATCAGCAGGTTTATATCACATTCAATGGGAGGGAACTAAGCTCTATCTCCCACCAAAAGTAGTCTCAGATAGTTTCTGCACACATTTTCAAATGACTCCAAACAAACTGAAAGAATTGCCAAGAAGCAGTTTCATTTTGTTTGTTTGGTGTTGAATTAGAGGTGACAGCGTAAGTAGTGAGCATTTCATTGCTGTAAGCCACAGTTACAGTATGGCTTTGAAAGTTATGTTTTTCAAGGGCTTTCTCTGAGTTCACCATTTCTCTTACTCTGTTTCTGAGTCTCACAAAATTAAATATATGCTCCCAGGACACAGCCTCATATTCTGACAGAGTTGGGGCATCCTGAGTCAAGATGATTGCTTGATAGGAAGGAACAGCACAAGGCGGCAAGCACACCACACTGAACTGCAGTCACAGATTCAGAAGCACCCTGCCTCAGCACAACCTACTTATCTCCATTATATTTGTTAGGGAAATTGTACTTTCCCTCCTGAAAAAATATTATAATGTAATCTCAGTTCAAGATAAATATTAAAATCAACTGCATATGGGCAGTTTTATGACTTTTTAAGTAGGTGACTATTTGATTATTTCACTAAAATCTTGTAGCACACCAATAAGAGAACAAATAGGAAGGCCAGAGAACGACATAGGAAGACACTGACCTTTCTAAATCAAGGTTCATCGATGTCTCTGGCTGTCTCTAAATGCAGCTTAAGATTTATATTTTGCTGTTGTAAAGAGAGAGATTATTGAATGTATTTAACAATAGAAAGATTTCATTTTTAATGTATGTTTGAATCGTAGTGGCATGATAATGTCAAAGTTCATTTGGCCCTAACCTTAGTTTACCCACAGAGGCAATGGACTGTCTCTCAAGATAGTCACCTCACCATTTTTTTTTTTTAAGTCCTGAGGCTGGAGCTCAGAACCTTGCACATTCTAGGCGAGTTGTGAAGCACTGACCAACACGTCCACTTTGCACTCCACTTTTCCTGGACACATGTGGTGTTCTCTCTTCCTCACTGGTAATGAGTTCCTCATTTCCTCAGGCTCTGTCCTGCAAAGCTGGCATAGACAGCCACAGTCCCTGGTGTATATCTCACCTTTCGGTGTCTATGTCACTGGTAAGAATGTGGTCAGCCTCAAGCCTCTTAGCCAAGCAGTCAGTTCAGACAGATGGACATACAAGCTGTGCAGAGTGTGGTGTCCGAGCAAAGACTGCAGCACCCTGTTTTGTTTTGAGACAGGGTCTTTGTAAGTATCCCTGGCTGTGCTGGAACTCTCTATGTAGACCAGGCTGCTCTTCAACTCTTGGAGATCTGCCTACCTCTGCTTCCTAAAATCTGTGACTAACAGCTATGCCTGGCCTGTGCTGGCTCATTCATTCCTTTCAGAAGGAACTGTGGGTAATGCAGCCTTTGACCACGTCATACCAGATTAAACATACTTTTATTCACATCTTTTCTGTTCATTATTTACATGACCTTGAGACATCATTGTCGGATGTGTTTTCTCATTGGTCAAAGAGGCATTTATCTTGCAAATTACTTATTAGACATACTGAAAACTTGCTACCTGTGAAAACATGTCTTGGGATGTGTGGGATCTCCAGGGATGCTTCAGAAGGTCTTGTGCCTTCAAAACCTTCAGAGATTAATGCTTTATACCAGCAAATACATAAAGTATGATATAAAAATTAACTTTTTTAAATAGAGAAAGCTTAAACACATACTTATTGTAGTTCAGAATAGATAGAAGTAAAGTGAAGATAATAGCATGTTACCGATCTTATAATATTGGTGATATAGTAAGGGATAAGAGAACTTTGAAGTTTTAAAGGGGCACACTTATCAGTACATGTTTTAACAGCAAAGCTCCAAAGAAAAACTGTTTTTATGTATAAAGAATAACTTAGTAATGGACAATCCAGAAAAATTTTTAATGAGTTGAATTACTTAGAACATTCCATAAAGGCTTCTTATTTGAAAAAAAAAAAAAAAAGCATGTGGTTCATCAAGCAAATTTGCTTGTGGCTCACTGTTTGGATAATCTTCTACAAGCCTCCTACCTCTCAAGGTCTTAGTCTCCCTTCTGAACTTTACATAATTACACCAACATATCTTAAAGATTGGTGTAGCTCTAGGATTCTGTTGTTTTGCCCAATCAGTTCAACACTTACCTGTCATTACAGAGGCTGCGGTGTACGCTCACATTTTAGCATCAAACCACAGTTTAATAACAGGGCACTGAGGCCACAGAGCCTCCTGACTCTGTTCCATTACTAATTTATCAGGGGCTAAAAGCAACCAAACTGAGGATCCTGGGCAGACAATGGGACCTTTGAGGGGCAAAGCAAGAAGCATTTAAAAGGAAAGCATTACCATTCTAAATAATGGCAAAGTGCATGGCATGGCCTGAGTGCTCTGGAAGAAAGCCCTACAGGAAAGGTATTCTTGGCTTAAATACCCCAACACAAAGGCTTTTTGTTGGGACCCAAAGGAAAACAAAACAGCTCCCTATAAATTGAGTTCACCAGGGACAGTGTGTGTCCCTGTCCATGTCTTGTCCGTGAGTGAGTGTGTGTGTGTGTGTGTGTGTGTGTGTGTGTGTGTGTGTGTGTGTGTGTATTTGCATTTGCTATTGTTGAGGGGGTAAGGGTAAAGGCAAAGATGACTTTTCAAAGTGCAACTATTTTCTAGTGACAGTGTACTTCCTATATCTGCTAACTAGGATAAAGAAAGCAGAGGAGATACTGTTATGTTCATTCCCATTTTGCTCACAGAAAGAGCACATATTCATATAAAAACATTTTATTCATGCTAACGTAAGTGGAATGCTTTTGTCTTCTACTCTCTTTGATGTTTTGGTTTAAAATAAATGGATAAACATTCATTAATCTTTATGTACATCCATGACTTAGTCTGATTTAAATGGAAAAAGGAGATTAAAAGTAATTTTTGCTAATTTTTTTTGCACACTGTGTCTCATGAATACATGGTATGGCAGTGCACTGTACATTTGGTGAGCAAGATGAATTCACAGCCTGTGAATTTAAAGCGTTATAAATACAAATGCAAAATAACCTTTTAATATATTACTCAGGTGGACAGGATAACTGTTCTTAGATTCTTAGGACTAAAGTTTTTTGTAAAAAAAAAAAAAATTCTACACAAATGCTAGATACCATATAGATCTATGTAGCATTATCAGTTGAAAGAAACTGTGATGAAAAGCACATTGCAAATCTGCACAGATGACCACAACATATGAAAAACCCAAAGATTCTCTTCAGCAAAACATGCTTTCTGATCATCTCTCTCCTGATCTGCCTTAGACAGAGTTCTGCACAGGGTCATTGGAAGCTTGTATTGCAGTCCCCATCTTCGTCTGGTGGCTCTGAGCACTTCCTAACTACAGTCACTGTTCTCTGACTCAGATGTCACCCACAAAGGGCTCATTTGTGTTACCATGCAACAAAGTAAACCTTACAGGAAGCCAGAGCTGTTTAAATACTGCTGATTTTTAGCTGTTGCATAGGCTTAGCAACCAACCTCCTCCCATGCTCACAGTGACCACAGTCACTCAGGCTAGGCCAGTGTCTACCAGTGAGCCAAACCATCCCTGTCTTTTTAAACTTTTATTTAGAGACAGAGTCTCCGTTGTCCGAGTTGACCTTGAACTCTGCAATGCTATAGGCAAGTGGTGGACTTGTTATCCCACTGCCGCAGAATCACAAGCACTTGGAATTATGGGCCTGCCCCACTGTGTGTGGCTACCTTAGCATCTTGATACAAAAATAAATCCGATTACAAATCTTTTCTGAAAGGGAAAGAGATTATATAATTTATCATATTTAGAACTGAAAATAAAAGCCTTTTTTGGATAGTACATTAAATCATCGGGTGGTTTGGGATAATAATTATAATATCTGACATGTCAGAATGAGGAAATAAAGAGAATGTAAATCAATATGCTCTCCACTCTTCGCTCTAGCTTCATAAGCAGGCTGGGAGTGCTAACAGGACTTATAATATATTTGGCCATCTCATATTAGGGATAATAATAAAAATAGGATATACATGCAACTGTAACTTAGGGATTCCGGCTCATTGCTGTGAGGTTACCCAGTCCAGTTGCCTCAAGCACTGCGGGTTCTCTGACTCACCACGTGTTTTAGAGACAATAGGCAGTAGTGCTGGTTTTAAGAACGCTCTGGGTATATTGCTCTGTTTCCATTGCCTTGAGTCTTTCAGTGCTAATGTTCTGAAGATGGGTGTGATTGGAGTGATCACTCTGTGTCATCCCTGGTTAAGCTCATTCCCTTCCCTTAAAAGGGATCTTCTAAAAGTGTACAAACACCTACTGTTTGATTATTAGTAACATATATCAAAATACATCTAAATGATAACTAAATAAATAAATTTCATTCACGTATTTCCTATTAGTTCCTAGGATGAGATTGAGTATGTGTGTGTCATTGAAGAAAGTCCCATTTAATATTATCTATATACATACATATTTATAGATAATCATGGCAATATTCAGCAGTAATTATTCAAGACTAACTTCAGAAATTATTTTTAGAGAGTTTTTAATATTTCCTTGTTTTGAGGAAGCTTGTCCTTAATCTGAGAAATGATGTCCCTTTTTGATAAGTGTGGTGGACTTGGACCAGCATCAGAATACCATGGTTGCCTGGTCTACGTGTCACTGTTCAAGGGTTTACAGTAGAAGGTATTTGCTCATGTGGCCATTGACTGATGGGAAATCACTCCTCAGAAGGCTGTGTCAACCCCATGGCTTTCAGCATCCGTTCCAGGAGGATGCCAGAAGGTGATGCCAAGGGATCACCTCTGTGTTTGGTGATGGCCTCCAAGTATCTCGTTTTGCTTCTGAACAGATAATTCACTTAATAAAATCAGCCCGAGTTTTCATAGCAAAATGCAGACTCCCCCGACCCCCACCCATCAGGTCCACGTGATGACAGACAGTGATTGATTGCTATCAGAGAGTCAAAGGTATTGTCAAGCATGACAAGACTTTTATGAACTGGCTCCCCCTTCGTTGCCCTCCTTGAATTTTCATCACATGACTACTTTTCTTAGCAACTTCAAATCTTCCGTTTCTCATTCTCTATTGATTTTTCTCTATGTGTGTCTCAGTTGAGACTGCTATAAGAAAATATCTGGATGACTTGGACAGCAATGTGCCTTTCCCAGCTTAGAAATCAGGGAGGTTCAAGTTTAAGGTGAAAGCAGATCCCATCTCTGTTGAGAACCTTTTCCTGGTTTGTAGCTGTTGTTTCTCGAAGGTTCTTCACCTGGCATCATAGAAGAAGGCTTGGGTTTCTTTGTTGGCTTACAAATGCCCGAACCCAGTCAAACACCAGGACTCTAATGAAAAGATCTTATTTGTATTGGATTGCCCCAGAGGACCCACTTCTTAACGCCATCACTATGGCAAAATACGAATTGGTGTATTTGGAGAATATAAACTTTAATCCACGACCACACATGTATACAACTGGGTTATAAATGCCTTTTATTTAGCTTGAAGTAGCCTTGCTCACATGTATAAATTAAATTCCGATTAGATACTACCATGTCTGAAGTGTTCCCCCGTCACTTTTGAGCAGAGGTAATTAATCCTTCGTAGGTAACCATTACTTTGAGTATATGTAACATCTAAGATTATTGGCATTAGATGTTAATTTTGCTTTATTTTACTTTTTAAAGGTGTGGAAATTTAAAAATTTCTGATTTTGGTGCAGTGCCAAATCTCATGTATCTTTATAGTTGCAGCAATCTCCACACACACACTGGCAGAGGATAGTCACAAAGTGAAAATCCTTTATAGGAAAACCTTTAAAATGTTTGATCAGAGCATTTTTTTTTTTTTATTTTAACAAATGAAACACACAGTCCTTGTTCATAATTCGACACGAATCTATCTATCTCTTTGGTAAAAGCAGGCTTACACTTAAGTCTTTTCAGTTTTCCCTCTAATTGCTTCTCATTCGGAGAGAGGAGAGCAGCATTTAGCAGGCCCTTAATTGCAAGCAGCACGTGTAGAATGAGTCAAGCGCTGCCCATGTGGGGAACTTTTAATAGCTCTAATTCACAAAAGGTCTCTGCCTGCTGAAAAGGCCATGCTTCCTCTCTCTGAGACATGTGACAGATGACAAGAGACGCTTAAACAAATAGTGTACTTTTTACACAATCAACCAGAAATTCTTAGTCGCCTCGGTTTAACGACTGTACCTTGTCAACGATGCCCTGTCAGCAACAAAATAATAAAGAAATCATGAAACATCTCAATATCAATTCAGGACTGCCGTGGTACCTTGAGAAATCCAGGCAAACTTCAGAACAATGCACTTTGTAAACAGCACAAGAAACTGTCATCTGGTCATGTCTTTTTACACTAGGTTAGTGGTTAATTCTTAAGTCCCCAAAGCCAAAGAAATTAAGTTCCGAATTTTATTTATGCTTTCAGTTTTCAACCTCATGGACGCTAGTGATATGCTTAGTATAACACAGGGAATATTTTGTGTTTTTTAAATTTCTAAAAATGACATGACATGAAATTGATATTACCGTGATATAAACAGCTGAAGTTTGAATATCTTAACTAAATATGGTTATATGTAATTTGGGTGTGGTAAGAACTGTAGCTTCACAATTTAATGGCAGAGTCTTTCAATTGCCCCACGCCACACAATCCTCATTCCTTATAATAAAGGCAAGTAGTCATAGTCATCTTTCTCACAGAACTGCAGAATGACGTAATTTCAGGCTGGGGCTACAGTTTACTAGGAAATGCTTGATTACCCTGAAAAAGGTCCTGTTCATTGCCAGTTAAAAAAGAAGAAAAGGAACAATACAAATAGTTTCTTCTTACATTTTCCCCTTTATTGTTCATTATAAAAATATTTAATAATATATGGGTCCTATCACTACCTGTGTAATTACTTGTGCCTACTTGATAAAACATTATGATGTTAATATTCTTATGCTTTAAGATATATATATATATATACATATATATATGTATGTATCTCTCTATATATAATATGAAAAATAGTACAGGGTATATTTTGCTATACAGTTATATATATATATATATAGTACTATCTTACATTTGTATTACACTATAGACTTTGAAAATTGCTGGAGAATATATACACAAAATAGTAAAAAGATAATTCCCATACTGTAGTATTCTGAATATTTTTTAGGATTCTTTGGTACTTATGAGTATTTTAAAAATTACTACTTGACATTTATGATTTTGCTGAAATATCAGCACATTTTTTGTGATAAAGTACTTGGAATCTCTCAGTTATTTTAAATATAGGGTTAATTGATTGACTCCAATCACCCTGGTCTTCAATATTCCCTCTGACTGGAGCTCTGTACTGCACAGTGAGACCAGCTAATCCCCATTCCCTCACCCTTCTCAGTCTCTTGTAACTACCACTGTGTTTTGAATCTCTATGAGTTCAACATTAATTTGTCATTCCCAGATGATCAGTGATGGTCAATATTTTCTCAGGAGTCTATTAGCTACTTGTATCCCTTCTTTGGGGAAATGTGTAAAGATACTAACAATCACTGCCAAAAGTCCAAAGGCATTGTTTTCAGAGGAAACAAAAGCAATTTTCAAGTTAATGTGAAAATACAAGGCCTCAAGTATCCTGAAGAAAACTGAGCAGAAAGAACAGAGCTCAAGGCACAACATTGTCTGATGTTAAAATATGGTGTAGAGTAGGCAACAGAGCGCAGTACTGGAATAAGAACAGATACTTTAACCAATGGAGTATGAGACACAAGGTATAGAAATAAACAAGTCAGTTGATTTTCAGCTCATATGTCAAAACACCTGCCAAGGAAAGCATAGACTCTTCAAAACTGGTGCTGGGAAAATTGAATGCAGATGTAGTAGAAGAAAATTTGATCCTTATCTTACACCATGTATGGACACTAACTTAAATGAATTTAGATATAAATCCCTTTAAATTCTAAAACTGCAAGTAAACATGGGAAACTTATTCCGGGTTTTTGTCTGCAATGAGGCTTTAGATCTGACCTGCAAACTCAAGGAAAATCAGAATTTGCAAGGGGGATTGCATTGTGTGTCGAAGTTGGTACTTAGGAAAGAGTATCCTAAACAGAGTAGGGGGATGGGCTGTAATAGAGGACAGAATGGGGGGATGGATGGGTTGCAATGGAAGACAGCATTTCCCAAGTATAAAGGTTACTAGTCAAAAATATTCAGATTACTCACATACGTTGCTCTTACACAAAACAAATGATCAATTAAATGGATAAAAGTTCATCTTTATTTTTAAAACAATGAATTGGGCTGAGTGTGATGGCACACATCTTTAATCCCAGAGGAAGGCAGATCTCTGTGAGTTCAAGGACAGCCCGGTATACATAGAAAGCTGCAAGCTATCCAAGGCTGCAAATGAGTTCTTTTCCAAAAACTAACCAACCAAACAAACAGAAACATGACTTTTCCACTCCTAAGTATTACTAAGCACACTTTCTCATTCTGTGTCCTTAGAAATCTTAGCAATGATGATTATTTCTACTGAATGCAGATAGCTTGCTTTTACTGAAGCTCCTCTAGATGCTTCTTATTGATTTGATGTGCGCATCCTCTGTTCTAATGGAGCTGCTAAGATATACTGCTATTACTTGAGTGCTGCTACGTTGACCAGGGCATGAAATGTACTGGATTGCTGAGAGTCAAGTCACTGACTGACTGCACCACAATTACTGCACCACCAGAGCAGCTTCAAATTGCTATTGGGGTAAGGCATTCGGAAGAATATAGGAAGTATCTCATAGAGAAAGTAGATGCCCTTTCTCCTGGGTAGTTAAGCGCCCATCCCATCCATCTTTCCAAGGCATATTGAGTACAGCAGAGTAAAGCCAAAGAGCCAAAACTCAATGCATAGATGTTTACCAGAGCCAGGGAAATGTTATTCTGAGAACCAAGGCTCGTGGATCATTTCATGGATGAAACATCTATTTCACTGATGTTTATGCCAAACTGCACCTGGTAATTTATATTGTGTATTAATCACACACAGATATGGATGAGAAGACAAATATTAAATATCTCTATATTTTGAAACAATTATGTATATTTTAAGTATTATATCTATATGTGTAGAGTTGTCATATAAGTTATTAAAAATAAGAAAATATACTTATTAGTCAAATCTTCATTTAGTGTGTTTGATAAGTTTTAAACTTAATGTTTTAATAGACATTCAGTATTTTTACAATAAATTTGAATGCTGAAATGCCCAATACCTTCTTTATATTTTAAATGTTTTTCAAAGGTAAAACATTTAGGAGTGCTTTTGCTCTGTTACCTAAGACTGTATGCATCAATGGATGCATTATGAGTTTATGTTATTTTCTAATTCCCCTTAGAAAATGACAGCAATTAGAAGCTGGAAAATGCCTTGGCCACTGACCCACAAAGTTTCAATGTCAGAAGTCATTATTTATAATCAGTGCCAGACTACAGTCAAGAACTCCCTGTCACCAGCAGAGGAAGCCTTTTCAGAAATCTATCTTAGAGATTTCACACAACACCTGTGAACTAGTCTGGCACCGGGCTATGTGGTCTCACTTCCCATCCCTGAGTGCCATGAGCATCGTTCTTTGGAAGGTCTGGATGCTTATAGCTAGGGAAACTTGAGAGAGAGAATACAGCTTCATTTGTCAGCATGGTAGCAACATCAACTTTTTGGCATGTCGACTTTGAATAGTAACAGAATACAGAGAAGGTGTTACTTGGGTTCCAAAGCCTTGCCCTGAAGAATATGAGAGAAAGCAAAATTTGCAATTCAATTGCTGAGTATCTTTTGCCAACTATTCTATTTAAAAATGAGGAGGGAGTTGGAATAGGATTGAGTAAATGTTCACATGATAGAAAAGTTTGCTTATTTATTTTCATCTGACCTTCTTATTTGTACTTCATCCTTCTCATTGCCCTAAATTCTCATTTTTACATTTCCTTAACTCTGTTCTAAAACACATAACTTTATTTTTTCCCCCAGATCTTTCTGTAGGAAACTTTTGTAAATTCACTGAACATTTAATGTCTGGATAATTTCTGAGATTCCAGACTGTTTCAATAACTGTAGTTATAAATACATAAGCATATTATAACTTAACATATTTTGGTTATTTTTAGAAATATAAACTATGTGCCAAAAACCTTAGACAATTTCAGAAAAGCAATTCAATGGACAGAAAGGCACCAATGGTTCCGTTTTTTCACCTGCAACCAACACACTGGCCACTTCAATTACTTTCCTCTGGGTCACACTTTCCTAAGTAAGTGATACATGCACATATGGACTTCTGAAAACCATGTTTATTTTCGTCATGTGTTGGGGTAGAGGGAAAATAGCACCATGTAATCTCTACCAATTCTTCCAGCACTCGGATTCTGTGACTAGGCCTTCCATTAGAAAGACAGATTCATTAATTTCTCATTAAGGTGGAATGGAATATTAGACTTCACAGATTCAAAAACTCAAATATGACTTTGAGAATGTTGAATATGAGGAAGGTAAGAGATTCCAAAACTTCATCAGTTTCTTTCATACTTGTCATTGTATTTTAAAGACTTTTGTGCTCCCTACTTTAGTATTTCCCTCTGCTGAAGTCAGTTTTATTTTACTAACAATAGGGCCTTGATGCCCCTATTTCAAATGTGCAAACTGTGTAATGGGAATTTCCAGGGATGTCTGAGTGACTGTGGGTGCTGGGGTGATCCTGTTTGGCATTTGGTGGCCATACAGTAAAGCATTGTTAGATGAGCACCTATTCATCTTCCTGCTGTTCTCTTTCACCTACCTCCACTGAAAACCTTACTCGACAGATAAGGAAATCAGGTGTTTCTCAGCACATGGTAGTGTGCATGGATCACATGATACTGAATCTTCAACAGGGATATGACAACTGCTAGCCTTTGATCAAAGCATCCTTGCACATTACGAGGACTCTGAGGCTGGAAGAGAGGAGGGTGAGTATACACATATGTGACCACATGCCATCCTCAAATGTGGGTAACAAAAAGATGTTAGTCGAGTTCTCTGGAATGTGCCCCGATACAATTTTTAATTTTTAATTACTAGAAGAACATTTTGACCTTATGTAGGTCACTGTGAAGAACATCTGAAAGACTGGAATTTGAAACATGATTTTATCGCTGGCGTGGACTCATTTCCTCATTAATCGTTTTGGAATTACCAAGAGCATGTAATGGAGAGGCAATCACAGTGCAGCCACGTCTGCAGGTCTCACGAGTTTTCTCTCTAAGCAGATGCCTGTAAACTTTCATACTTTCTTTGCTATAAGGCTTAGAAACAGAGATGATAGCAAACAGCAGAAGCCAGGAAGCGTGTAAGAAATCACCCATATAAAAATTGCCTCAATTGTATTGCAAAATAAAAATAAAAAAATTAAAAAAAAAAAGCTAACAGAGAGGCATCATCTACCAACTGATGGAAACTGATGCAAACTCACAGCCAAATACTAGGAGTTCCGTGAATCCTGCAGACGAGGAGGAGAAAGGGTTGTAGGAGCCAGAGGGGTCAAGGCCATCACAAGAAGACTCACAGAATCAACCAACCTGGGCTCATAGGAACTCAGAGAGACTAAACCAACTACCAGGGAGCCTGCGTGGGACTGACTTAGACACTCTGCATATAAGTTACAGTTGTGTAGCTTGGTCCCCTTGTGGGACTCCTCACAATGGCAACAGGGGCTGTCTCTGACTCTTTTCCAGGATTTTGGGACCCTACTCCTCATACTGGGTTGCCTTGTCCAGCCTTTATACATGGGAGGTAAATAGTCTTACTGCAACTTCATAATCGATGTTTTGTTGATATTCATGGGACCTGCTCTTTCCTAAACAGAAACGGAGGAGGAGTGGAATGGGGGTGGGAAGGGGCGGGGTATAGGGGAGGGACTGGAAGGAGAGGAGGGATGGGAAGCTGCAATTGGGGTGTAAAATAAACAAATAAATAAATTTAAAAAAATTGCCTCCAATTTTGAACATTAGCATGTTACTAGAATTCTTGACAATTTCTGAGGTCCATTCCCGAGATTCTTATTTCTTAGCTGTTATATCTTTAGATTGATATGGCCTGAAAGATAAGGGTCAGAATATGCTTATTTGTTTTAAAATTTGATTTTATCTTTATTTTATGTGTATGTGTGTACACAAAGTGAGTGCAGGGGTCTGAGTAGGCCACAGTAGGGAATCAAACACCCTAATTCTTGTACGCTTGGAACCAAACTCTAGTCTCCTGGAAGAGCAGGAAACTGTCTTAACTACTAAGCTATCTCTGTAGCACTAAATGTATTTATTCTAAAATCATTTCTAGTGTCATGCCTGTGGTGTATTTCATACATTCAATTTAAATTCTTAAGTTGAAAAGAAATCATTCAGCTATTGATTACCAGGATGTATTTCCAAGAGTTAGCACTAATTGACAGTTGCTGCCTTTCACTTTTAAAATTCCCTATCATCTGTCTGTCTATCATTTATCCATCTATCTATCTATCTATCTATCTATCTATCTATCTATCTATCTATACTCTATCTATGTATCTATATTTCTTTCTTAATTTAGCTCACGTGTATGTGCACGCGCGTACATGGCCATATGAATGCATGCATGTGAGCGCAGGCATATGCACCACAGAACGTATGTGAAGGTTGTCAGTTCTTGGGCACCAGTTCTCTCTTGCCACGTTATGGATCCTGGGGATCAAACTCAGGCCTCCATGCAAGCACCTCTACCCACTGCTGAGCCATTCATGAGCTCTGCTGTCACTTTATAGACCCAGGAAAAAAGTGTCCCTTGCACTTTTAATGATGACCTATCACTTTCTTCCTGGTAACTTTTTGTCCCTGATCTTCTCTGTTTTCCTTTTAGCCATTAACTTACTCACATCCCTTTTTTTCCCCCTTCGCTTTTAGTACTGAGGTCCTTGTAGAGTAGCCAAAGTCAGCCTTTGGTTGTTACTCAGACTCCATGGGCAATTTCCTCAATGTTGTCACTGTTTTCATGAAAGCAACCAAATGTATAGCAAATAGACCAGCTGGAAAGCTCTCCAGAGATAGACACATGCAAACAGGCGTTCCTCGACATGTTGTAGTGGGTCAGTGTGGTTCTGCTACCAGAAAGAACAGCCTACACCCATATGCACTGCTGCTCCCATGCGGACGGCTTGCAGGAGCATCCGCATGGCCTGGGCCGCAGCCAAATCTTAGCCCTCCTCACACACAGTGAGGCAGAGACATGATGCGACAGCGATTTGGAACACTGTTTGTGGCATGCTGTTTCTTGGCATACTTCTTCCAAGTGTAAGAACAGACTCTGCTAGGCTTCCTAAGATGCATTGTTTATTACAGAGTCAGTCTTTCAAAATGACTATAGATTCAGAAGCAATTGATAGGTTTACTATTAAACTTGGTATTGGAGACATTCTGAAAATTTAATTTGGAAGCTTGTAACAGAGACTCCTGTTCAGGGGACAAACCCCAATTTCTAAATTTTCTTCAGGATGTGAAAAAAACATAACTTTACCAATAGCATGAATTTTTTTGTTTATGTAGAGAGGAATGTGAGGAAACACCATTAAGGTGCTTAATAAAGAGACATATTTGAATGTGTTTTACAAACTGCTTTTGAACAAAAAATATATTACATGAGTACACAGTTCCATTCCAGTCTATACTGCTAAGATGTAATTTCTTAATAACATTTATACATTCTTCTTTGAAGATGATTGATATGAGCTAAAAATACGGGTACACTCAGGAAATGTCTTTTCATGAGGGATAGCACCATTAAGAAGTTACCATATTACTTCCAACTTAAAAGAAATCTTTCTATTTCTTTATCACTGTAGTATAAAAAATAAAGTTGAAAATGTATAAGAAAAAGCCCTCTCAATCTTCAAACAAAAGTATTTCTGTACAGGTAAGGAGGTTAGAAGGAGTGTCTTTAGTCTCCCCAGCAAATCCCCTCATAATACAGAAAAGATTCAACAAGTCTGGTTCTGGTATCATCTCTAAGGAGAGAGACAGCAGCATTTTTTTTTTTTGGTTTTTTAGATTTATAATACCAGAATGGTCAACCAGAAGAGAAAATTATTAGTTGCTTCTCAATTCATGTGTCAAATCAAATACTTTGTCTCATTTTGGAATGTCCACAACAGTACTGCAGATTCGGCAGACATCGTGGACAACATGCCACCACCAACTCTAGGTCTTAGAGGCAACTTCTCATCCCTGCTAAGAGGTGAGATGCAGGGGAGTATGTGAAGGTCCAGGTCTGACTCCAGCCCAGGGACAGGCTCTGGGGCAAAGCTGTGTGTCCCACTCCTCCCAAAGCCCCACATTTTTATACTGGTCATTTCTAGAAGTAGAAAATGGGGAAAATGGAGGGCGCTCTAACTAGAGGTGGAGCAAGTGCAATACAGAAGGACAGGGAGGGAGGAGGAACAAATAACACTTGGTTGTTTGAAGAAGCCTTAAGGAAAGATTATTTTCTATTTTTATATCTACCTAGTTACATAGGTATATATGCATATGTTTATACATACGCATATGTTTATAAGTGAAGTTATGTCACAGTACTCCCCCAAGAGCCATATACCACCATCTAATAAACGCCTGAACACCAACCATGAGAGTCCAAAAATTAAAACAGTATAGATAAATTGCCCTCGGTTGCCTTCTAAACATCAAAGTTAAGTTCCTATCACTAATAAACTATGTACTTGAGACACAGGACTTGAACTGGATCTGACAGGACAGTCTCCTCCCAGAGGATAAGCTTTCCTACCCCTGGAAGGTGCTATGTAAGCTGCCAAGGGAGGGAAGCAACTAACAGTCCTAGCCAGCTGTGAAGCCCATGAGCTCCAAAAATGACCAGCCCAGCAAGATGTCCCTAAGTGAGCCATAAGAACACGCACAGAAAAACACAATTTGTCAAAATGCAAAGATTAAGTGATCATGGGGTGCTGAGCCCCAAACAGACATACCTGCAATAAAATTGCTGCTCCCAAAGCTCAGGGAACGTTGAAGAAGAAGGGGCAGAAAGATGGTAAGAACCAGAGGAACCTGAAGTCTGCTGTGAGTTTGTCTCTGAGCAGTGGCGGGGAAGCTGCACGCACGGTTTCTTAACAATGCGGGACGAAAATAGACACACTGATTCTAAAGAAGAAAATCTCATGCAGGCCTCATTCCCTAGACAAAGAACCCGTGGCAGCTAAGGACTGTTGAGAGAGGGGAATTAACCTTCCCCAGGGATAAGCCCCTTAATTGGTTGTCCAGTACCAGGTGCTTAACTCTAACATCATGTATATGCCTGCAACACTAAACAGAAGTATATATATATATATATATATATATATATATATATATATATATATATATATATATATAATATAATATAATATAATATTATATTATATTATATTATATTATATTATATTATATTATATTATATTATATTATATTATATTATATTATATTATATTATATTATATTATATTATATATCATGTATATGTTTAATGTATATATCATGTGTCTGTGTGCCTGTATGTATATAACAGTGAGAACGAAGGGAAAAAGAGGCCATAATTTGAAGGGTCAAGGGTGGTAGAGTGGGAGGAATTTGAGGGAGTGAACATGGAGAGGATGGAGAGATGGGATAGAGGAAATTATATTTTATAAAATTTTTTAAAAATTTAAAAAAGAAAGAAATCTAGAAAATAGAAGGTTAGAAATCTCATATCCTCTGTAACATTAAATTTCAGAGACTGACTGAAATGGATTTTTTCATTTTCTCCAATTTTTAACATCAAGAATCAGGACTACTTGTGAGGCTTTCTTTGGGCTGGACAGCTCTGACAGATGAAGGTTGAATTAGCTGTGGAAGGCTGAGTTATCCCGTCACACAAAGAACTTCAATGCCTTCTTGGTTTTCTACCATGCTGCCTGTCCAACAGCGATGCGCTGGAAGCTGTTTGCAGCTTTCCTTTGAAAAGATCCAGGCTGAGAAGGCACACACACTGCCTGGTCACTGCTGTTGCTTTGTCAGGATGGAGGAGACACTTTGACAATCTGTTTGGTTTTTAAACTTTTGCATATAGGGGACCCCTGTCACTTTTGTGGCCATCGACAGGTGCTGGAAACAAGTAAACTCCCACTCCTACCAGGAGAAACTTTCATGGACAAAAGTATAGCTGAGCACAGGTACATCGGAAAGATTGTGTTCCAGGGATAAGGAAGAGGAAACCTCAAATCTGGAGACCCAAGGTGGAGGGGGGAATGCTGGTTTAGTGCTTCTCAGATGAATCATGATTCACAGTTAAGCAACATGACTACAAATTAGATCCAGGAAGCCACCTTGAAAGAAGCTGAGGGTGAAAAAACATTGTGCTATCTACAAGTAGCCAAAGGTTGCTCAGTGTTAGCAATAGAAGATGAACCAAAAAGTCTTCTCACTTATAAATATAAGTATTTAAAAAAATGTTATCCTCTCATTTTAAATAGAATTTCATGAATGCTTCACGCGGCTATCGGACTACATCTTGGACTGAAATTGGCCCTGAAACACCTTTTGAGTGTTTGGTTCTTCTTTTGGCAAACTCAAAGTGGGCTTGCTTCAGATGGTGTGAATCTATAGTTTGTGGGGTCCTCATGACTTGAACTGTAGCAGAAGCTTGAGGCTCTTTGTTTTCGACACTTTTTTTTTTTACTTTAGGGGAACTTTTTCAAGGCAATCATCTTGAAGACACTCTGATGAAACTCTCCAGTTTTAAGATTTTACTGCCTGAAAGAAAGTTACGTTCAGTAAATCTTAGGAATACATCCAGGTGAATTATTCCAGGTCAGCAGAAAATTATGCCATTCCTAGTGAAAACCACATACCCTAGAAGTGCACAACAAAGGTCTTGTTGCCTCAACATTTTGCTTCCCTAAGCACATTGTCATTTTAGACAACAAAGCAGCCTCCCGCATGGAGAACCAGGCTCTAATCTCTGGAGTTTCAGACAGGGTAACTCCTGCCTGACCATTGTTTGCCTCTACTCACACATCCCTTTCAATTTTTCTACAAAAGAGCCACAATCTTGGAAGGACAAATGCTCACTTGTAAATCGTGAGCATGGTTTATCTTCACTGTGGAAAGCAATGGGAACTATGGCGGTCTGTCTGTTCCACTCTTGATGGGTCATATTGGTCTAATATTTTGTGGTTTTAAAAAATAATTGTGCATGCCTTTTGGGAAGATATTAATTATAATGTTTGCCTTCAAAGCCCCTGTCGGTGAGAAGCCCTGTCGTTCCCGCACTTTCGTTTCTGGTGGGTGTGAAATGACTCATTTGTGTTGTCTCTTCTCCCTCCTGCAGGGTCTGCCCTGGGAAAATGGCGCTGCAGTGTCGGCCCTGCCTCCGAATGCCAGCATGGCAAGGCTGCCTTCCTCACACAGCTCTGTGTGTGCTCACGCTGTGAAAAGTGTCACAGCGACACTCCCATTCTGTGTCGGCTGGACAGTATCTGCTCATATTCATATCCTAGATTGACTGCAATTCAAACCTGGTTATTTGTTTCTTTATCAATTGTCACAAAAATAAAGAGAATATTTTAGTACTGTGTTTCAGAGCTCCCAAATAGGCAAACAATTTTTCGACAAATCTATACCATTCCCTTGTTGGAAGTCTCAATCCTTAAATCAGCAGGTGAGATTGTATTTTATTAAGTGGCTCATTCTAATTCAGTTCCTGGGGTGGTCTTACTTATGGAGGAATTCTATTGCTATCCCAAGAGAACTATTTAACCTCTCTGGACTTAGAAAATGCCTCTGCATACCTGCTAGCTGATTTCAAGCCATGGAACGAGAAGCTTCTGTTTTGAAATCAGATTTCTCAGAGCTGCTGATTCTGACAACGGCTATACTTTATTAAAGAACAAATAAGAGCTTTTGAGCACTACTGATGTCATGCTAGGCCATCTACACATGATGCCAACTGCTAAGCAGAAAAGGAGATGGTGGTGTATTCTGGGTCTTCTGGATGTACAACTCAGAGACTAAGAAACTCAAAGGAATGTATTCAAACCATCTTGAGGAGCAGAGAGAGAAGTTGGGAGAAAAGGAAAAACATCAATAGACGTATTTTTAAAATGTGTTTTTAAAAATTATTTTGGTTTGCTCAGAGATTTTGTTGTTTGTTGAACATGAATATAATTGATTTAATTCATGTATTCTTTTCGTAAGCATTTTGGGTTGTTTATTGCAGAATACTTGGGTTATAACTTGTTATCTTTTTCCAGTCCATTCTTAGGTCATTCACATGACTTTCTGTGTATGTGTGTAAGCACTCATGTGTGCACTTGTGTGTGTGTGTGTACATACACTTTATTTGTGTATGTGGTATATATAATTGTTCATATGCATATATGTGGTCTATGTGTGTGAGGGCACAAGTGAGGTGATATTGTAAGAAGTGGTTTTAACTGTCTTTCTTTGATCCAGCTCATCACCTTTATTTTTTGGGACAGGGTTTCTCACTGAATCTGAAGGACATCAATTCAGCTAGTCTGGTTGGAAATGAGTTTCAAGGATCTACCTGTGTCTCTACCTTCTACTCTCAGGGCTGGTTTAGAGGTATTCACTACAGTCCCCTCCTTTTTTATGTTGGTTATGGGGATCTGAGCCAGAGGCAGAGAGCATACACTGGGAATGGCTGTGAGTCTTTTGAAACTTCAAAGCCTGTATACAGTGACACACCTCTTCCAAAAGGCCACACCTCCTAATCCTTCCCAAACAGTTCCACCGAACTGGGATAAAGTATTCAAATATATATTAGCCTACAGGAGTCATTCACATTCAAACTACAGCAGGACTATAGACAATAAGCTCCTTCCTTCCCTTTTCTATCTTCCAGAGATTACTGCACTGCTTGGATCATGGCTTTCAAGAAAGACAGGAGCATTCACCTGAGTCTCTCTCTTTTACCTGGCTGGTCCTCCTTCTATTGCTCTTTTCTACCTACAAAATCTAGGGAGTATGTTGGGCCCACCCATTTAATCCAGGTTAACTGCTGTCATTTAAAGCCTATTGACTTTGTTTCCACCCATTACCTTATTTCTCTCCTGCAGTGTAACATGATATACTCATGGAATTCAAAGAGTAATACATAGATCTCTTTTCAGAGGACCCATATTCTGCTTTCTACACTTGCATGCATTTTTTAAAGATGGTTCTCCTGTGTCCTCAGACATTATATAGGCAGTCTTGTTCTTGCCCAAGATAACTGCTAGAACATCAAGACTGCTGTACTCAGCCTAACAGAGAACTTGAAATTCTGGAACCATTGTACTGGTGCAAATGGGTAGGTAGATGATGCAAGACAAACATCCACATAGAATACCAATCTACTCAATCAAAGTCTATAGATGATTAAAAAAAACATTTGATTAATTGTCCGGCTATCAGTTTACCGTGTTCACTAGACATAGACTTTATGTTTGTATTAGCCTTTTATAGATTTCTTCGAAAACAAGAACTTTTTGGTGGCTGTCTGTCATCTTGTTACTTAAAGATTATTAAGTATATTAAATGGGTGACCCAAGGGGTTCACTGAGTAGTGGTGGCCTTCAAGGGGCTTAGCAGTCTAATGAAAATCAGGTGTCCTCTTTAAACACAGTGGAGGAAGATTTTTACCGCAGGTTTGGGAGTTTCATTGGATATCCAAAGAGATTAACCAGAAAGGGTCACCCAAATGCTCTCTAGTGCAGGGAGGGTCCACATTTTTCAAATGGAGAGGAACCAATTATAGAGGGCAGACACCTGAAGTGATTATATCTTTGTTGTTTTCTTCTGTTCACTAAATAAAGAATGGCTATCACTGTTTCTCCAGCATGTAAATCTAGATCTTGACAGCCAGCCTGCTCTCTCCAGATCCCTGATGGAGAAAAGAATGAGTTGTTAGCCGTCATGGAAATGGCATCATCATAAATGTCCTGATTAGTGCTATGTCACCAGCAGGTCCAATTCTGTATTTCTGAAACCCATTTTCCAGTTAATGTTTCTCAAGCATGCCTTTCTGGTTGTAGACTTGAAAACTTTGGTTTCTATCATTGCTTAAGAACAATGCAGGTACACAACGTATGTTAGGCTTATAATTTTCCAAAGCCAAAACTTGCAATTTGGATCCAGAAGTCTCAGCAGTATTGTCTCAGACAAGGTTTTCTGGGTTGATTTATATCCATTAACTCTCTTAAAGTTTAAATATTATTCATGCTTCTGACACATATCTCAATTTTTACTTTTCTATACCTCTTACTTGAATACCTTGATGTGATTTTCTATAACACTAATTCTTTTAACTCTGTTTCAAATCGATCACAACAGATAGAGAGGAAGCAGCATATTTGGAATATAGAAAAATAGAAAATAGAAAAAGAAGGATCATCTTATAAGAGTTTTATGTTGGTTTTAAATGCATACTTTTCAGGGCAAAATGAAAACAGGAAATATCTATGTAAAAAGGCCTATAAAATATGTCAAATGGTAATTCAATACCAGGAGCCGTTTCAACAACGTGTCACAAAATTCTAAAGCAGCAGCTAATAAACTTTAAGGACTTAGTTTTTGGATGAGTCAATATATGAATTATGAAACACGTTAAAGAGGGCTTACTGGTTATAGCCAGATTTGTTGCAGCAGATAGAGCCAAGTGCACTTAATACCAGTAGGGTGTTTCATTTAAATCAATAACTGTGATATGTAATAAATGAAAGCCTTGTTCTACATTTTAGACTTTTTAGTCTCCCGACAATAACCTTCACAACACTTTGGTGACCAAAGGTATTTTGAAGACCAAAGATAGAGTCTCATGGTTTGACTGGCCAGGGAAGTAGACAAGAGAGAGAAGTCTTGCAAAAGATGAAAAGGAGACAAACATGAAGGGACATTTTCCTTGTCACTGAGAGCCATCGAGGGAACTACAGTTAATCATGTGCAAAACTAGATAAATAAATCAAATAAAAACCCACAACAATCCTGAATGGAAAAGAACAATCAAGTTCCTATAATATAGGACACAGGGTCATCATTTTCCTGCAGTGATTTTTTTCCACACACAGAGAAAAGAATCTGCAATTCTGTATTCTCAGTCCTTATGATAAACTTTCTAAAAGGTTAGCTCAATAAAGTTGGATTCGTTTTAGAAGTGATCATCATTTTAAATGTGAGTACATAATAACAAGTTGTTCTCTACCCTTCCTATTTCATTTGTTTGTCCTTATTTCTCTGTTCTTACTTTTCTCAAATCATGAAGCACATTATTTATGGATTGATATAAACTTTTAAAAACTTCTGGTTTATCACTTATCAGACTTCTGGAAGATCCTTTATTTTAGTAGAAATCACCATGGACCTATTTGATGTACTAACCATGCTGTAAGTTTGAGTAAACTGATGGCTGGCTGTACTCTCATGAAGTTTCCTGGTTCTGTCAGTCTGGTTTTCTTTTTTTAATCATTAACAATGAACTTGAAGGTACTTAATATCAACCAGAGTGAATGACTGGATCCAACGAGTCACTGACATAGACAGAGCGAATGACTGGATCCAATGAGTCACTCACATAGCCGTCCGTTACATGACTGGTTCACCAGTTAAAGATGACGTTTGTTTTCACCCAGATGGACTTTCTTGGGAAAATCCTTTATTGTCATGCAGATTTGCTTGAATTTGAGCTTTTCTACGCCATCAGGCATCAGCGTTTCGTATGGCACACAGAGGCTGCAATGTCCTTGTGCATGTTTAATATAATTTTAATATAATAAAGTTTGAAATATAGAAGACTGCACTTTTCCTTTAGTTTATCTATTTTGTGATATTTGATAATCTACTCATTTTAACATATGCGTCACCTTACCAAAATATTTGCAAGGGCTAAAATCTTAGGATAAATATTAAAATTAAATGTTAAATAACAACCAAGAAGAAAAATCTCATTTGGCCATAGTCTGCAGGAACAAAAGGACAGGAATACTTCATCCTAGATCTCACATTTCTCACAATCTGTCTTTGCATCTCCTCTCACATCTGCCACATTCCACACATCTTAATGATTATCAAGTCCCCAGATATCTACCTAAAAGAAAAAAAAAACGTTTTCTATGAATGAATACCATTGTCAGAGAAACAGCTTCATCTGTGGCATACACAAGAGCAGAATTCACTGTATTTTTAATCGTATTTTCAGATCGTATTGCCTCAATCAATTCTCAAAACAGTAGTCATCAACCCTTTGACAAGCTCAGTTAGGAAACTTTATTTATTGTAACAGAAACCAGAAATTTGGCCCAATCTTGGCAATAAGAATGCCAATACTCTTGCACGAGCTCATTTTTACTATAATACACATTTATAGACACACGCAAGTGCCTGTGTGTAGGTGCATAGGTAGCATAGACACACACATGCACACACACACCCCCCACACACGGGGGGTGGGGGAGGGAGGGAGCATCTGAGATCTTAGGCAGTGAATACGAAAGCAAACATTCGGTTTACCATCGCTAAAGATGGAGATGATCTAGGGACATTGGCTACTTTTGCACTATGAACTTCATCGCTCCAGGAGGGGTGCTCACAGTCAAGTCTGCAACACTTTTGTCAGATTCAGAATTAAGACTCTAAGTTCCATCAGAGAAGAGCTTCAGGAAGCTGTCTCCCGTCTTGGTTGAGAGGCCAAATAGCAATGCTTTAGCAATAAGAGCAAAGCAGGGTCAGACTCTCGTATTAACTGCAGTTATGCCCAGATTTTTTCCACCTTTGTGATCCTACGCTGTACTGAATAAGACAATGGAAAGCCAAACACAGTGACATGAATGGACTTTACAAGCATAACATGGAGTAATAGAACTGAAAAAAGGATTAAAAACTAAAGGATTTCATGTCAACACACAAAATACAATATGGTATTAGCGATATATGATAGGTATTAAAGCTCGCAATGCCAATCACGAAAATGCTTCTATTCATGCTCTAGATAATGGCTCTTCTGCTGGCAGAAAGAAGATTGAAATATATCTTGAGACTGTCGCTACCATTTACCTATTTTGTGTGATCAGTTTGTGATAAATCACCAAGTGAATTTTTGTGTACATGCATGCTCTGTTTATATGGATAATATTACGGTATCCACTGGGTTGTATTCACATTAAACATCTTGAAGTTACTGACAGGTACTTCCTGGTCTTCATTTGGAAACAGACCACTTTCTCTCTTGCTCATTTTGCTACAGATACACGAACTTGTTTGCTCATCTTTTTAAAAAACTACTACCAGCTTCAGAATCTATGCAGGTGTTTGGCCTTTTTCCCCAGCCATTCATTCTACTGGTTTGTTGCCTAATCACTTCCTCATTCTTCTTCCTCAAGGTAATGACTCGTTTCCCAGAGATGCATTCCTTGACTAGTCATTACTAACTGGTACCCTACCAAGTACTCCATAACACATTGTTTATTTCTTGTTTGTTAAAAGGCTTCAAATAATAAAACATTATGTGCTTAACGTATCTTTCAACTTGTGTAAGACCTAGATGGCAAATACACCTTTCCCCTTCATTCTCAATATTGTTCATCATCAGAATGAACCATGTATCAAGAAAAATTGAGGTAGGACTTTCTGCAACTACTAAAGATTATTCTACTATCCTACAGTGGTAGAGGTTGCTTAAGATCCCAATATACAATTTGGTTAGCACAACCATGCTGCTAGGCAATAAGAATATTTAGGTAGACCAGACCTCTAGCATTATATTAGATTTTTTTTTACATGCTTTCAATGCCAATTTTGAAAATGACAGTTTACTTCCTGTCACATCTAAATGTAGAATTTCTTTCAGAGATATTATGAAATTAAAAAATCTCATTTAGGTGGTGATTGAATATGAAATGTCCTCCCAAAGGTCATGTTTTGAATAATTCCCCCAACTCCCAGCTGGTAGGATTATTTTTAGGATTGTGGAAACTTAAGAAGTGGGACTACATGAAAGAAGGAACGGACTGAAGACAGTCAGTAAGATATATCAACTCTGGCCATCCTTCTGTTACCTTGTGCTTCCCGTTTAGCCATGAAGTGAACAACTTCCTCTCTAACGTTCCTACCACTATGATGCTCTGCCCAAGGAACTGGTCCCAAGAAGCCATAGACTGAGCCTTCTGAAACCAGAAGTCAAAACTAAGATTTCCTCCTTTAAAGAAACCTTTATTTTTATGTATGTGCATGTGTGCCTGTATGAATGTATGTGCACTGTGTGTGTGTCTGTGTCTGTGTCTGTATGTGGGGGGTAGTGTTGGAGAAGCCAGATGAGACCATCCATTCTCTTGATTCTGAAGTCCGAACTTGTGGGTCACCACATGGAGGCTAGAACAGAACCCACATCCTCTGAATGAGCAGCATGCACGTCTAACCACTGAGCAACCTCTCAAGCCCCTCTTTCCTCTCTTAAGAAGTTTTATCAAGCCTTTCACCAAGAATTGCAAATCAGTAATACAGAAATTTAGCTTTGTAATGGAAATACTTTATTTTACTTTTATTTAAGGAATTATATATGCTGTTTGTTGAACTTTGTGTTTCGGTTAAGACTAACTTTTATGTACTTCTTTGGAAAACTATATTTACCTTACTATATAGATAAACGATTGATTTTTAACATGATACACTTTATTTTTTATGGATTACTGATACTTTTGACACTGCTCCTCCTTAAAATGTATTAAATAATAAAAATTTACCACTGTATTTATTTGAATTTTGGTTATTTTCCAGTGTCTTCTTTAGTGTTTGACATTTCTTTGCTCAGATCAGTTTTTTTTTCACTGCATTTTGTTCAAGTTCAAATATATCTAACGAGTCAAGGGGCCTTGCCATCACTTTCCAAGCATCAGGATCACCCAGTTGGAGTAAGGTAATTTCCAAAGGTCTACGCTGCCACACTGGCTTCAGATAAATGATTGTTATTTTACTGAAGGACATGGTTGGGTGAGGCTTGATGTCTTCACACAGGTGGTGGTCCAGGCTGACTGTGGGGTTTTCATGTACTCTGCTTCCAGAAGTTTCTTTTGCCATCATGCCAACAATCAAACTTTAAAAAGTTTCAGTATTAGAAGGGAGAACAGTGATATATGTGCATGTAATTTAACATTTTAATAAGACCCTGAGCAAGACAATATACTTGTTCTTTAGTTTTGTCTTGTCTGCTGTTGAATTTAGCATTTCTTTATAGAACTAACACTGTGTACAATCCTTAATGTGCACACACACACACACACACACACACACACACACACGCACACACATGTACATAATCTTGCAGTTCTTCACACTACAAGTCAAGTTTATGCATATATTTCTAACTAGAATTATTACTTTTCAGTTGAATTATCTTCTTACTTATATTTTATTTATTTTTTTTTTGAGTCATACCTAGATTGCTGGTGTGTCATGATTGGCATCCTTCTATCCAGTTAATGTGAGACAGCTTATCTTTATATTGAAGTGTTTTATGGATTTTTTTATTGCACCATTAAGAGTACTTTGATTTCTCCAATATTCCAAGATTTTCTTGTCATAATACATAACATTCCACAGTCCCACTTTGTGCTAAGCCTTAGAGCATTCACTTACATCCAGTCTTCTGCCTCAGAAGGCCAGGTAATGAGATGAGCTTCAGAAAAAGAAATTGCTGGTTTAGTTTCTCACATTACAGCCCAGACAGACAGTTTTTGCTGCAATTGCTGGCCAATGTTCAGCTCACACATATTTCCCCTGCTAGGCAAGCATTGCCAATTTAGTGTCCAGTAGTGAGCTTTCTGCTCATAAATGTCATTTGATTTTTGGTTTTTAAGCTGAAAAATAAAATGTTTCTTTCAAAATACTACACATTTTAATAGAAATTGTGTGGAATTTTTCAAGTACTGATAAAGTAAAAAATTTTCCATTCATGGCACAGTAGGCCTATTTTCATCTTAATGAAAACTATTAAAAGATTTTTATTATTAACAGGCACTATTTGGGCAACAGCACAGAATGATTCCAATAGAGGTAAATCCCAGTTTGGAGTCTAGTTTGCACAAATTCTCTATATTTTCTATGACTTTTCACTCAACCAAAATGCATGCACATCACATAAAAGTACTGTTTGGGCTTATCGCCTCATTTTTGATGATATGAAACGGAATGTTAATCTCCGGAAACTATGTCTGAGGTTGACATGGAGGAAAAAAAGGACAGCCATGATTAACTTGAGCTGAAGCGACAAGAAGAACTCTTATGTATGGATATGCATATTTAGAATTACTATTCAGTGATGAAACTCAAAGGTTTCTGAACATGTCAACAGTAGCAAGGATTTCCCAGCCTACTGGTTTCTTATCCACCAGGTGACGTGATTGCTCCTAACCTCAGGGACTAGAAACTCTTCTTCGCAGCGGTCCCACATGTTGTTTGACTGGAATTTCAAGTCCCCATTTACAACAGCTTTGTGGTTGTAGTTGTCATCATCTCCTGGGTTCCCACTTTGTAAGACAGATGGTAGAAAGCAGAAGGCTCTGCCATCATGCCATGACTGTCTCAATTTTGTTGTGCAGCAGGTGACAGCCAGGACTTTAAGCATCCTAGATAAGTGCTCCCCCACTTCACTCCATCTTCAGCTGCTTATGAGATATTCCCCCTCTCTCCTTCTTAGAGATGATATTATCATCAGGCCAACAAATGAGTAATTAAACATTTATTGGGTTTTGTTTTGTTTTGTTTTGTTTTGTTTTTGTGTGTGTACGTAGGTACATACACCATGATGCATGCCTGGAGTAAAGGGACTATGGTGGTATTTTACTTGTACTGAAATGTGATTTTAATTGTTACATCTACAGGGGACAACTTTGAGGGGTTAATTCTATGCCTTCACCTTTATTCACCCCTGCATTCCAGGGGTCACACTCGGGAGCCTTTACTCACAGAGCCATTCCTCTGCCCCTGCACAGAATTTAAGGTTTATCTTAAAGAAGTTAAACAAGTTGAGAAATTATTTACTTCTTTGGAATCATTTGGTTTTTATCTCAGTGATGTCAAATATATACATATATGCATGAATTAGTATTGTCAATACAACACGGTAAATTTAGAAATCAATAAAACACTTAATGCATAAGTCTAAAACAAAATAAGAAAAGAATAAAATGAACTATATTACACAGGCTAGAGTGTTTCCTAGTGGTAAAACACTTGTTTAGCATGTGTAAGGCCCTGAACTGTTGGATCCCCAGAACTCATATATCTGTATGCACATGTGCATGTAAGCACACACATACACACACACACACATATGCACATATGCACACACGAGTGAACACACATGCACACTCATGCACACATGCACACACACGTAGCAAATAAATAAATAAACAAATAAAAACAACAATTTAAAGAAGGAGCAAATTAGAATAACAACAAAATTAAAAATTAAAACAAAAATCCAACAAATTTAAAGATGGAACAAATTAGAACAAATTCAAAGGTGGAAACCTTTGATTAGTACAGACCTGTTAATTAATTTTATAAGAATTTAGCTAAAATTTGAACACTAGCTGTTACTTACTGATCAATATTAACTATAATCAATAGGATATAAGGCACTCTTTGGTTATCATCTGCTCATTTGGGGGATTGTTTTTCAAAATCACAGGAGTTGTCTCAGGATGGTGGGGAGCCCAAATGGCAAAGAAGTGAAAAACGAAATGAAACAAAACTTAAGTGAATTCCCTCCGTCCTTTGATTCTGCATCAGGATCAAAGTGGGCCAGGCATATCTGCTTTTCCCCACCTCCTTTTAAAAATCATTTTATATTTTTTGAAATTGTAATATAGTTATATTATTTTACCCTTCAATTTCCTTTCTCCAAACCTTTCCACAGCCCTTCTGGCTCTCTTAGAAGTCCATGGCCTCTTTTTTCATTAATTGTTGTCGCACGCATAAATGTTTCTCAGTCATGTTCACTGATGCTCAATTTATAGTAGACAGGAGACCCAAGCAACCTAAATGTTTTTCCACCGATAAATAGATAGTGAAAATGTGATATGTACACACTATGTGATACAATTAAGCTATAAAGAAAGGGGAACTGTAATCAGGATATATTATATGAGAAAAGAATCTACTTTTAATAAAAGAAAGAAAGAAAAATGAAATTTTCAGGAAAATGAATGTAAATAGAAAAGATCACGTTGTGTGAGGTAACTCAGGGCTATAAAAACAAACATTGCTCAAAACTTCAGATGTGAGGACATATCCTGGTGTAACTACAGAAATCAGGAAATTAAAAAAGGACCATTGCCTGGGGTGGAAGGTGGGGGGTGCAATAGAGAGGAGAATAACAGAGTATAAGTGATCTGATTGGGGAAATGGGAAAAGGTGAAGGAGTTTGACTAGGTGGGGAGAGAGTTAAATACAGAAGAAGGAGAAGTAAGATAACAGTAAAGATGTCAGCAAATGTCATACGGAATCATACTATTAACTATTTACCTTAAAAAAGAAACCTCTGCAATACAGGTAAGTCTGTGCATAAATATACATACATATATAGTTTAAATGAAAATTTCTCATCTGAGCTGATAATGCTCCCTCCAACAGCCAAAGACCCTATTACAAAAACCTTACCACCAGACATGAGAAAGTCATCTTTTGAGTTGTTAGTCATGGATGTCTAAAGACTCCCCAAACATTACAGATTATTGCTATTGGCCTTGTTTGCCCCCCAAGAAGTAGACATTAAGTCCTTATTAAATTGAAGATGCCATTCAATTGAGACACAGGGTCCAGAGGCTCCTGGGCTGGAACTGACTTAAATACCTCTTCCCTGTGAGCCAGTTTGCACCATGCAAGCTCCGAAGGAGGGAAACAATGAACAGTCATACCCACCTATGATGGTGAAGAACCAGAACAGCCAACATGGCATGATAACCCAGCAGCGGCATGCATACCTTGGCGTTAACCATCAGTTCTGTAGACCTACTCAACAAGAGAGAAATCATGCCTGATACTATAACCCAGGCACCTACCCAGAAATAGGGATGTCATAGATCTTGGAGGAGAACCATCACTTTACTAAACCAGTGTAATCCCTAGGCTACAGTCTAAACATTTGCCATTACACTCACACTTAAGTTTAGTTCTCACTCTCCATCAAGGACAATTCTCTTTGCAATAGACGAAGGCTATCATAGAAAACAACGTCCAGTTAAACGCAGAGTTGCTAAGCTCAGTCTCAATGGATGTATCCACAACAAAACTCCTCCTACTAAGGCTTAAGGAATACTGCAGAAGAGGGGTGAAAAGATTGTAAGAGTCAGACAGTCTGGGAATTTGCTGTGAGACTGTATCTTCTAAGAATGTCGGAAGCTACACTCATCGAGTCTTACCAGCATGACTGGGTAAACAAGAATTGAACAACACAGTAGACATGCTAAAACGCATGGGGGAAGAGCACCAGGCTTCAACCTACACAAAGAACTGCAGGCATCAGAGGAATGCCGGAGTGGGAGAAATAGCCTTCCGCAGGTTACAGCACACTGATGGTGATCCAACACCAAAGGAACATCCCTGAAAACAAACATACATCTCAACCAATACACGCTGATCAAGTTGTCATAGGAATATCTGTTCTTAAGAACCATCATGCTTTATTGGAAATCACATCAACTTTGAATGGAGCTGAGTTTTTACTCTTACGTAGCTATGTACCCAACTGAACTTACATAGTTTCAGCTCCCTCAACTGTGAAAGGTTTATGAAGGTAAGCACAAAAGTATCTCTAGGATATCCTCAATTTTTCCCTCAGCCTCCCAGTCTCCCAATCCTCAGCCATCACCCTACAAGTTTACTGGGCTAGTATTCTCTTTGCAGCTAAACCGTGTGCAACAAGGTAAGCTCTGTTTGCTGTTCTTGTAGGTTTTCAGGTTAGTGAGAAAGTCAGAAACAAAAGCAGTATTGTCATGCTACTATCTTGTGATTTCGTATGGTGATCACTTTGCAAATATTCTCACCGCCTTGCACTTGTTTAGAATACTATAACCATTCACCTTTCACCTTCTTGATTAAGCAGTTCATTGTCATGCTGCAGGTCTCTCTGTAATTCATACTTAACTCCTTTAGTATTTTCAATAAGATTTGATTGCACCTCATTTGTCTTTATTTATCATCAGACCTTCTCAACTTACATCACTTATATACATTACTTCAATTACTGGCTTAACTTTCTTTCTTTTCTCTTTTTTCTTTAAATTTACCATATTTCTTTACATCTAATATTACAATATTAAAGAAAATAGATTAAATAATTAAAGGATATGATTAACTTTGTATTTGGAGGGTGTTTGAATCGAGGCACTTACAACTATTGTCACGATCTCAAATTATACTTCCTACTAATCTGTAAGAGGAAAAGACTTTTAATAGTATAGAAAATGCTTATAGGCATTTCATATTTTCATACTTCAATTAATTAAAGTCTTTGCCAGAAAATGATGTGGTATTATAAGCTTTCATCTCAGACATTTAATTCAAGTTTTAACATATTTCTAATGTATGACTGGGCATATTAATTGGGGAGAGTCAAATAACAGTAAAGGTTAAAGACTCGAAGATGTTCTCAATGAAAGATGAGCCTTCCTTCGGCTGCTGCACATGCATGTGGAAATGAAGAACTGGAACTTCTCCTTAGAGAAATAGACTTAGATGTATACAAACAAAATACATATCTTTAACATGTACAGTAGCAAATATCAACCCATTAGTGCTCTAATTAGTAAAGAAAATTTAACATCTGTAGTTATCATGAATTAAAAGTAATAATGACCAGTTTAAAGCTAGTGAGGTGTTTCAGTTTTCCATTGCCCACTATACCCACTGTGCTTCATTCTCAGTAAGATATTGTATCATTAACTTACTTTTCTTTTTTTTCTTTTAAAGTCATGTCTTACTTAAAATTTTATATAAACTCTCTACTTTTCTGCCATTTAAAGATTCAGATATTATAATATGTAGATGCTTCTATTACCTCAACTCGTGTGTATTAATGAACTTATATAAAAATTCTACTGGTTTCATGCTTTAAGAAAACATGTAAGTAATTTTTGCATTAAAATATGAACTTTTTTAATTTTAAGAGTTGTAAACTAATTTTAGAAACTCTGAAAAATAAAATCTTTAAAATTTGTTATTTCATGTTTTGAAAATTATTGCTTTTCATTTTTAGTTTACATGCGCATATTAAAAATAAAATATTAATACCCTATGTGGTTTCATACTAAGCTTACTTCATGTACTTCTATATCACACACATTCTCAGATATTATTGAAATTCTTAAACCTGTCAGTTCCTTTTTTCTTCCTCTAATGCTGTGGATCGATATCAGGATTTTGATCATGCTAGGCAAGCACTGAAACCCCTGAGTCCATTCCCAGGCCATGACCAGGATTTTCACTTTGTTTTGGGTTTTGCAGTGTTTAGAACTGAACACAGAGACTCAAGTATGTCAGGTAAGTGCCATACATTAAATCATATCCCTAACTCCTCTACTCATGATTAATTTTTATGGATTACGTTATTTGAAAGTTTTATTATATGCATTATAAATAATATATAATAATATACAATATACATTATGTTTACTCCCTCCCCCATATTCCCCTATTAATCTTTCCTCTTTCTATGAATTCTTTCCCAGATTCATAACTTTTGTCAATCCAATTTTATAACTATACCCTGATATAACTAGGTGGTGGTGATACATGTCTTTAGTCCCTGCACTCAGGAGGCAGAGGCAGGCTGATCTCTATGATTTTGAGGCCAGTCTGGTCTGCAGAGTGAGTTCCAGGACAGCCAGGGCTACACAAAGAAATACTGTCTGGAAAACAAAACAAAACAAAACAAACGAACACCACCCTCTAGCCATAACTATACCCTGATTAATTTAGTGGTATTCATCAAGTTAAATATTTACATTATTTGCCTACATGCAATGAAAATACTTGTATACAAATTATATTCTGTATACTAGAGTTCTGTTATGATAATAGCTAAATTAAAGGAGTGAATATCCTTCATAAAAGATATTTCTAAGATTATTACATTACTTAATAGTAAAAAAGTATGTGTTCAATGGCTAGTAAGAATACAAATGGATTTTTTATTTTTAATCACAATTTTCTGGCAAATCTCATAATCCAACAGGAAAAGTTGTATGTTTAATATATAGTATGGGTGAGAAGGGATATGAAATTAACGACCTGAACAAGGACACCAAAAATAAAGGTCTATGTTTATTTTTATCAAGAGCTAGCTTAAAATCAATTGTGAGGCCATAGATGTGAAAGTAAATAGGTTCTATTACAGACAGAAAAGAGAGTCTCAACACTATTCAACCTGGTGGAAAGTTTAAGAGAAGAAAATCCTAAACATTGTTCGAGAATTAGAGTGAGGTCTCATTCTTAAAATAAATCCAAAAAGTAAGGCATATTTTTGTGACATTTATTCTCAGTTTCACAGTTGATCTCTAATGGTATCTTAACAATTTATTTTATTATTTTATCTGTATGAATGTTTTGCCTGCATGTATGTATGTGTACCTGGTGCCCAGAGATGTCAAAAGAGAACACTGGATCTCTTGGAACTGGAGTTAAAAATGGTTGTAAACCACCATGTGAATACTGGGAATAAAATTGAGAGTCATGGAAAACAACAATGCCCTTAACCACCGAGCCAACTCTCCAGACCCCTGATGTCTAATATCTTTATGCTATTTTGTTCTACGTTTTGAGAAAAAAATGGTGTGCTTGTTCAGTATTGGAAATGGCAAATTATTAATTCTTAGTCAAGCCTGCTAGGATTTAATGGCATAACCTGCTAATGCAGGGACATGTTTGTACTGTTCTATGTAGATCTTTAGGGCTTGGTGAATAGATCTTCAATTTCTTCCTTTTAGATCGATGAGGAAGCAAATAGCATAATGATAAAGAGTCAGCTAAAGCCAAAAACTAAAGCCAATGGGTCTTTTATGTAAGATTTAAGGAAATCTGGTTTTCTGTACTCTCAAATCCACAAAAATAGAAGACCAAGACCAGACTTAATTAAAGAGCAAAAGAATTTTAAAATGCCCCATCTACAGTTGAAATTCCCAAATATGAGAGTTACGATGTGCTATGTGGATTATCTGAAGAGATGCAATTCAGAATTTGGAATTAGGTTCTCGGGAGAAGCATCTCTTTCAGGGTGAACCCACTTCACTTCTCTGGACAACTAGGCCCATGCTGAGAGCCAAGTACTTGCACAGCCAGAGCCCAGGACACGGAGTGCTGTAGAACTGCTAGGAAAGCACTGGCTTCAAAGTTGCTGAAGGGCACACAGTGGAGAGAGTGAACATGGCGTGGATCCTAGGGCCCTTTACAATCATGGACAGGGTGTATGTTTGCATGTGGCAGTTAACTGACCTGGAAGCAGTCAGTTGTCTTTGTTTTAAAATTGTGGCACCCCAAGAGGTCGTGTTTTATCTGACACCCCACGAGGATAGTTATTTCAAGCTTGGAAAAATTTACGCCCCCTGATAAGCGAGGCAGAAATTCCATATTTGCTCTTAGGAGGTGAAGATTCAGTATAATGATTATAACCCAGGAAAATATATTACAAAAAAAATAAGGTGGAAAATCTCCCAGGTGAATTTAATTCATATGATGGGCCATGGAACACTATTTACCAAACAGTAAGGGCTATGTTTCTGAAGGAGGGAGTCCTGTCATTGAGAATCCTAGGGGAAACTGTCATCTGTGCGGAAGCTGGTTAAAGATCATACTCTAGAGCACGTATTCCTGGGGAAAATGAAAAAAAAAATAGATTCACCAAGTCATAGACGCCAAGAACTGATACTTGGTGGACATAAAAATGTAGATGTAATTATTGCAAGAAACAGAAAGATAGACTGTTAAACAGAGAGCCTAAGCTTTAGGAAAAGGTAGAATAATAGAAGAATTTACAAGTTCAATAGACAGACTAAATGGGCATCACTGAAGGTGTTACCGAGCGTGTGCAATAGAAAGAAGTCAGGAATGAATGCTTGAGGTTACGGGCAGGTTCTTTCAGCATCCCCACTCCAAATCTCTATACTTTTTCCAGTTTCTAGATCTGACTTTGATTCTTTGACTTTTGGCTGAAGAAAAGGATCTATCTTCAGGGAAAAATACATAGCCAAGTTTTCCAGTTCCAAAGGGGCCTAGGAATACTTATTCAAGTAACTGTGAGCCAGGCAAAGAAAAACACCCAAAACGTTTGTGGGTTGCTAGATGATGCAGAGTCAAAGGTGAAACCAATCTCCTGAAACCTACATGGGTGTCGTTGCTCCCTAACACAGGAGCCAAGTAGTAAGTGCAGTCGGGATCTGCACGTGGCTCACGTCCTAATAACTGAGTCTGCAGACTCACTACATGGTCCTTGCCAAGATCCCCGAGGTATTGTTGGATAACAAATGTTGGCACTGGTAGATGCCATGCATTTATGCCATGCATAAAACGTGAATACGTCATGGTATATGACAGGGAACAACTGTAAACCTAATCAAACAGTAATGCAAGTGTGTGTATAGTACTAGAATGTTGGAAATTATGTGGCACAGGCTATATATACATAGAAGAGCCTAATATGTACTGTCATCTGTCCCAACCTTTATCAAATATAGTGTGGAAAAGACAAGTAATTAATGGAGAACATCTCATTGGTTCACCACATCAGCAGTTCTCCAAATACGGACACCAGCAGTCCCTGAAGCATCTCATTTCATATTGATGCAGTCAAAACCATTGTGACAGATTTTTAACATCCTCACTGATATGACAAAAACAGCATGAGATAAAACTTGTCTTCCAGCATGGAACAAATTGCAGGTACACTATAGTCAAAATACACTCTTCATTGTCAACAATCACAAAATTTCAGAAGCCTTAAGATGTCCCTGGTAAATGATCAAAAATTGTACTAGATCAAGTGGGAAATGTCTAATGCACTTCAGACACATATCAAACAGTAGCACTTGCTTGAAGAAGAGCATTTGTGCCTTGGTGGTGGTGTGTGCCGAACTAGCCATTGTTTCTCATGGAATATCTTTTGTTTGCTTTCTGAACTTCAATGGGCTATTGAGAGTGAAACTATGGTTATTTGGAAGACTTACTTTACACATACACACACATGATATTATTTGTTCAAAATTAGCAAACTAGGGAGGCACCTTAGTTGGGCAACTGCTTGCCTAGCATTCAGGAATCCTTGCATTGCATCACCTGGATACCTAAAAGCAGGTGTGGTGATGCACACTTGCAGTCCTGCTGTCAGGATGAAGGCAAAGTCTCAGGAGTGCACAGCCCTCAGCATCTGTATAGTGAGCTTGAGGTCGGCCTGGGTTGGATGACACCCTATCTTAAAAAGTAAAGTAAAATAAAAACAATGAATTTCAAAAGATTTATATTTAACAATGAGAGATTATCAAAAGCACCATTTTATGCCATGTAATGAACAGTATTGATATTTAAAATCTTAAAGCAAGCTGATATTTTTCCAAATGGTTAATTCACAGTGTTATTAAAATCATGAGTTTAGAAACCCATTCAAAGTTCAATGTACAACTGCAGATCTTATACAACAGTAAAAAATATTCATCAAGGTTTTCACATTCCACATTTCAAGTAACTTTTAAGAGCCTGTTTCTTGTTCAATTTACATATAGAGCCAAAAAATAATATCAAAAACTATTTAAGAACACTGTTAGCACAAACCCTTCTCTAACTGAATGTCTTTGCAAGGCTTGCTTATCTTCATGCACTTCAACTAAAATGTACGTGTTGACAGAAAGCAGATAGGATAAGCCAGCATCTATTATATCGGGCAATAGAGGGATTATAAAAAGTCAATTTAATACTGCCCAAATTACTAATTTTTCATAATACGTAAATGTATGTTATATTAGCATATAGTAGACTTATCATTACCTTTAAATTTTATTTAAACTGTTTTGTCAATTTTAATTTCTAGAACTATGTATTATAGCAGACATGTCACATAAGCAATAGACTTTTGCGGCCCACCATACTGTTTAAGGTTATAAACAGTTTCTGAGACAAAAATTTTGAGAATAACATTATTTTGCTGAGTAGAATAACAATACATTATATTGGGACTTTGGTAAATGACTTCCAAGAATATGGTCAGAGAAACTCTATGAATATTTGACAGGCCCTTTTACCTCATTGCCTAGTGGTCTGCAGTACCCCAGGACATATTCTCCAAAGTAAAAAGCCACACAAAAGCCTTGTGCCTGGGTGCACTTCCCAGCACTAAGAAAGAACTGCCATACTAATAAATCTTCCAGATTTTAGAGATAGCACAGTCCTTTATTGTGAAAGCTGGTCTGCATCCTTTATCTGGTGACATAGAAGGAATGAGGTTTTGTGGTAGATATAGGACATGACAGGAATCTTCAGCAATTCCAAGATGCATGTAGCCTAGAAACACGAGTCAGAGAAGAACCCCCGGCATTAGGTACCTGGATGTTTGGCAAACATGTTGTGTATGCTTTAGTAGAAAGCCCCAGGAAAGGCATCATGATTTAGCTCCTAGGATTCTGGGTCAATGCTATGACTATGACAGAGGAAAAATTTGACTCAACTGGAAAGTAACACTGAGCATGATCCTAGGAATTTATAAAGATAAACCATTTAACTATGTCTACCATGTGATATAATCATTATGTGACTATGTGTATCATGTGATACAATCATCATGTTCATTTCTCACTGTATGCCCTGAAATTGTTCACAGCAGCAAACAGTAGATCTGCACTGACACACTCCTGTGCTTCACGATCACTACAGAGAATCTGAACATTTGGTCCCCAGTTGGTGGTGCCAAAAGGGAGGTTATGCCACCCTTAGGAAGTGAGGTTTTTCTGGAGGAAGGTATCTCTGGGGTTGGATTTGAAGGTTCAGAGCCTTGCCCCATTGCTTGCTCTAGCTCTCTGCTTCCCATGCTGCTCCTGTTGTCTCGTCTCCCCTGAACGTTGTCATGTCTTCTCGGCATTACAGACTCCACGTCTATAAATGTAAGCCAACATAAACTCAAGGCAACCATTTCTCTGCAGACCGTGCCCTTCTCCTGCATTCCTTCTGCCTTAATAAAAAGCATTGAATTCCATTACTGATGCTAGCCCCCAAGGTCTACTTCCTTATTTGGTCACTTCCTTCTCCTGAGGCTGACCTCAGCTCAAAGCACAGCTATCAAAGCTACATGCCCAGTAAATAAAACACCTTGTCCTAACAAGGGGTTTCCCCTTTTACCTTTATAAGTCACCATTTTCCTGGGAGCCACCTTGGCTCTCTATCCAGAGCAAGTCTTTTGCCTCCTCTTCCCTCCAGGGACAAATGTTCCTCCCCCACCTTGTTTCCTTCTAGTGCTTTCTTCCTTGTCCTCTGTCTCCTGTCTTTGTCTCTTCTTCCCTGCTCATTGTCCCTCTGGGCACAAATAAATCTCCTTTGTGCTGAGAACTTGGTCTTGGGGGGTGCAGAGCTAATACAATCCTTTCACAATGTAGAAAGAAGTAAATCTAAAAAATTCAACACCTCATCAACTGCATCTATAATATGTACATTTGTTCTGCTGGAAGTTTTAGCCCATTACAACACTTAATGCTTTACAAAAGGAAGTAAATGGTGGCCTATGAAAGAAGCAACAGCTTGTGTTTTGGATGGAGGGCCAGAGAAATCTTCTTCTAGTACTGTGTATAACTGTGACCTCTTTTCAGAGACCACAAAGAAATAAAGCAAAAGCTGAGGGGAAATATCAGATTAGATTATTCCAGGCATGGGGAAAACCAATGTAAAGGCTCTGATATGATATTATATTTGTATAATTCCAGGAGCACCTAAAAGACCATTTGGGCTCAAATGGGCTGAATGAGAGAGAGGCCTTTCTAAATCAGATAGACTGGCTAGACATTAAGCTTCAGAGTCAATGACTGTACTTTAGTGCCCACTGACATTTCTGGTCTTAATGTAACTTTGCCCTGTTATCTGTCTGTTAAGTATATACAGCATATGGTAAAATAATATTTTAAAAAACACATTTTCTAACTTTAAAAAATAAAACACATTTAACATAAATGAAATGTAATCAGTTTGCTCAACTCAAGAGCCGAGTCTCATTTCACTTAAAGTTTTGTCCATCCCACACAGTTCTTAATGAAGACAGAAACCATCCGTTAATCAAGAAAATAATTAAGTTGAGAAAAAAGTGTTAAGAAAAGCATAATCTGTTTATTTGTTGTCATTTATGGAAAAAGAGCTGTATGAATATGTTTTACATGGGTGTGTGGGTGAGGGGAGCAAGAGAGATTTGGGTAGAGAGAAAATCATATAGAAGGCAGTAGTAACAGCAGTCTGAGCAATGGAAATTACTCTTGAAAGGCGTGTGCGACTCTGAAGGGCATTATCATCCAGGGCTGTCCTTGAAAAATAAACAGGCAATGGCATTTAAGGTGACCAGAACTCATTATCAAGTGGCCAAATAATGTGAAGAATGACGATACTTTATTTTGAGAACCTAGCAATGAATGTTATAAACCTATGGGAGTTTTTCATTTTTAATTTAAGTTAGAAGCACCAACACCATCACCAACATTAAAAACAACACATACAAGAACAACAGAATGTCTACTGAAAGTTCTAAGCCACACCCAGTTCCCCTGAGATCTGCTAATAACTCTGTAACCTGAGAAAAGTTGTTTCCAAAGCTCATGCTCTAGACCTGAAGCAAAATGCTCACTCCTGTGTTTTCCTCTGACTGAAGCCAAGCTAAAGTGCAGTAGATTTTGTTGACAGTTATTGCCACATCTATTGGCTCACAGTTGGCACCAGTTTGAAAAGAGTTTTGCTACGTAGCTGAGGCCCATTACCTTTCCTTTTTCTTCTCCTACAATATATTCTCACCCAAGCAGGCAGCGGCTCACAATAGCGTTAATTTTCTAGGCAGCCTTCACTCTCCATAAAACCTACTTCTGAGAAGGCTCCTGTAACTAGGCCTGTGCATTTCCAGGGATGTATTGTACTTCTGGGAGGGGCCTCTGGAACTCAAGCACAGCAGATACAACTTGAACTGGTTACTAAGATGAACTTTACTACAAGATCAGTGTAGATGGTGGTCATGGTGACCTGCTTGTGTGGGTGTCAGAGAATCAGTCCTGCGTTTACCGTGATTTCAAGAAATTCAGAGATGGCATATTTGTAATCAAAGGAAATAAAGACAGAAAATATTATGTGCCAAGATTTTTTTATCAAAAGAAAAGGCAATAAATAAGTAGACAAAACACCAAGAAATATCCTAGGTAAAAGAAATACTTCAAGTATTCTTAATACTTCCACTGTGTTAACTGCATTGTAGTTGATATTTATTGGGACAACTATTGTAATGTAAACAGATCCCTTATTTTAAAGGGATGGCCCAAACTACAAATCTATCAAATAAGGGTAAATCGGAAATTGTTCTAATTCCATTATTTAATTTTTTTTTACATTTATTGGTTTATGATTTTTTGTGTGTTGGGGGGAAGTGTGCCTGGCATTCCTGTGGAGGACAGAGGACAACATGTGGTAGTCAGTTCTCTTGTTCTACTAAGTGAATTCTGGAGATTGAGTTCAAGTCATCAGACTCAGTCGCAAGTGCTTTTGTACACTGAGCCATCTTGCCAGGCCAGAATCCCACTCACTATTAGACCACATGTAAGGATTTTAAGACCTGTGGATATTACCATGTTAATTACAGTATAGCTTCTCAGAAAGGGGGAAATTGCCTGTGAACTGAAATATGAACATATTTTCATCATCCTGTGGTTCAGGATTTATTCCTGGAAGGACTATTGTTTCTATAGCAGAAGAAAGACTTCTGAGCCTCTGCCTCATCCTTTACAAATATGAGCAGAGTACTGGAAGTGCTTTCAAATATTCTAGAGCAAAAGCCTTCTAGATTTTTAAAATTTTGTTGACCAAGAGTAAGACCATTTTACATTTTCATGGTAAGTATTTTTTTTAAGTAATCAAACAAACTTGGCTAAGCTAATTGGTCTGAGACCACCAAGTTCTCTTTAATCAAATAATTTTCGTGCATCCACTTATAATCTAGCAATCTGAAAGTTAGTGCTCATATACAAGATATTCATTATCCAAAGACCATGTCAAAAATGTTGTTTTCAGGGTTTGTTCACTTGAATACGGCAGAATGAAGGTAGCCTGGGTACGAAGAGCCCTGTGTGAAACAACCTCATCCATTTCATATGAATTCACAGTTTCCTTATCTATAAGTAGAATAATGGTTTTTCAGCATATACATCCTGGGAAATTCTAAAATCAAAGCCGAAATGAATGAAAGTCAATGCCACATTGAAGTGAGTTTTCCTACAAACTCAGAAGCTGCTGTTTCTGGTTGGTCACTCTGTTAAGTGTGACTGCTTCAAGCCAATCAAGGGACTGAACTGCTCAGCTGACATGGCCAGCCTCTGTGGGATTTCTTGTCCAAGGGAAGAACAAGGATGGCATTTGACGAATCCATTGTTCTCAAAGGAGGAGACCAGAAGGTAAAGCCAAAAACAAATGAAAAAATGAATAAATAAATAAATAAATAAATAAATAAATAAATAAATAAATAAATAAAACCCTCTAACCCTTTTGCCCACTCTTGCCTTTCCCTGGTGATAATGGCTTCAATAGTTTGTGTCTGAGAGAAAACTGCTTTGCCCCTCTCACTCAACCTTCAAAATGAAAGCAAAACATATACCATGCTTCTGCCTCTCTCTCCCAACTCTGCCTCATCATTCTGTTAAAAGCAATGCTTTGAATGATGATTGAGACCTTCACAATCATTTGTCAAGTGATGTCATTCTATGCTTCATTTCAAACACACACACACACACAGAGCAAAATCAACAAATTTGTAAGGCTTTTTATCTGAGCACTATTAGTAATTAGTCTTCTGTATGCAAATCTACCCCAAAGGGGTTTTTATCTGAAATTTTTCTTAGTTTAATACATCCTTTATCACTAAAATGATTTATTTATTTCATTTTTGTTTATTTGTTTCCCATGTTTTGAATCACAGAGTGGTTTCTAGATTTGCAAAGGAAATTAAATTTCAGTATCTATCATAAACAGCATATTCATTCACTTTCTCGAGATTGAAAACACCTGTTATAGCTGCTTGTTGATTGCTGACTTTTCCATGAACATTTGGATGAGAGGTAAGGTTTATAAAAGATAACATATAGAAAATACTCAAAAACAAAAGAGCAGGAATCAAAAAACACAAAACTAAGTGGAAATCTAAAATACAATATTTAATAACATTGAAGTCTATTGGGTTAATGCCTTCATTAATTAAAATGTGAGAGAAAATACATTCCTAAAGAATGCTGAGATAACGCACAAAGACAGAAATGTCTAACTCCTAACTCCAGCCTGAGTCACAGTAGCACTGTTCATATGCGATCCAAGCACAGCTCAAAGGAAAAAGATGCAGGTCCAGTCATTGCAAGTCTTTGGAAGCTCCTCATAAATAAATTATTGTTGAAATTTGAGAAAATTACTGGTTTTTATTGGGGGGGGGCTAGGAGAGTCTAAAGGGCATCTTTCTTACATCTGGAAGAGGTAAAAGATGCACTGACTCTGTTTCTCATTGTGCTCATGAGATTTTCTGCTGCTTTGGTATCGGTGATCTAGATGGAATGATGTAAAGACAAAGGCTACTTTAAATACCTGTTATCATCAAGTTTGGACAAACACTGACAGAGTCCCCATTTGCTAAAACCATTGACTAAAACCGCTATTTGAGGCTAATAACTGTTCCTTTGGCTACCTTAACTTTTGGTCAGATTCTTGTGTGACTCTACATAGTCAAGTGAATCACTTAAGGAATTGATGACCAAAAGTTAGTAATAATATCAGGTTGATGAGTCCTATATTTACCTAACCTCTCTGCTTATACCTACACTCTCTGTTTAAGACTAAAGACACTGTGAATAACTATAGTATTTTCTTTTCTAGGAACAACAAACCAGGTAGGCAGTGTATATTGTGACTGGCCTTCCCTATGGGAGTAATCATCTCAAGATTGCCCCTCTTAGCTTGATGGGAGCCAAATCGCTTGCTCATTTAAGTCAATTCCTTAGAGAAAGTAAGAACTTGCAGATTCAGATCTACAGTAATGACCAGCCAGACCCAAACTGCCTTACTCTGCATGCATCTTACCTCCTCTCCTGTCTATAATCCTGGAGCCCTGGTAAGCTTTTGGGAAGAAAGGGTTTTGGGGCTAGTCCTCATGTCCCTCAAAGTGGTATATTGAATAATAAATTCCTGTCTGGTTCATCCTCACTCGTTGCTGATTGGACTTTTCATGGGGGATGTCGCAAGGCCTGGTTGGCTGAGACCTGTCAGAGTTGGGATTGTCACTTAGAATTCCAGAAACAAACTAAAAGCATTACTGATTACCATTTTTTATTTTTATTTTTGTTAATCACTAACAAGGATATTAAAGAATGTTCTTTTTACATTTTCTTGGAACTCTTTTTCACCGGTTATATTTTATGTTCTTGAGTTTTTAAAATATGAAAGACTTCTAATTACCATTCTGTAATCTTGTTTTTCAGGCAATCTAAAAATGAAATTGATTGTTATTGAGTGAGTCCTCTTGCTAATATTCCAACAAGACACTCTGAAGACATGTGTGCTACAGATTTAGTGAGAAATGTATTTTGTGTAGATTTTTGATAAAAAAAACATTAGTCCAGGAAAAACTTGGGATTCTAAAGACTTGATTTAGAAGAACCATGAGTTTAAATCATTCTGCAAATAAAGATTCTTGTGACTTTGTGGTTAAATACTGTTTTTTGAATGTGGTTACAGTTGTGTTTCATTCACAAAAATGTATTTTACAAATAGCACTGAACTCTTTCATTAAATCAGAACCAGATTACTACTTTCAGTATTAATGGTTAGCTTTGACATATTTAAAAAGGGTAGAAAATACTTAATAGACCTGTCTCCAATTCTGAAATGAACAACTCTTTGGGGAAATGGAATTGTTCAAAGATACATTTTCTCTCTGCCAATCTGTGAAATATAATATAATTATTCTCTTTTAATGAATCTCTCAATGAGGAGCAATTCTTCAGTGCTTGAACAGGTGAAATATAGGATAATGGGAATAGCTTTGTAAATACAAGGATGAAATGAGATTGTTATTTTGTGCCTTGTTATGGGATAATTAGAGTAACAGTGTGGAATTCATCAGGCATTTAAACTTTCTCAAAAAAGCTCCCTCGGGCTCATTAAAATAGCCATGTTTATCCATGGAAATTTTTAGCCTTATTTCAGATATCTGCTACTCTGTAACATTTGAGCTTCAATGTTTAGCTTAATGTGATTAATTGCAGATAATGTACAGCCATCAAAAAAGCCTGTCTGAGACATACATTTTAAAAGAATGCCTGATTTTATGAATCCATAGATGACTAAAGGGGGAACAATAAGACTGTTTATAAAGGGGTAGAGGGACTGTGAGCTACATGAATCTTTATCAGTTTCCACAAAAATGGAATGGACTGGATACTTTCCAAGAAGCTACTATTCATATGCTAATTAAGTCTTTAGAATAAAAGACTATATTCATGGAAACCAAATTCATGGCCATGGAATTCTAGTGGCAAGTTGCTTTGGTTAATCCAAATTTGTTATTTAAAGATAAGTAGACGGCAAGATTTGGTTTGTTCAAGAAACAGGTTTCTTTGTTCTCTGTTAGACACTGCAGCATTTATTGGAGTTATGTAAGTGTGTGCAAGGAGAAACAAGTGCTAGACGGTGTCCATTTAATCATACCAACAGAAATTATCAGAAACAAATCTGTAAATGACACTGGCATGAATGTTCAATATCCCTCTGGTGTTGAAATCTTCCAGGGAACTGTCCTTCCCCAGGCAGTACAGTTGAAGTTGACTTCTGAGTTGGGTTACAGATTTTCCTACTCAGTACTTTCATCCTGATGGAAAAGAAAATCAGCTCCTTAAAAGCAGTGAGGGGATCAGAGTCACAACCCAGGTTCCCCCAATGGAGTGATTCCATGTCTTTTAGATAGTTTTTCCATGTTAACAATTTTTAAAAACCTCTCTAATTTGTTGTTGTCTGTCTCTCCCGTAACCCCAAGAGGAAAAGTCATTATACGTAATTTGAAGGACATTTATCACCACAGCTGCAAATTTTCTGTCACTCAGAAAAGACAAGGTGGCTTCAGCACTTTTGTTGAAGTGAAAGGACCAGGCAGATGCCATAAGAGGCTGCTCAGTCTTTTCTCAGAGATCAGGCCTCAATTTCAGTTTCCTGAGACTTAAACAAGCAGTTTCTGGGAGGGCCATGAACAAAAGACATAGTCCTTGCAGTAGCTCCCTTTCTGCATGTACTCTGACTGCTCACTCAAAGTTCAGCCAGTTGTTTACTGTCTGGGACCCTTCACCAACTTAGAGCTATGTGCATGAGTCAAGGACAGAGCCTGGACCACTGAGCCAGCCCCCACAGTCAGTACGTGCTAGGCCAGCCAGCCCCCATGGCAGCTCAAGGACAAAGCCTGGGACTTGTCCCGGACAGCCCCCAAAATGATAATTGTAAACCCCAACCAGTAAATTCAAAGGTTACATACCCTCACCCAATTAAAAAAGAACAGAGATCTTCAAAAATAAAAATAAACCAATCCTGCAAAACCCCCAACCCCCCCCCCACAACCACCCTAAAGGGCTTGTGGTTTTTGCCTTTAAATAGCTAGCCTCACAAAGAAAGAGCAACTCCTCCCTGCCTCAGTATATTGGGTGTAGGAACGAGTTCCCTGTCTAGACTTGTGTCTACAGAATAAACCTTGCTGTTGCATTCTGGACATCCACGGTCCTTGGTGGTCTCTTTGGGGTCATGATCTGGGCATAACATTTGGTTCCCTAACCGGGAACCCCAGAGACCCCACCAGGACCCTCAAGGGTCCAGAGGTTCATTGTCATCTACCAGTAAGAGCGCTCTCTGTCTTGTCTGTGTCTCCGTCTTGTACTTTTGTTTTGTATGGCTTCATATTTGGAATGTGAAACTCCACAAGAGTCCTATGTACATGCACACTCTTCTACAGGTTGTGAATTAGTTACTACATGTATTCTTTGTGGTGTTTTAACTTGAAATTCTTTTTGTTTTTTTTTACATTTCAGTCACTGCAAAACTGAAATCTAGTAGCAATCACACATACTCTGAACCTGGATAAAAAGTTGACATTACTTTTAGTAGACTCAGGAGTGTAGGGTAAGAAGATGATGATTTTGACACTGATATCAATATCATCAACTGCACAATGTGGCATGTTGAATCATTTCTCCTTTCCATCTTTCTCTGATGATACAATTCAAATCAGTCACCAGGAGTGCAGAAGGGCTAAGACAAGGTTCACCGCTTTGGAACTGAAGAGTTTAGTCTCAGGAGTAAGGTAAGATGTTCATCACGAGCCTTAATTAAGAACCCCAAGGGGACAAATCTCTTTCCATCTCTCATGATACCATTATATGGACTGCTAGGACAAGGATTTGTTTTTCCAAATGAAACTGCTACTAAAAATTCATTCTCCCGAAGCTTTCCTAGACTTGTTTGTGCTACTACTGCTGGTTTCGTCTAGGATTGTATCCATATTAAAAAAAAATACATATCAGAATGATGGCTTGTGGGATAACTCTTTTCTGTAAAATGACAGTTTGGTTGATTCCCAGAACCCATGTGTGTGTATGTATTTGTGTGTGTGTGTGTGTGTGTGTGTGTGTGTGTGTGTGTGTGTGTGTGTGTGTGTGTATAAAGCCAGGCCCATTTGAAATCCTAGTGTCATAAAGACAGATATGAGAGGGCTTGTAGCAAACCAATCTAGCTTACACAGTGAGTTCCAGGCCAACAGAAGACCTTATTTCAAAAGGGTGTGGGTATTTCTGAGAATGGCAACTGAGGTTCTGTTCAGTCCTCTATGTCCCCATGCATACCTGTGCACACACACACATACAAACATGCATACATGTACATACATGCACCATAAACTTATATCACAGTGCTATCACTTTAAGATGCCCAGATAGATTATATAAACTTAAATTTCAATTCTGGTATTTAGGTAGCTTTATTAAGTATGTGTAATTATTTCATTTCCCAATACTGATACATTTTGAAGGAGGTAGTTTAAAAACATACAAGTAAGAACTCATTTTGAGATATCTCCTTTAAAGGTTACTAAACAGCAAATGTTTGGATCTATCTGTTTTCAGCCAATGAAATTTTCATGATATTGTTATATGCATTTTTTTTGTGTGTGTGAAATGAAACCTTTCAAATGCCATGATCTTTTTTCAACAATTTTAACATCTAGGTATAATTGTGTAGCATGAAATCCTTTTCTTGTTTCTAAATTTAATTGACTTAATCACTGAATTTAAATGTTTGGAAGTTGTTCTGCTTGCCTGGGTCTGAATGCCAAATACAGCATCTACAGATCTAAGATGAACATTGCTTTTATATTTAGGCGAGGTAACACTGACTTCTAAATTACCCTAAATAACCTGCAGAAATCTTTAGAGAATGGGCAACAACGATTGACAAGTGTCCTCAGCAGTGACTCGCTGATATGTGTGACTTGTACAAGGCACAGAAAGTGACAGTCTTACTAAAGCAATGTACAGTATACATACATTAGAATCATGCTTCAGAAGTCATATCCTCACTTAGAAGATGAAGACATAATTATCTTATTTATGATCAGAAGCAAAAGAAGATGTCAAATTTTGCCCAAGTTTTACACATATTTTCCAGCTGATTGTCTTTGAGACACGTGGTTTACGTTGCATTCTTTCCCTTTCTCTTCCTAATTTCTGCAATTTATGATGAAACTGACAGTAAAGCCCCATATCGTGGAGACACTCCCTAACAGCCAATCAGAATGCGCACTGCCTACCCTCTGGCTCACAAAGAGCCATGGCTTCCGTCTTACTTCCACAGCACTGCAATGCATGCAGAAGTCAAGTGAGATAAAAGAGTGTTTGGTAGTACATCACAGAATGCTTATTCTCAAAAGAACTCACATACTGGACACTTTATGTAGGAAGACACTGACAAATAGGAATGATGTTCACACTTAGCATGCACATACATGCTTACACAAAGTATAAGAGGGACAGGAAGTACATCAGTGTATTATAGTCAGCTTTTTAAAAAATGTATTTATTTGTATTAGAGTGTGTGTGTGTGTGTGTGTGTGTGTGTGTGTGTGTGTGTGTGTGTGTTAGTATGTGGCAAAGCATGTGCTATGACATTGTGTGGAGGTCAGAGGTTCATTTGTGGGAGTCAGTTCTCTACTTCTACTATTCGTATTCTGGGGATTGAAGACAGGTGATCAGGTTTGGCAACAAGCACCTTTACCCACAGAACCATCTTCCTGGCCCTAATTTCTGTAGTTTTCTAAACTTAATTTATCTTAGCTTACCTTTGCAATTACATCTTTCTCTAATGACTTTCTGTATTTCTTGGTTTCATTATTTTACTCTGTTTCATCCCTACTATCAATAATTTAAAAAACAGAATTCCTCACTGGAAAAAAGATAAGGGACGTACAATGACAGCTCCACAGTGTGTGTGTGTGTGTGTGTGTGTGTGTGTGTGTGTCTATGTCAGTGTGTCTGTTTGTGTCTGTGTGTGTGTCTGTGTTTATGACTCTGAGTTTTAAACTATTGTGTGAGTAGTAAACAATTCATTTTCTATCAATGAGTGCCAATGCAGAGTTGGGAAATTCTGGCCAAATAAAAGAATTAGCTTTAGTAACTGTGAGTGAAAACATTGAAAAAAAAATTGGATGACACAGTATGTTAATTTGTTTTAAGATAAACTTTCCTGTGAGAAGTACCCAGCTAGAAATATCCATGTGTAGAGTAGACAGCCACCTACTTAATGAGGGCTCAACCAGGAAATCCCCCTGCTCCTGGCAGTACCTCCCTTCACCTTTGGGCCTAAGTTGGAATGTAATAACGTTTGCTCAGTAGTTTTCAAACTTTTGATAGCAGTCAACAACTTGAAAATGAATCAATATTAAAGAAGTTAAACATGAAAAAGTCATAACATGTTGTCTAAGTACAGAATGTTCAGATTTTAGAGATTCAAAGTTTGGAGTTTCAAATTGCTAACAATTTCAAGGTGGCCAGTCTCTAAGAATGTTGGCCCTATTTTGATGAGCTGTGGGAATATCATACATTTTTTTTATTTTCATTTTAATATTTGATTTTGGTTGTATGATATTGAGACTGTCCTGATATGCAGATATGTAATGCAGTAACAAAAACTTCCCGTGTTTTTCCTCAGCCATCTGTAATAATTATGACTGTCTTACTGGTAAGCTGCATGACTGACTCTGTCCGTTCAAATAAATCGACTAGAGCTAAAATGACTCAGTTCCTTATGAGGTCCCCCACACCTTGGTTAAAAAATGCTCTTCAAAGGTGCATTTTAATAATGTTTCTGCTAGACAATGTCTGGATATCATGGCAGGTATATAGGGGAGTGTTTGCCATACCTAACCCCATCTCACCGTTCTGGTCAAGACAGCCATTAAACATGATTTTTTCACGTGTATCCATACAAATGTATGGAATTCAATTTGCTGCCTGGTTCAGATTTTCACTCCTAGTTCAACTTGCTCAGTTTTATTTCATCGTGCATATAGAATTAGCATTTTCAGTTTTATGCCTGGCTCCTTACAAGAAGTTTAGTGTTGAACATGTTTAAATCAAATCTACCCTGATGGTCACACACTCGGTATATGAATAAGAAGAAGCTTATTATTTGTTGTAAATAGTCAAATAACACAATTTCTTTAGGAGTATAAATGTTATTACCAACTGATCTTCTCTTTCCTTTAGATACTGGTACTGCTCATTTTTGTTTCCATTGATTGCTCTGTGCCCTTTGGATCTTGTGACAAACAAAAGTATCTGAATATTTGATCTTTTAATTGTGGGTGGTTCCTATGTCATATGGTGACAATGTGTAGTACATGTTTACATTTCCTTCAATAAATATTCAGAGATATATTGTTTTTAAATGATCGTTGCAAAACAGATTTTTCAAAGTTTGATCATCTACTTATGTGTCTATATGTAAATAAGTGTGCAGGAGGAATGTTGTGTTTCTCCCTGTAAATCTAACTCTTCAATCTATCTGCTTATCTATTCTCTTGATTGAAGAGACAAGAAACAAAAGAAAACAGGAAGACCATCCAAAGTATCTGTCCATTCATAATTTGAGAATAGTTAACAAGTGAAACAATTTTTACTAGAAATAATTTATTTTATTTTTCTTAAAGTTTTCTTTTAATTTGTTTCAAAATACTGCAATGGATTTGAACTAAGTCTTTAAGAACTGCTGAAGAATCATGGCTATAACTCAGTGGAATGCAGGATGAAAAATAATGTTTTAGCTGAAGGCCTTTATGTCTTTTAAAATGCAAATACCTCTCCTTTTGTCTGCAATCAGTCATTTATACATTAATGTGAGTGAATTTATTAGACATCCCTCTCAGGTTAATTTAGAAGAGGGATGGTACAGATGAACTCGGCAGCTGCAGAGACACGAGAAGATGAAGTATTAAGGCAGGAGCGTGGAGGATAACTGGGCCTGCTTTAGAGTTTTGCTTAAAGGCAATGCCGTCTGTATTTAATACACTCATTTGTATTTATAAACACACATAAAGAAAATGTCTGCTTAATGAGGAGAATGTGAGTGCATGTTTCAGAATTGTATCCAAATAATTCACTGTGTCTCAATGGAATGATAATATAATTAAGCAAATTACTTATAATTTTGTTCAACTCTGAATTAAGTCAGCAGTAGAATTCCCAACCAAAACACTGACTGAAAATATTTTGATCTCATGAGTGCTCTCAAAGACTTCAAGCAAGGGAGCTGCCTGGAGTCTCCCATCCGGGGCAGTCGGGAGGAAGAACCCGGATTTCGTGCACCACACCGAGGCTTGCACTCCAGTTTTATGACAGTTCTTTAAATATGGTTTAAATATGTGAAAACTTTTTCTCAATTCTTTTTATGAAGAAGCAATTTCTCTATATTATATGAACTTAGTGATACACTTCTTCATGCCTCCTAGCATCCGAAACTCTTTCTAAAGTTGAGAAAAACAAGTATCACTTCCAAAACACAGTAAAAACCCAGCTGACACCTAGTCCATTTGTACAGAGGGGAACCTGAGAGGCTTTAGGGCGTACTGTAATTGTTTCCCAGCTGAGAAGAACGTCACAACCATCTGTTTCCCACTGCTTCATTAAGTATCTTATCGGTGTAGAAATTGGTGATCTGGGTTCAAAATGCAGCGCCGACTGCTATCCTTAAGTTACCGTGTCTCTCAAACCTCATTTCAGCGCTTCTTTTTGCAGGAACCACAACTGGCCAAAGTGGAGAGAAAAAGTGATCGCAGAGCTCTCAGCCCTAAATGGAACATCTGCATGACACTCACTTCTTTCCAAGTCTCAGCCATCATCGCAGGTGGTGGGACAGAGGACGGAAGAGCCAAAGATGGTCGCTGACTACATAGGAACAGTGTTTTTCAGACATAAATGAACTCACAGCGGCTGTGACAGTGTGTAGCGGGCCTGCCAAAGCTCAAGCCAGATAAATTACCTCAGTGGAGGAGAAAGGGAGGCGTGCAGCCCCACCCCTAGCTGAGGAATTGTTATTGATAATTGATAGCTACCACCAGAGAGAGTCTTCTCCGAGAGGCTGACCCCTGATAAGTCTCACACACTCCAGTGGATGGCCACACACCTAAGAGAATATAGGCACCACTAACGGGACTTTTTAACAAGGGTTCTAAAAATAATGAGGACACAAAGTTGGGAGGGGCTGGAACAGGAGGTGGACCTGGGAGATGTGGGAGAGGATAAAAATACATGATAAATTCTGAAGGAGTTTATAAAACCAAATTTAAAAAGCACAGACACACAAAAAAGACAATGTCTGTAATGACTCTGCCACACTTAAAATCACAGCTGTTTCTGTATCAAGAAATTAAAGAAAATAAAGCAATAGAAATATTAATATTCAGGAAAAGGGCACATATGGCTACTTTTATTAGTACATTTATTTTTTTCCACATTAAGTATAACACTTAAGAAGCAACAGAATAAATGTTAAACCCAAACTTAGGATTTTGAGACACGTTTGCTCACTGAGCTGCAAAATTCACCAAAATGACAATTTTTACTTTCTAAAATCAACATAAAGGAAAGGCTATAGTAATTGGGTTTTAAATATTCAGTTGAAAGGTTTGTCAGGACTGTAAGCGCAGTGAAGCCACGGGGAGCGGAGAGCCGAGCACGGTCGATCTTCCCCGTGCTTCTCTTCCCACTCGGAGGAAAATGTTCAAGAACTGCAGTACAAACATGTATTTCCGATCCACGACCTCCCGCTGTCCCCGCTCCCTCCTTTCTCATATTTGAGAACCTGGCTCCAACAGTTCCACAGTGGGAAGGGCGAAACAGGAATAAGAGAATCTTCCCTTCGCAAAGGGTCTGAGAATCGTTGTGGCTGGTGTCTGTGTGGCTTTATTTCAAGCCACAATCTTAAGGAAAAAGTGAATGGGGCAGTCACGAGGCCAAACCAACAGTATGTGTCTAATAGTTCTGTGAAGAGTGACAGAGCCACACCTTTTCACAGATCTACCTGGGGGAGAGCACAGCCACGAGCCTTAGAATCTCGCAGAGCTCGTGGTGAACATGGTTGTCAGCTAAGCCACTGAAAATCAGCTTGGGGAAATGTTAGGAATAGAGAGGTGGGAAGAACATGCTATTTACTGGACTATAATAACAGACTAGAAAAGAAACCTGAAAAAAATCCTTACATATATAAAATAGATGCATAATAAAAATATTTGTAAGTTAAGAAACAATGAACACATTGTACTATATGATAATACATAATTTGGATAATTAGAGGCTTTTTTTAGCTTCATCTTACTAAGGTCCTAAGGTAATTCTAATAATTAGAATTTTTACCAATAATCTTAAAAATCTGCTTGTATTTGCAATGGCATTTAGTATAAATCAGATATTTATGTCATCATTTATACAAAATAATAACTGTACAAATTTTCTACTCATTCATATAGAAAATGCTGCAGACTTTTCTGTATATTTATTCTTCAAAATTCCATTTATGTCATTTCCTACAGTTGTACTGAGTTCTTATTATGGGGTGTTTTAATTGGTTTATTGCTCAAACTTCCTGTCACCAGCAGGTTAGGGTAAGTTTGTCTTGTGGAGGATGTGACATTCTTTCCTTCGACCTTTGCATCTTTGTGATACTAAGTTTCATTTAACAGAAGTCATTGCTCAAAGCCTAAACTAAAGCCAGGTACAGAAGAGAATATCAAACCTACCAACCATTTCACATATGATTTATCCACTTACATTGAGGCTTTAATGCTACAACCTCTTCAGATTTTGCTTTCTCTACACTGATCTAGTAGAATTTATATTTATGTATTATTTATTTGATAGAATCTGACTGTATAGAACCCACTATTTAGCCAAAGGTGCGTTCAAATTCAGGGTAATCCTCCTGCATTAGCTACCAAAGTTACAGAATTTCGGGGGAGGGGGGAGTACTCATGCCTCTATTAATAAGCTTTCTTTATGCTTAGTGCTATTAATAATATTAGGTATGTTTTTTCAGTTAAAAATATTATAGGCTCCTATACATAAACTATGGGGACTAGCTCCACTTGTGCGTCTTTGATTGCAACATCTATCAGGAATTAGTTGTCATGTCACAAAGTGAACTGTATTACACTGGGGTTGAAAAATATATTCCTGGAGCCGTGTATCCTGCTTTGGTATTCCTTGCTCCCTGTTTCTCGGGCATTTTAATGGTTGATACTAACTTTCTGAAAAACAGCAGCAGGTAAAAATATATTGTGATATCAAAGCATTCTTTTATATATGTTACTTGGAATGGTAACCTAATACAGGACGATTTGAATATTGTATCTTGACTGAAGAGACAAGAGTAAAGTCTTTTAGTAAACAACTGGGTCCTTGGTACAGCCACTTAAAAACATTGACCAGGCTGAACCAGTTCCAAAAGAGCTCAGTGTAAGGTGCTTTCTGTTTTACTTTTACATTTTCTTATCTGTGGAAAAAAAATCTCTCACTAAAGAAAGACTGGGAAAGAAGTAAAACATAAATAATAGATACGATTTCAGATCCACTGTAATTTAATCATACATATGTATGGAAGGTTTTTCTTTAAGGTAACCTTTGGAACAAGCAACGTAACATACAATCTGGGGAAACCTTACCTTGACTTGCAAACTTCAGCTCTTTGGCGTCTGTGAGCGTGGGTCTTTTGTCAGAGCCTTTTTTCTCTATCCTTCGATGGCTTCTTTTTTTTTTAGATTCTCCCCAAAGATTAGATCCTCCATGCATGCTCGGTATATTCAAAATTGCAATTCCTTCCAGAGAGATGTTTATTAAATCTATCTGTACTCCATCACACTGGAGAAAGAGAGAGAGAGAGAGAGAGAGAGAGAGAGAGAGAGAGAGAGAGAGAGAGAGAGAGAGAGAGAGAGAGAGTATTTCATCTCTTTTTGATTGCTTATTTACTTCCTTGTCTTTTAATAAAGCTATTTAAATTCATGTCAATACAAAACAGAAAAATGCAGGCACATTAACTAGTTACCATTCATAATTATTAAAAATGATCACACCACATCACCAATGTGTCTTACTTTATAGGAAACCTTTGGGAGAGAAACATGCACATGTTTTCTTCAACTCCAATAGGCAAATTGTGGGCTGAGGAGGTCAAGTTTAGGAATGCAGAAATTGTTCTGATCATTGCCTCTTTTGAATGATGGATTTAAACTCCTGATCTTCTGCCTCTACAGCTGACTTAGTTTCCTTTCCTTTTGTTTTTCTTTCTTTCTTTCTTTTTTCTTTTCCTTCCTTCCTTCCTTCCTTATGGACATTCACAAAGAACAAGTGAAGTCATTACCAAGAGGTGATCACAGAGACCCCAATTACTTTGGAGTAAATGATAGCTCACACTGTAAACACATTAGAAATAAAGACAGCTGCCCAGGGGAACATGGAAGACAGGCAAAACTGAGTGAGGGAGATGTCAGGAGGAGCAGCACAAGGGTTCTTATTCTTGTTATAAGAAGGTACTTACAGTTGCTGTGATAATGGAGCCTGGCAGATGTTTTGTTATTTTTTTTCTTTTTGCCTTGTAAAAAGTGGCCGTATTACATATGAAAAGTAAGTGTGCAAAGCAACTGTACTTTTGTATAGCCAAAGTGGTCAGTTTTTAGAGTTTTTATATTTTCTGTTCATTATTGTTGATAGACACATGTGAAGGATTATGAGGTTAGTCTGTAGCCTTAACATATATATTACTATGTGGTGTGTGTTTGTGTGTTTGTGTGTGTGTGTGTGTGTGTGTGTGTGTGTGCATATGCCCATGTGGCAGAGTTCCAGGTGCTTGTGACCCAAGTAACATTGGCCCTGGAAATCTAACTTGGGGACTCTGAAAGCCCAGTAAGGGGTCTTAACCACTGAGCCTTGTCTCCAACTCCCTCTCCTGTAGTTTTTAAGTGATAACTTGTTTATTTTATTTTATTTTTTGCTTTAGATTTTCCAAAATGATAATCATTATAACTATCTCACAATTTTTTCTTCCATTTTCTATCATAAGCTGAGAAGAGAAGAGATACAACTTGAAATTCTTTCAAAGCACCCTGTTAGGAACCAGCATGTCTCTAACAATAGCTCAGCAAAGGATTGCTACAGCCACCACGGCCTACTATAATTAAGTCATCACTAACTTAAACACTAAGTTTAATTCTCATGGAAATCAAGATGCCACAGAAACTACAACAAAACAAACTGAATCTTGTCTTTTTCCACGTTTGCCTCATTTTTCTGAAGCTAGGGATGCATCGTGTTCACCAAAGTAACAATGCAGCGATATAAAGCACCCCATCTTGAGCCCACTCTGCGGTGGAAGAAACAATTCTGAAAAAAGAGCTAAATTCTCATTCAGTTTCACTGCAGAGGACCCAGCTCTGGATGATAGTATCCATTTTTCTCAGAAACAAGTGCATTTTCTTCCTTTTTACGTATTAAATTAAGATCATTTCTTTTTACTAAAGAATTCTGCTCCTGTGTATACTCACTCACCACTATATATTCTAGATAAACAGATATTAATTTCATAATTAAAAGTAATCTTGTGTAAATACCCTGCAGGCCTCAATGAATCAAACACATACTGTGTGTCAGGCCTCCCACTGTCTTCAAGTGGAACGCACTGGCTGGATAATTAGATAGTACATATTTTTTAACCTTATTTGCATGCATATTATATCTTTTGCACACTGACAAGCAGCAGTAACAACAAAAGTCAGATTACCACAGGGAATTCCCACAAAGAAGTCTTCATTCCGTATAATTTGCAGCCTAAATTAAAATAATTTGATCTTTGACAAGGATGAAATGTCAAGCAGAAGGGGGTCCTCTACAAGCCACGGCCTGTGGCTTCTGAAAACCGCCTAATTTATGTCAGTCACTTCTTAATACATATTTAAGTATTACACGAAAAAGATGATAAATATGCAATCTGACACCTTTGGTATTTCCCTGCTGTTAATTTATAAAGGTCTGGCTTCCCCCAAACTGACTAAAATCATTTAAATAACAGAAGAATTGTGAAATACGCTGGAGCTGGGGCCTGGCTTCCATTTCCACTCGATATTGAACACAGCAGGTAGTACACTAAGACAATTATGTGACTAGGCCTTAGGACCCTGCTGTGACAAGTTACTTTCAGAATTAGTGAAGGAAGATTCCTTTGTTCATCTGCAGAAAAGGAGAGCAAGCTGCAACGTCTTTCTTCTGACAAATTGAACTAGTGGAGTTAGACGAGACAATGGAGACGCACTAGCATGTACTACGACCACGCGCGTTCCCCTCTTCACAGTCAACACCATGTGTGGTTTGAAGGAAATGAGCTAGTCATTCTCTGACAAGTGGGGAAAAGAAAAGCAACAACCAGCAACTCTCAAGGAGTCCCGAAGAACTAGGAGTGATGGAGAGCATGGTGGTTCCTCGGAGAGCATGGTGGTTCCTCCGAGTGCAGGACAGCGTCCTTAAATAATTAATGGTGTCTAGGAATGGTTTAGTTTCACTAGTTCTCAGTCCGATCCCAGGCCACCTTTCTCTGTTTGCTTTGACATCATGTTCATTAGTCTGGAAAGTTCCATGCGGGTGCTGATGGGACTGGGAGCTGCAGTGCACCAGCTGAGTTTATGAAAATAAAGCTGAGGTAAAGGCTATGAATGTAAACAAGGAATAAGTTCATGTAGAGTAATGTTCTCATATGCTTTGAAGAGTTATGAGTTTTGTAAAAGGTAGGTACAGAGAAAAAAAGTAAAAGCTTCAAAACCAAGAGCCTCAGTCTAGTGAATTCTAAATATTTGTGAGTCTAACAAGGTCATTAACCCAACTGTGGAGAGAGCACACATAGAGTGGCACTGTGGAGCCGCTGCAGAGATCTTATCCCCAACACAAAGTACCTAAAAGAACAATTACATTTTCTGCCAATATATATTTAATCTTAGTTAATAAACTCTGGAGAGCTGAGAGTACAGGTTTTAAGTTTGGTGAGATATAATCAATGATTAGCTTTATTTCTTCTACAATGAGTCAGCTTTCTTGCCTATGTCAGTGAAAGTTATTAATAATTTTACTCAACAAAGCATAAAACATTGACAGGCAATCTTAGGGCTAGGACAGGACAGTTGAGACTACAGTGTACAGCAGCCTTAACAAACTGTTTTCCAGGTTAGTGAACAAATCCTAGAGTTGATTTTGAATCCATGAAGCTCTTGTATTTGTTAAGTCTTGATATTACTGAATTATTTTTGAAAAATCTCAGTACTGGTGGATAAAAGCAAATTCTTGGCTTGAACATTTACTATCTTCCTAGTCTCACTACCACCCCAAAAGACTGAGTGGTCTATGGAACGGACATTCTAATTCTCTCATTGACTTCGGTACATGGAGAAGAACAGAAAACCTGTGTGCCTGATTGCTCTAGTCTCAGGCCCCGACCTCGGGTTGCTGGATACCCTTTATCCCTCCTCCAAAACGCAGTAATGCAAACTTTGCTTTTGACATCTTTTCTTAATAATTTTGAAATTTTTCATTTTATTTTTATTTTTGCCTTTTGTAGTAAAGCTAGAAGATAACTGAGTTTCTTAAAATTGAAACTGCTAATTTTTAAATCGCTGTTTTACCCTCTGCATTTATATGTATATAGCATTGATTTGTTCCCTTCTATTTAATTTTTCTGGCAATAATGTGATTATTTTTTCTTTTAAATTATTAAAATATTTAACTATGCAATGAAGATTTTATAGTATATCTTTGATTCATACCGCGTGTATAAATATTAAACCAGATAATGCGGGTGTATTGCTTAGTACCAGACACAAGGTAAATTTTAATAATACATGTACTTTAGTAGTTATTATGAAGCACTTTCCCAGGATATTTATTTCGTCCCAAACATTTTTTCCTTTCAGAAGGAGCTCCCTGCAGGAAAGAGCATTGTAACATAAACATATACACAGAAAATGACTTGTTTTTGAAGGGGCTGCCAGTAAAACATATAACCATTGCTTGAGGTTCTATTGTTACTACCAGGGTTTATTTCTCATTAGACATTTTTCAAACCATAGTTGGTATGATTTTAGGCCACATAGGAAGCAATAGCAAGCAGAATCAAATTTCCGAACTGTTGATTTCTTATATTTAATTATGAAGTAACCTTGAGGGTAGAAAGTCATATTCTGCTAATATGATAGACTGGATTCATTAAAATGTGAGCAGAAAGGCACACTTGGCATTGCTATCTACACACCACACACACACACACACACACACACACGTGTGAGTGCTCGTGACATACAATGATATAATGGCGAGAACACACAGTGTTGACTCCAGTTTATAAATACTATAGTAACGGTTCCTTGAGAAAACCAGAAATGCAGAACCAGACAGCCAGACTAGGAAAACATGGAAAAGCGGGACTCAGAGCTAAGTAACTCAGTTCTGGTCCAGATTTCTTGAGGAGTATCCTAAACAATCACTATCCTGATAAGATGTAAAGCATTACGACATAGTAAGACTCATTTTAGCTGTACTTAGAACTTTAAAAACCAATGCTTTCTACAGTTATTTTCATTCAAATTCACACTGATATTTAATGAAATCTTCTTGAAAATTTTGTACTTTGTGACACACATTGCTTTGTTCTATGGATTAATAATTTTCAGTCTGTGCTCAGGGAGAGTCACCAAGGGGCAGAGACACAGGAAGGCTTAGGGTCTCCAATTACACTACAGAAAGCCTTAGTCTGGCTTCTGCTATAGATTTTCTTTGATGATAGTTTTCTTTTTGAGAAAAAAAATGTTTAGGATCTATAATATAAACCAGTTTTATGAAATTAAAGTGGTAATATAATTTAAAAATAAATTTCTGTGTACCTCAATAATGACTATCTATCTAATGGTACACAGGGGCTGGAGAGATGGCTCAGTGGGTAAAGTCTTCCTTCATAAGCGTGAGGACCTGAGGTTGGGCTCCTTGCACCCACGGTTAGATGGATGTACTGTGTGAACTCTTGCTCCAGGGCTGCAGAGGCAGAGACAAGCAGAGCTCAAAAGCTTGCTGGGCAGCAAGTTGGACTTCTTCTCAATAAAATGAGATGATGGACAGTGATAGAGGAGGACTCCCTGTGTTAACCTATGACTTCCATATACGTGTGCAAATACACATGGACATATACATGAGCATGTATACATGTATACCATATACACAAAACAGTAAAATGCAAAGTAATCTTAACATGTACATCTACATATACTATTACACTACATATGATTAAAAGACACATGCATTATTAATAATACAGTCTACATTATGAATACTCATGATTACATGATAGACAGATACATATGTCAATGTATATAAAAGTATGTAACATACAGGACAGACTTTAATTCTAACCTTCTGTGAATTAATATGGTTCTGAACACAGTTTCTCTTTTCCCTACCCATCTAGTCTACTTCTAATATTTAGTCTTATTCTCCAATTATGATAAGAAATAAACAAAAAATGTTACATTGAGAATATTAGTATTTTGTATTGTCACCAACAGTAAATTACAAAATTGGGATTTTTGTAGAGCCTTTGCCAGGACATTAGGCTACTGTAAACACATAGATTTACCCAAGATTCTAAAGCATAGTATCCATCACTCATAAAATAGAACTATTAGAAATTCAGTACAGAAAAAACACGCATGATGGTGCACACCTTTAATCCCAGCACTTGGAAAGAAGAGGCAGGCAGGTCTCTGAGTTTGTAGCCTGTGGGGCAGGTGGTTTTTTGGTGTTTTTAATGGGTTTTGGGTCTGGGATAATTTTCATTGTTTAGGGGGGTTGGTTACAAGTTGTTGTCAAGTGTTAGGAAAAAGGCTAAGCAAAGGAGGTTAGATTTAAGGTTCTTGTTTAAAAAAAAAGAGAAAGAAAAGAAAAGAAGAAAAAGACAATTACTAGTTTTAAATACTTTACATTGGATTGGATTGTTTTATATTGTATACAAATTATATATATTGAAATTGATATTGTTAGAAAATGCTATATGTATATTTCTAATTGTACTTATACCATTCATTTAACAATGCAATTTTCTGATCCTTGAATGTTATTATTACCAACTATTAGGATATAAAGAAATGAAAGTTAGTAGTTAGACATTACAATAGAACTTGTAGTCATATTAGATATGTTTTCAAAATTGAGCAGATATATTTTAGACAGGTCATCTTCAAACCCTTCAGAGATCTACAGAATATGGCATTTAAAATGTTTTAATAACTTAGAAAATTTTTCTTTTTTGAGACATGTCGGCTCCTGGCAGTACCAATCTACTTCAGAGAAAATATGGGCATTGAAGAAACTGCATATGGAGTTAACTTTCATTGTGGCAAAAGTTAACCACTGGACAACAAAGTATCCTCAAATAAACAGGACAAAATGGACAGACAAGACATGAAACAAAGGACTACTGATTCTTGCCAAAACAAGTGTGGTTATGGCTTCATCAAAAGGCATCTTCTGAGGCCAGGACAATATAGCACCATCCCTGAAGTGGCCTTCACAATTTGGAAAAGGTACAGTGCCCTTTTCTTCAAAGGCAGCTGAACAGGCAGTGGGCCGATGGCTTCTGATGTGCAATGGAACAGCAGCTGAAGCAGTTATTCTTGAAGAGTAACTAAGCTCACGCCTCTCATTAGTAGACTGGCATTTGATAGAGGGATGTGAAGAAGAACGGGATGCTGAGATGAAGCCACATATACACAGCCAAGAAGAATGGACAGCTGAATTCAAAAACCATGAACAATTTCCAGAATTTAAAATCCTGAATCATGACATGACACTAGTGGAATTCAGGTGTTTCTGGTACATGGACTGCTCTCACCCAATGTGAGGTTGAACTGTTGACCTTGTGTACATCCTACTTCACAAATGAGTCTGTCAGATATGCTAAGCCTATAGGCTGAAGATGATGCCCCAGCACTGCGGAGAAACCTCAGGTGACTGTCCAGGCAGCTGGCTGTTTCTGTCAACTCACTAATTTTTTGGAAGTTGCTTGCATGCACTTTCTGTTTTTATTTTTGTTAGCTAATATTATTTCCTTCTTGGGTCTCTGAGGGAGTTGAAGGTTAGGTAGTTATAGTTGAAAATTAATTAGGATAGAAAGTGAATTAGATACATTTTGGACTTACCAAAATAGGATAGATAATGAAATTATTTTCTCTGAATTTGTCAAATACAAATGGACTAGACATTGTTTAGACATTTATTACTTGTATATATTGTATATAGTTATTGTATTTTTGTATATAGTTTTTCTTTTGTTAGTTATAACCTTTTTCTTTTTTTTCTTTTTATTAAAATAGAAAAGGGGAAATGTGGTGGTATTTTACTTGCACTGAAATGTGATTTCAATTGTATGCTAATAAATAAAGTTGTCTGGGGGTCAGAGCTATTAGAGCCATAGCAAGTGCGTGGCAGCGGTGGCACACACCTTTAATCTCAATACTATAGAGGACCTGGAGGGCTGTACATACAGGCAGTGACGAGGCAGTCACGTGTTTGGGTTTACAACCAATGAGAAGGCAGAACAGCTAGACTATATAAAGACATACACACAGGAAGTAGGCCCCTTTTTGGAGAGCTCTCTTGGCTGAAGCAGGAAGGGTAAGGCTCTTAGTTCTGACCTCTTGTCTTTCTTCTCTGAATCAGCTCTGTGTTTCTTATTTAATAAGATGGTTGGTTACATCTACAGTAGCCAGCCTGATCTACAGAGTTTCAGGACAGCCAGAGCAACACAGAGAAACCCTGTCTTGACAAACCAAAAAGGAGGAATAAAAAATTAATTGTGGGTATGAGTTGTGTCTTAGACAACTTTCACTTCAGTTCACAATTATTACCTACAAATGTACCTAATAACTTAGGTACTAGGAGACAATTTGTATATTTGTTTTAAAAAATAAAAATGACCGAGCCAATATTTTTGTGTTCATATCAGCAAATTATTTGCATTACAATTGTTTCTTTGTTTTGTCTTTAATATTCATGCAAAAATAAAACTATTCTTTAGCCTTTAAAAATCCCTCAATATATCATTTCTGTTTAGAGTATGTCTTTAAACTTTTGAGTGCTACAATGTCTAGATATTTTTGGTAGACCTATTTGTTCCAGATCTTTCTGAGGTGTCTTTTCTTATCTTTGCTCTCCTTCTTGGGGCTTTGACATCCTATATCTCTAATGGGGAATAGCAACCTTGTGAACTGAGAAACCTAGCTAATGAATGGAATGAAATGGGAAAGGATATATTTTAAAATTTATCTGTGAAAGTAAGAAAACTTTTAGTGCACTATTCTTAAAGTTATGAGATAATCATTCCAGAAAATGTGTGTGACTTCTTTTTGCAATCTTTCATTTTCATCAATTATTTTTTTAATCTGACATCTTTTTCTTCATGCTATGCACAGTAAACTCTGCTTTCAAAAGTTGTATTCTATATCTATTTTTATATGATATTGACACAATTCATACCCATACTTAAGCTTAATTTCAGATAGTGATACATTCATTATGCATGACAAAGGTCATATTTTATAATCTTGAGTAAACCTATATGTATTGCTAAAAGTATATATATATATTGGTTTTTTGAGACAGGGTTTCTCTGTGTAGCTTTGCACCTTTCCTGGAACTCACTTGGTAGTCCAGGCTGGCCTCAAACTCACAGAGATCCGCCTGGCTCTGCCTCCCGAGTGCTGGGATTAAAGGCGTGCGCCACCACTGCCTGGCCTAAAAGTATATTTCTTAATAGGGGCCATACCACAACACTAAGAAAGCAAACACAAGACACTTTATACTGTTACAAAAGGGAATCTATTTTTCCTTACTTCTATTTCTACAGATTCATGTAGCTTCTTGCAGGTGGCTGAGAAGGTTTCAGATGTGCCAAACTCAAAATACCAAAATTTGTTCTTCATTCTGCAAAAAAGAAAAAAAGCAGCTTAGACAGTCATCATATTCGAAGGGATTGAAAAATTTAACTCTATCTTGCCTTATATCTTTGTTAGGGTTTCTATTGCTGTAATAAAACACCACAACTTCAAACAATTTGAGGAAGAAAGAGTTTATTATGCATATACTACCACATCACAGTCCATCACTGGAGGAAGTCAGGACAGGAACTCAATGTGGAAGGCAGGACCCACCTTACTGGCTTGCTCTTTATGGCTTGATCAGCCTGCTTTCTTTTGTACCTCAGGACCTCTTTTCTGGGGAATGACACCACCCACAGTGGTCTGAGTCCTCCCACATCAATCATTATTTAAGAAATTTTGCTACAGACTTGCTTATAGTTATATCTTATGAAGAATCTCAATTGTTGTTCCTCTTCTCAAATAAATCTAGCATGTGTCAAGCTGACATAAAACTAATCAACATTTGAATCTTTTAAATAACAGGCAATATTTGAGGACATGTGATATCAAAACTGCAATGGATAATCATATAATTTCAAAGCTTATTTGTTAGTGTCAAATTGCATGATAGCCCCTGTAGGGACTACAGGGGTGCACTGATCTTACAGAGCCTTGAGAGTCTTTGACCTTTCTATCTGTTGGTTGATCGGATTTTTAAAAGTGGTCTTAATCCTGTTAATTCTTGTGTCTTAAGTAACTTGATTTTGAAATATCAACTCTATAGCCATAAGGAGAAAAAAAACAGCAACGCTCTGAAATTTTTATGAGAGAAAAGAGACAAACATTCAGTAAATTAAAACTTTTATATAGCTAGCTATGTGTTCTTTATAAATGGAAAGGATTGAAAGCATAATAAAAAAAAACCCTACATGTTACCATAAAGCTAAACTTTATGAGAAGAACCATTAATTGTTTTAACAGATAATGTATTTTCTCCTATGAACAACAGCTGGAAATCATGCTGAAGTCTGAAAGCACTAAGCAAGAAAGACAATATCCAGAAGCTAAAAGAAAGATATTAAAAAAGTACCAAATCTTAAAGTAATATTCTATTTTCTTCTGTCATTTGATGACTATATATTTGTCTCTTTTTACCAGGTAATTAAATTCATGATCACTTACTGTAACTCTACAGAGTTTGGCTAGATTTTCTACCTATAATACATTAAAAGTCTTTCTTATGAATAAATTCAGTTTTTAATTATTCATGTTTCTGATAAGAATATGTCTTTAATTAGAAGAAAATAGATATAAATTAGTATACATATTTTCACATATCAAAGCAATATTGAAATTTTGGTATAATATGTGAATATATTTATACATGAATTTCTTCTGTTTTTCTTATAAATATTGATATGTAACCATTTAATTAGATTGTGAAACATTTTGACGTAGTGATTTTCTGCAAAGGTGTCACTAATTTGTTGAATAATCATTGTTTTGAAATATGACATGTAACTTAATGTTGAGCTTACTATTATTGTTTATTGAAATAAAATTTCTGATATATAGTTACAGAGTATGAAAATAATCTTACGTTATCTAGACACAGTTAGCAATGTTTAGGCTCACATAGGTTTTATTTGTTACAAAATTTACACAAGCTCTTCTTGTATCAACTACATGCAAGCCAGTAAGCTGAAGAACAAAGTTGGTGTCACATTTCACAGGGGCTTGGTACCATAAATTTTTACTTTTCCCCAAAGAATATTTTTATTAAATTATGGACTGATACATCATATGTGAAAAAAAAATGTAAAGAAGAATGACTAGTGTATTCCAACCTGTGGACCTGTGCCTATGTTCCAATTCACATTAACAATGGCTGAAGTTATGTAAAATTTGAAGTATTTCCCTACTGACTACTCTGATAAAATTACTGCCTTCTATGTGATGAGAAGAAAATATTGGTTTATATAAGATGCCCTCAAGACATCCTTTAGAAACATAATAACTTTGTTAGTTCATTGAGAGTTTTACACATACATAGAACGTATTTTGGTCCCAAGTTCTATGTCACTGCCTTTTGGAATTAGTTTTCTCCAATTGGCAGGTGTAACACACTTGTGGCAGCTCTTTCTCCAGATATTTGTGGATTCAGTTGTTAGTTTGTTCATTTACTTAACAAGTGTTCCATAGGACCATTCACCTCCACATGTTACTGCGTTAAATTCTAACTAAGCAAGTGCAATTGTTCATGTTAGATTATGTTCAAACTACGAAGAATGTTGCAAAATTACAGGCGGGTATATAAATTAATAATTACAATGTTAGTTAAATTAAATCTAAGTATTGTGTGAGGATTCTTGAATGACTCAACTCATTTTGCTTCAATGAATGTAAAAGGCTTGAAAAGTGGTAGCATATTAATGGATAATTAGTGGAAAACAATGAAAACAAAGAGTTAAACAAAGAGTTGGGTTCTGGCTTGCTGTTGCAGTTCAGTTGGACATAGCAACATGCTGAATATGGACCACAACTGGGGTGGGGCCTATTTCAAAATATGCATGTCAAAAGTAAAGGTTAAGAGTGACACAAAACTGAAGGAAGCTTATGATCAATGCAGTGACATAGCCAGCTCTATTTTATGGGCAGGGAGGTCGAGGAGCAGAGCCATGGATGATTAAAATGCTGTACTGTTGAAAGAAACATAGTAGAGCAGTGCAAATGAAGGCCGAAGCCAATGGCAAGGGGAAGAGAGGAGAGGCAGAATTTAAGAGACATGGAAGGAGTGTACTCCACAGCAATTGATAAGTCTCTATTGTGGTGGTGTGTGCTATACCTAGGTTATTTCTGAGTGTGTACACTGGAGCATGAAAAAGCCCATGGCTCACATTTTGCAGGTTTTGTGATCTAAATATTATATTGCAGTTGGAAAATTAAATAAACATATGGCAATTCCCTTTGGTTTCTGTTCTGCCTATCAAAGTTCATCATACTTTCATGTGAATATTGTTTCAACTAACAACAACAACAACAACAAAAACCCACTTAGTTTCACAAAAACTTCCTAAGAAACAGAAATCCTGAGAATTTACATTCGGTCTTTATTCACCATATTAGTTAGCATTTCTGCTCATGTGCAAAAGCTACTTTAAATTCTCCATTATTACAACCATTTTATGTTTCACTTCGATAAATATATGGAGGCAATAAAGAACACATAGAATCAGATCCACATGACAAATTAAAGGCTGTTAAATTTTATTTTTTAACCAAACTGGTCCTCAGGTTGTAGAAATGCAGAAGAGGCACATTTAGGCATGTACGCCATCTATTTTTATGATTCACAATAGAAAATGATTCGAATAATTCAGACTCAGACTGGCGAGAGAAATCCCATCACTTGGACTTGAGAATATGGGAGCTGAACATTTCACTATTGTGAAATAGACACATAGAACCAAATTTATTGCACATTTGGACAGGGTTTATAACTCCAGGTAAGATGACATATGTCCTACAAAGTCCACATGCAAAAGTTAGGCATGCAATTATAATTTTAATTAATGCATGAAGTCTTTTTCCAATGAATTTAATTGTAAATCTGCAATTAATATTAAAAATGCTTGGTTACCAGATGTTCAGGTAAAAATGAAGAAACAAACTCCCATTTACCAGGCATTTTCTCACTAAGAGTGATTTCATCTTTTACATATCTTCAGAGAAGTGTGAGCTATGCAACATTTTGTTGAAACAAAATTGTCTGGGTCATTATGAAATTTAGTCAATATTTAGTTCTACAAGTTTTTAACTTTCAACTATGTAATTCAAATTCTAGCGATATATTTCATTGGAATATATCTAGCTTTCATACTTTTTTCTTTCCTTCCTTCCTTCTTTCCTTCCTTCCTTCCTCCCTCCCTCCCTCCCTCTCTCTTTCCATCTCACTCTTTTTTCAGCTTTTCAGTAACGTAAATGCTCTGAACACACAAAACCAAATAGAATACGAAGTGTCAGAGCACTTCTGCAGAAAGTGTCCCGACGTGCCGTGCTACTCCTGGTGGCTGTTTCCAACAAGACTGCTCAGTAAAAGGGGGAGGAAGTAGCCGTTTGTTTATCTTACAGAGGAATCTGAGTCATAAATGCGCAGAAAGCTTAATTCGGTGAGTTATCCCTAAAGGTCATGTTTGGATCGTACAGGTGTGATGGTTATGTATTCAGTGGGAATGCACAAAGTACAAGGACATTGTTTACAATATATGCAACCAAACGTCTTCTAGGAGGCATGTGTACACTCTTCAAGGCTATTTAAATGATTCAGCACATGCAAATCTAAATTAGTCTTGATCTTTGATGTTAAACGCACCCAGAAACATCATATCCTCAGTAACTTAGTTTTCACATGGAATCAAGTCAAATATGTTCTTCACTTTTACTTAAGGTGCTCCAAAAATTCATATCATCCTTATTAATTTGTTTCACCTTTTTTCCTCTTCCTGAAGTATTCCAGCAATCACTTTAAACATAGAAAGGGTATTCTCATGAAGGGCAAGGATTTTAACAATGAATAACTTGATTGGTATCCTAAGTTCTAGGCTTCCAAAGCCACCCAATACCCTGGACTTGGCTGACGATGCTGGTGAAGAGACACGAAGCTTGATTGACTTACAGTCAGATGGCAAGGGTGTAAAGTTGCAGTTACAGCAGGGAATCGAGTCACTTTTATTTGTTTTCACTGCCAAGAAACTCTACACTAAACATTGGCTACAGAATTACTCATATATTCCCAAACATAGCAAGCAATTACTTAAAAAAAAAATACACCGTGAGTCAGATGGAAGCCCCCCTTATTTAACTAGTGAATGGGCAGTGTCTAGAAAGGGCACTTTAGAGAAGCGAGTGCAAGCCAGAGCAGCAGCTGTATGTCTGTCCACAGGGCTCCAGACCTCGTTAGTGCAACAGCCCTAGCAGAGGGGCAGCAAAGAGAGGCACAGGAATGGGTGCGGCCCTGAATCCCAAGGCCCACAGAGGTTCATAGATTTGAATACTTGTTCCTTGTTGATAGAACTGCTTGGAAGGATTAGAGGGTATGGCCTTGTTGTAGGGGTGGTGTGTCACTGGGGACAGGCTCTGAGATTTCGAAAGCTCGCATCATTCCCAGTTACTTCTCTCAACCTTGAAGCTGTATCTCAAGATGTAAGCTCTGAGCTACGACCCCACCACTATGCCTGCCTGTCTGCAGCCATGCTCCTTGACATAAGGGTCCTAGACTCACTCCCTAAAATTGTAAGAACTCTTCTACTTGTTGCCTTGGTTATGGTGCTTTGTCACAACAATTGAAAATTAATTAATGAGGTATTTTATGTTTCTTCTCACTTCTTAAAAACAATTTATTTAACAATCAAAGACGCATATATCATTTGATCATATCTACCCCAAATTGACCCCCTCCTGTCTTAATTCCTCTCCTATCTCCTTTACCACTTTCCTCTCTCAATCCCCTCCTCTCCTGCCACCAAGTACATTTAGTTCTGCCCCTTTGGGCATGGCTGCAGGGCCATTAACTGGAGCATAGGTTTGCTCACTTCTTGAAGTCTCCTGGGAAATCAGTGCTGCCTCTGGCAACATCCCTGTGTTAACAACTAAACCCTGGCCCACTCAAATGAAATCATCGGCCTTTGTTTTTTTTTTTTTTTTTTTTTCCTACATTGGCAAAAATAAAATACCAGTAGATAATTATAAAAATGTCATTCCATTTATGAAAAGTAGAATAAAAGGGGACTGTTCCTCCAAATTATAAAAATTATAGTATTAATACTTAAGTATATGAAGGTAATATATCACTTCTGCAATTGCTACCCATATGAACATAGCAGTGATACAAGTGACTTGTCCTCTATCATTCTAAATTGTGTAAAGAACACTACTCTGTGTAGATCCTCAGATTTATTTTTCTTTGCTTACAGCAATTTATGTCCTTCCCAATAAGAGACTAATGTTGATAGCAGTCCATGGAAGAAGCTCTACCATGACTACAGTTGGGGCATGCTATAGTCACACCAAAGAGAGCAAATAAGTCTCAGGTTTCCAGACAACAGATTGAGATATGGATCTCAAAAAATTATGGATAAAAATGACTCTATCTCAGTCATAAGATGTGCTTGTTGAGTCCCAGGGAGACAATGAAACAAGCTATAGAAACTTCAGGCAGATTCATATAATACTCCATCTTGACTTATAAAAAAAGATGAATGTTATACAAATGTAATTTTTAACTTGAATTACTCTTACAAGACTCAAGAAACTTTCTCATGTGAGTGTATGAAAAATATGCTCTCAGAAATAAGGTATTTTAGTGTTTTAAGAATTCTCTTTAAAATATAATGGTTATGTAATAGTGCATATGCATAAAATTTTTTGGTTTAACTGCTAAAAATTAGTGTTCCTCTAAGTATTCTTTTCTTGTTTTTTTGTCATATATTAGCTCTAATTAATAAAGTGAAATTAAAAACAATCAAAGCAGTGATGTTACCAAATCATCAGAGAGGTATATAGACATGGTCAATACCTTGGAGTGCTGATAATTTTGTGATTACTTGAAACTAACTACATAACATGTTTAATCAATGACCAGACATGTCTAGAACTTTCACATTTAAATCAATGCTTTCTCATAATAAGCATGAATTTATGAAACTAGTTAGGAAGAGAAAATATAATTTTATGATAGGAATAATTACTTTTCTTACTGAGCACAACACTGTCTTACTGAACCCAATGAGGTGTACAAGTGATTCTCAACATTGTACAGAAAGTAGCAAAATCTTATTTAAGAAATTCCTGAGTTCTCTTGTCCCTTCTGAAAATATCTCTCATTGAATGCAATATTGATTGTAGCGTCACCTGAAAACATTTCCTGGGCTATAAAGAACATAGGTGAGACAGGTCGATACTGGATGATACTTGTGAAAAACCCTAAATGAAGTGGTGTTATTGCCATGCAATGTCATTTTCCTAATTGTGACACTCAGTAGTAACTGAAAGAACATAGTTAAAATGAAGGATTTGTATTCATGGCATTTCCTTGTGCTTATCTCATGAGTGGATATGCAAAGATCCCTGAATCTACTTTCCTTATCTAAATTTCTATATTCTCAAATTTTCTTAGCATTATTTCCACATGTAAACATTTGAAATAATCTTGGAACTCTGTCATAAAACACCCATTCTTAATGTAGCCCCAGTTTGCCTTTGATGCTTTTATTGTGGTCAGTGAGTCCATTGTAAAATAGCAAGCAGTTAGTGAGACTGTAATAGTATAGTAAGGGATGCCTCCTATGGTGGTATACCTGCTCACACCCCTTCTACCAATTTCGAAAGAGAATGACCTTGCAATATTTGCACTAATAAAGTATTATGTGATGTCTGAACTTTGGTGTGGAGATAATTAAGTTATCTGCTAGAAATCAAAATAGGAATGCATACAGTCTAGCCAAAATTGACAACTAAATGTAAAAAAAAAAAACTTATTTATATATTTTATGTATATGAGTGCTGGGTCTTCATGCACACCAGAAGAGGGAATCAGATCCCATTACAGATGGTTGTGAGCCACCACCATGTAGTTGCTGGGAATTGAAATCAGGACCTCTGGAAGAGCATCCAAGCTATTTTAACTTCTGAGATATCTCCCCAGGCCCTAGCTATCTCAGGCATTTCTGGGTCAGGTAAAAACCTGGCCAAGGAAATCTCCCAAAAATCTTCAAGGATGAGCCCAGTTAAGACTCCTAGCAAAAAGGGAAGTTTCCAGGAATCCACAAGGATGGCCCTACCTTAGACTACTAGCAATAGTTGAGAGGGTGCCTGAACTGGCTTACCCCAGTAATCAAATTGGTGAATACCCTAACTGTCATCATAGAGCCTTTCTCCAGTAACTGATGGAACCAGATGCAGAAATCCACAGCCAAGCACCAGGCCAAGCTCTAGGAGTCCAGTCAAAGAGAGAGAAAAGGAATTCTATGAGCAAAGGGCATCAAGATCATGATGGGGAAACCTACAGAGACAACCAAACCAAGTTAGTGGTTACTCATGAAATTTAGAGCAACACCTGTGGACCCTCCATGGGACTGGACTAGGCCCTCTGCATAAGTGAGACAGTTGTGTAGCTTGATCTGCTTAAGGGGATCCCTGGCAGTAAGATCAGGATCCATCCCTGATTCATGAGCTGGCTTTTTGGAGCTCACTAGCTATGGTGGGACACCTTGCACAGACTTGAGGCAGGGGGAGGGGCTTGGACCTGCCTCTACTGAACGTACCAGTCTCTGCTGACTCCCCATGGGAGGCCTTACCTTCTTGTACAAGGAAATGGGGGGGGGGTTGTGTGTGTGTGGGAATGTTGGGGGGTTGAGAGGAGGGAAGAGGGAGATCTGTGATTGGTATGTAAAATGAATAAAAAGTTTCTTAATTAAAAAAAAGACTCCTAGCAATAGCAGATACATAGCCTAAACTGGACATCTCCTGTGACCAGGCAAGAGTTCAAGTGAAGGGAGTGGGAAACCAACTCAGACACATAACCTTTAACCTACAGTCTGTCCTGGCTGTGGGATGTGCTGGGGTAAGGGTGGTCTAGAGATTGAGGGAGTGGCCAACCAATGACTGGTCTAGCCTAAAACCCATGCCAAGAGAGTAAGCTCACCCTTGATTCTGCCTGGAGCATGAGGACCCACAGCCTGGTTGACCTAGAGATGCAAGATAGAACCAAACAGGACTGGAGGAAAAAATGTCAATGTAATGATGCCTAACAACATTCTCTTATCCTCATAGATTGGTGCCTAGCGCAATCGTCATCAGAGAGGCTTCATCCAACAACTAACAATATTCTGTTATCATCGGAGATTGGTGCCTAGGCCAATTATCATCAGAGAGGCTTCATCCAGCAACTGATGAAAACAGATGCAGATTCAGAGCTAAACATTAGGCAGAACTCTGGAAATCCTGTAGAAGGTGTGTGGGGTGGTGGATTACAGGAGCCAGAAGGGTCCAGGACACCCCAAGAAAACTCAAAAAACCAACTAACCTGGGCTCACAGGGGATCACAGAGACTGAAATGACAACCAGGGAACCTGTACTGGCCTGACCTAGGCACTCTGCATAAATGTGAGAGTTCCTGTGGGACTCCTAACAGTGGCAACAGGGAGTGTCTCCAACTCTTTTACTGCCTTTTAGGACCCTACTTTTCATAATGGGTCGCCTTGCTCACCTTTAATACATGGGGCAGGGGGTGCATTGCCTTGTCATACTGAAGCATGATATGCCATGTTTTGTTGATATTCATGGGAGACCTGTCCTTTCCTAAACAGAAATGGAGGAGGAGTGGATGGGAGGGGAGTGGGAACAGAGGGGAGTAGCACTTGACGGGGAAGTGAGGAGAGAGGGGAAACTGAGGCTGGGATATAAAATAAATTAATTATTTTTTAAAATTAAAATTATTTGTGTCACTTAAATAGGAAACATGGGTAGATTATTGAAAGAATCATCATATTCATAAGTCAATATATTTAAAGCCAAAGAAGAGGGCATTATGAATGCAGCAATTAGCAAGTCTGGGTTTTACTCTGGACATCAAGAGACATGAGTGTGCTCCTTTTCTGATGAGACAAGAATTCATTTATTTGATATTTGTATTTCCTACCTCAAGTGTTAAGACATCAAAATTGTATTGGTATACAAAGTCTCATAGGTCTTTATTTGAAACAGCACATGCATTTTATGAGGAAAGGTATATTAACATATTTTAAGGGAATGGTAATAAATGCTAGAGAGAAGTTATAAATTTGTACATGATAAAAGGAAAGACTTCCTTATGGACAGAGATTGAACAGGCTTTCCAAAGGCTCTGGGTAACAAACTTCTTCAGCTTCTGTCTCTTTGCTCTGATTTTGTAGTCACCAAGCAATATGAAAGTTAAATTTGGCTTTGCATGGATTTTGAAGACAATATTTTGAATTTTGGAATTGTGCATTTGGGTTATCATCATTTCCTCTCCATTTTAAGTGGTATATAAACTTCAGTGTTAGTGAAACTGTGAAAATAAATGAGAGAGGCTCTGGTCACTTTTAGGCTCCGGGACTCAATTACTTGTGTGTATTTACAAAGGTGCGGACACATGATCACATCCCTGACACATGATCTCTACAGAACCTCTAGGGACCCAACAGCCATCCTCCGCAGCAGGCAATAGATGGATGATGGTGACGGAATAGGCTGAGCTAGGCAGGGGGATCCCAGCTTGCTTCACCCTCTCTTTTCTATCACTCAACAACTCACTTGCATGGGCTTTCTTGGTTCTTTCCTCCTGTCCTATTTATTGGTCTTAATTCAATCCACTGTCAGTCACTAGTTAAAAATCTGTTCAGTTTTTTGGTAATATAGTTCAACAGATATTTACAGGGTACTTACTAAGTTTCAGAGAAATGATTTAACTGTAGATGTTTCAACTGTCTAATGAGATTTCCTGCCTCAGTCATAAACAACTTCACAACTAGAATACAAATTGATTTGTGACTTTGCTTCCAACAATTATTTGAAGATGTTCTCTATTATTAAACAAAGTAACTTCGCTTAATAGCTAATGCTTAATTTCTTCAAATTTGAAACTTATTTGAAACAAGCTGACTGAGTAGTGTCAACACAGTACGGTCACCATGACAAATAAAGTTGTGTATATGTATTTATATACACACAGGAACTCAGTCACACACATAGAGTTAGACACATTTATATGCATAGATCCATGCACACACACATGCATACTTATACACACATAATACACTTACACACATACACAAACACACTTGCTTTCATCACTGGAAAACCAATATGTTTCTGTTACTGTGAATCATGTTAATTCTATAATCTATATCATTAGAATCAATTTTACTATATGCTGCTGTATTTTCATGTCGCTTCTAAGCAAATTTAATGTTATATTTTGTAAAACTTAACAAAGTCAAGCAACAAAATCACACCCTCTGCCCTCTTCACACATTATTTCCCTTACTTGTATTCTGTGAGGACTGCCACAGCTTCGCAACTTAAAAAATACTTCTAATAAAACTTGTTTCTATTCTCTGAAAATTAGTTAAGTGTTTTCCTTTCGTTTTCCTTCACACATCAGCAGTCTTTTTCAGGTTCCCTAACAAGAAGCATAGCTTTGCATTTTGAAAATGCTGTGATCCTTAAAAATTCTCTGACACTAGAACTGAAAAAGAGGACAATCCCCTTTCTATGATGCCATGAAGAGCAGTTATACAAACATCAATTATCTCACAAAAATGATAAGCTGTAGGGATCAGATTACTTGAGTTATATTGAAACTATTGATATTTTAAATCAAACTGAAGAATTAAGTAGCCCAACACATGAATCAGTACAACCATTATTGCTTAGATTACATTTTTTGTCACTGATTTACATCATGAGGGACCTGAATAACTCCCTGAATATCACGTTTTGTTTTTGTTTCCATCGTGAAGCTATAATTTAAATAAAGTATTCAGGCTGACTTGTACATCAACTAATTGACAAATGTAGTCAGTCTCATCTTGGATTAATCATGTGTCAACACACTCAAACACACGTGACGTGATTCTAAGACAGGCATGAAGGGGACATTCCCTTATTTTTCCTTTGCATGGTTTCTGTTGTTTTATTTTAAAAGCATTTCTAGCCAGTATAGTTTTTCTCCTGTTTAAAATTGTGTCTGTAAGCAGTTAACAAATGGAGATCAATTCTGGTGGAAATCATTTATTTAAAGATAAAGCTGTTTTCAATAAGCATTTCAGCAAATCGCCAAACTATAATTACTTTTCCTATGTTAAAACACAACAGCATGTTGCATGGATTCCCACCAGTAAGATGTCATCTGTTTTTCTATGGGGTCAGAATGAAGTGGGAACCTTGGCCACAAAGAAGTCCTGAGACATGAATCTAGATGTAGATTTGAAGTCATCACATTCTGACTTTTAATATCTATTTATTTATAGTTACTCCTTTTGAGATGCTTCCTGACTAATCAGAGTATAAAAAGTATAAAGTGAGAGTAATCTACTGGCATTTTGAGCCCATCAGTAAGAAAATAAAATTCCAGAGTGTGAGCCATGCTTAATAGTCACAAAATAACATTCAGAATATTCTTATTTATATAATTTTTTCTTGTCTTTAAATCTTGCTGAAGTTCCTATTAGAAATCTACAGGCCTATACATGTGAGCAGGGTCTTTATTTCTACATAGCTGTTTCAGTAGGAATTTGTACCAAGACACTTGAAACACATGACAATTAAAGCAATATCCTTAGGAAAATGAAAGAGAATTACATGTAAAGAAAACTTAATCAGTGTTCACTCACACATTCATTCAATGAGTGTTGAATAATGTCTCGTTCTCCTTCAGGCCCTGGTATAGTGCTCGAAATTTATGAATGATCAAAATAAATAATTTTGCCATCATATTACTTTTAGCCATTGCTCATTTAAACACAATGATAGATCTGTTATTAACACTCATAATTCATGAACTATTTCTGGTGCTTATAGCAGGTTGAGTATGCAATAGACTACCTTCCCAAAGTTCATGAAACATACCAGGCAATTCAACCAACTCCCAGAAGGCTTATTGTAAGTGCCAATCATATTTGCAGTTACTTCATTGTTACTGAACATACTAGATGAGTATTTCAAGAGCTCAGATTCATCCTTTCCCTAAATGCTCAGTTCTTTGCAGTGGGACTGTTCTACTTCTGTCTTCCAGAGGCAAATCTCTCTCTAACCACTGGAATCTAGTATGGTCTTATGGTTTCACCAGGGAAATGATGCAGAAATGATGTTCCACGGGCTCCAGATCTTAGGAGTCAAAAGATTTGCTAATGTCAAGTTCTCTTTCTTGGAACACTGTAGATACTTACATGGTAAAACTCACAAAAGAAACTAATTTGGTGATGAATGCCAGACTTCTGCCTTGGATTCATCTCCCAGTTTACTCTCAGCTAACCACAGACATGGATACCAATTTATTCCTGCTTCGAGCCACTGTTTGGTGTGGGTGATGTGGTGTGTAATTACAGAAAAAAGACATGAAAATGTATTATATGGCAGATACTGTGTGGATAGCCTATGTTACTATCAGCATGGCTTCCATAAGCTCGACCTATAGTTTCTACCCTAGAGTATAGAATACTGCAAAATTACTATGACACTGTATAAACTTAGAAAAAATAAGCATAGAACACAAAGAAGTTATTGTTCTTGGGAAGGAAATACATTTCCTTTACAGATAACTATAAGTACAAAGGTCCTGTGGCAGAAAGGAACAGATTTCTAAAGGCAGCTAGGAGAAAAACCTATGAGCTGGGAATAGAGTGTTATTGCAAGTCCTTATGGGTGATAAGGACTTGCTGACAGGCGGGGGATAGATGTGAGGCGGGGAACAGATGTGAGATCTAGCTCACAGCTTCTTGTGGAGGTCATTGTCAGTAACAGTGCTTATGTGAAAAACACAGAGCACATTACTTTTTGTAACCATGCCATTTGTCTTCTAAAGGCAAATTTTGCTTTTGCTTTATGTTGCTGCTGCCTAAGCCTTCTTACGGTGGCAACGCTGCCCTAGACGTCATGACTAGACTTTAGAGTCATGACTAGACTTTACCAGAGAAACCCTCAGTCCTGGCTAAAGCACCAAAGCAAAGCCAATGATGAACCTGAGTTAGAGAGCTGACTTCTGGGTACAGTTGTCTCTCAATGGAACAATTAGACCTTCACATGAACTATGATAGGTGGTTAAAAATAGTAAGGCATCCATGTAAAGCACAAGACTCTACAGTCAGGACAGCTGCTGCTCTGTGTCATCAACTCTACCAAGCCACCATAACAGAAAATTCATGGTTGATGAAATGTCTCCAATTCTAATATTGTTCCACATAAAAGACAAGTGACTGGTAGAAACTGTCTTTGCATTATTTGTAGTGGGAAAAGAGTCTTGCTTTTGTCTAAGATCTAAAAATCTGGGCAAAGAAATTAGCAGTCCTATTCCCTACCCTTTGCTTAACAGGCTCCCAATAAAATAAATGACCTCTAGTCTTTTCAACTGACCCAAATAAGGATGCGTTTGGGGGAGATTGCTATTTTAAGTAATAAGCTCTTCAAACAGGCAAGTGGGCAAAAACTAAAGACAGAGAAAGAAGAAAAATTCTGAGTTCTTTTTGTTACATTCAATTGTCACAATAGAGTAATTTTCTCTCATCCTCCATAAATCTATCATTTTGCTAATACTATGTAAAATCATTTTCATTGTAGCACATAATATATATTAATAAGCTACTAGACTTTTCCTCATATTCTACTTTCCTTTCCACTTTAGATTTAACAATCATATAATAATCACTGTTCAGCTTGGGGATGAATCATACGTAATCGTGGCTGCGAGGGAGATGCCGCCCAGGAGAGATTTAATCATAGGAAATGGCTGACTTTTTATTTCCAACAACCATCTGCACTCATGGTAAATCAGGTGCTAATGAAGCCCAGACCCATACTGCACAGGAGCATAAATCATAAGAACCAAAAGTCATGGAGCAACAGACCTCAGAAAAACAGAATTTTCTAAGGAAATGTACCAGGATTATCATATAGAAGGTCACCATCTGTAAATGTGTCACATAAATGAATAAATTTGGTAGTTATAATGGCACATTATGACAGTGGCTGCAAACATCAAATCTTTACATTACTTTTGAAGCTCGTCACTTTTAAATATTATGATCATTTATGGTTTCACATCAACTTTTAGACAGGCAACATCTTGAGGGTAAGGACTCTTCAAGTCAGTATATTGTTAGCTCTTCTCCAGTGCACTGCATTTAATTCACTCATTATTTGCAGCCTAATGATGAGAATAAAAAATATCTTATTAGTGAACTCTGCTTTAGATGGGAACTACTTCAGAATTCATCTTTTTTTCCCTCAGTAGATGGGAAAAAGTCACATCTAGCTTGGAAAGAATTGGTACCAGACAGAGCATTTGATTCAAGTACTGTCTCCTGAGATTCAATCAATATGATACATCTTCTCAGAGGCTTGTTCCTTAGTCATCAAAACCCTTAGCTTTATGCATTTCTCAGTCACAGTGGGGATGGTACGCACAGTAGGAATTAGAACACAAGTAGGGGGAAATCTTGAGGCCGCAAGTCTACGGTGGTTAAGTCAAACCCATGTCTCTAAAGCTAACTTGACAAAATAGCCACCAATTTCTACATTCGAGTACAAAAACTATTTCTATATTTGTCGTTATTTGTGGTTACATTGTTAGCTGTTTTAAAATAACACAGAAGTAAGGGCCTAAAATCACAGACAAAGCCCAGCCTGTCATCCCTTTCAGAACACTTAAGGCAGAGCTGAGTCCACAGTTCCCACCCTAGCTTTCCTTGGCCTCAATTTCTCCACCCATTTCCATGTACACAGAAATCCTAGAAATGTCCCGTTAAGTCTTTTCTCTCATTTTTGTAAAGAATAAACTAAAAAGAAACGTTGTTTCTGAGGTTGACTAGTCTATAAACAGCTTTAGGAATTCCATGAGGTGGGTGCATAGATCAGTACCTATCCTTGGGTCATGGATACATAGTCAATTTGATGAAGGTGCCATTTCTCCCTCCTGATATCCACACACGAAGTCCAAGTACAGGATTATATTTCAATTCCTGGAGTCTGAGTGGCTTGACATCTATTCTGTAACTAGGACTATGTAAATTCAGGTCAACATTCTGTTGTATTTAGATTTACGAAAATAAGGTAGAGCTTGGTCCTACGCATTTTGCATCTGGGTTACAGGTTTTATTTTATTTCTCATTCAAAGATATCTGCTATCCATCTGGAGGGGGGTTACAAAGGATTGTAATCCCAGCATTTGGGATGCTGAAGGCTACATAGCATGATTAGGTCTTTAAACCTGTCAAATAGGCCAGTTTTGTTGTACACACTTATAATCTCAGCATTTGAGAGATGGAGGGAAAATGGTAGAAATTCAAGTTCATCTTCAGATACATAGAGAATTTGAGGTCACTGTCCCAAGAAAATAAAACAAAACAAAGCAAACAAATAAAAAAAACCTAGACAACCAAACAAACAAAACTGGGGAGGGAGCCCTAACAAAGCAATTGCTTGAATCCAGAGTTTATCATGTTAGGATTACAAATACAATTTTTCAGTCTGTGGTTATATGTACATATCATCCACATTAAAACAGAAGCTGGAACACAGTCAGATGTTATAATGTAACGTGTCCATGTGAAGGTGGTATGCAGACTGTATGCAGAGAAGTTTGCTAACTTGTGGTGAGTGAGTTTTAACTGGTAGCAGCTTCTGAGTCCATTTCCTTCCTCATGAAAATCTATCTATCCTCCAGGTATTGGCATTTGTCCTAGAAAGATTGAATCCACTTGAATGATCATTTGTATATGTGTTTTACAACATGTTATTTTCCTTTTTTCTCTTTCATTTATTTTAATGCATGGCAAAGAACTGACAAGTCTTATTTCGTAATTTAAATTATTTTCCTTGAAGTCAAATCCATTCTTCTCTCAGTTCAGTAGACAAACAGCATTTGAGAGGGATTTTATGGCACCTGATATTGGCATATGATTGAAGATTTTTATATAGGAAATTATTAAGTTGAATTCTAGTAAAAATTAAGTCTTGATGCTTTCTTCAAAGATTTTTTCTGTGAAAGAATATGCTTTCATTTGCATAACTTATTGTGTTAAAGACTGTAGAAAATTCCTTGAAGACCAACTGTGAAGGAAGTTGCAATTTGTCACACAGCTTTAAATGCAAGTGCATCGTAACTTATGGCAACATGTAGCAGACGAGTTAAAGAGAAGCTGCCAAAGCCCTGCCACAGCAAGACTCAGCATCACCAGGCATGGCGTGGCGTGGCTTGTCTGGTGATGTTTTTACTTTAAGGGCAGACATACGTAATAAATAGGACTATGAATAATGGTGACTTCTCAGAGAAATGAATAGCTTCTAAATATAAATTAGATTGGTATTTATTAATCTATTACACTTAACCACATTGTTTTAGGGGTGTATGTACTTTCTTAGAAAGCATAAATAGTATAAATGGGTATTTTTCCCCAAACCTTTCCCTCTAGAAGCATGTATTCAACAAAGCCCATTAAATATGCCAATTATTAGTCCACATCCACTTTTCTTTCTTTCTTTCTTTCTTTCTTTCTTTCTTTCTTTCTTTCTTTCTTTCTTTCTTTCTTTCTTTCTTTCTCTTTCTCTTTCTTTCTTTTTTCTTTCTCTCTCTTTCTTTCTCTCTCTCTCTTTCTTTTAATCAAAGCCATTACCACTGCTTGCCTTCATTATTTCATCAGTGCAATTTGAAAAGTCTCCCTCCTGGAGTAAGATTTTATTTCTTGGTCCTTTCCTGACAGAGACAGAGCTTCAGCTCATTCATTTTACATAAGATGGTATCAACTGTGATGCGGTCATTTCAAAATGGGAACACTTAACTGTCTAGTGAGGTCCTTCAGAAGTGTCTTTCTTCTTTGTATTGAGTGGCAAGGTTCGGGTTAGTGGCTCTACTGCTTATTTGGACCCTTGACTCACATCATGGACAAAGCTGGCCAGCTCCTGTGAGGAGCATGCTGCAGGACAATGGTCCTTGGAGTACCTGAGTTACCATCCTTCCATAGCTGTTTATTGCCTCAGCAGGACACTCGTCGTGTTCAAGAGAAGCTTTAATCCATTTTCTAAATACTTATTTACAAAAGAATCTAGTTTTTTTAAATCTCTTAAGCAAACTATAGAATTAAACACAAATGATTTAAAATTGCAATCATAAGTACATACATTTTGAAATGTATTTTCCAGTGCATTTTGTAGTGCTAGTTCTTTGCCCCAAATCAAGTTTCAGTTTAGTAACTAATGTGTCAATTTTATTAAAACTCCTACTGTGGAGGCTCTTTCCACTACTTTACACTAGTGGGAGAATGAAGTTGGTTTCCAGATGGGGAGAGAGGTAACACTGCCACTCACTGCCCACCAGTGCCTCCCTTGGCTGGCACCATTTCCTTGTCCCCATCCTCTTATCCGCCATCTCAGACTTACAGCATAGTGTGAGGGCGCAGGTCACCAGCATAGGCTGTCTTGATTTCCACGATGGAGGAAGACTGCTGTGCTTCTTTAAAAATGTATTTCCCTTTGGGGTCTTGCTTTCCTTTTTCAGAAATTCTTGCGTAAACTACAATCTGCTTTTTACCCTAATAGGGGACATCTCAGCTGTAGTCCCCTAATGTGGTTAAGCGGAGTGCCACTAGACCTGGACTATTTTGATCACTTCTGCTTTTCTGGGAAATCTTAATCTGAAACCCATTTTGTCCATTCCCTTTGCCTTCCTGAAGGATTCCAGACTATCCTCAAACAGTCTATATACCCCATGCCCTTAGCCTCACAGGTAGCCCACCTGACTCTTGCATGATTTATCACATTAAACCCAGAAAGAACCACAACCTTCTCAAACTAAAGCCCTCAACTGCCAATAGGATCTTCACTGTACTCAGCTCTGCCTCATGTACAGAGACATACAAGTCAATGGGCACATATCAACAATCCAAGCAGACTCTTGCGAATTTTTCCTTTATTTTTTTTTTTAGGACAGATTAGCAAGGGATTAGCCCATTGCAAAAGCTGGAGTCAATGTGTCAGCATGTCTTCTGGCAGAGACTAATTTAAAAAACCCTTTCAGTCTCCAAGGGTTGAGCGAAGTTCCTCTTCTGTAGTTCTGGTGTGGTAGCTTTCTTTGTCAGTTCTTAAATTGGTTTTGTATTAACACCTGTCTTTGAAATTCACTTCATCTGAAACTGCCATTGAAATAACATATCTCAAAAAAAAATTAACTCTCGTCAACCCCACCTGTCCTCCATATCCCACCTTCTTCCACCCCCAACATTACAGTCCTTCGGTGACTTCATATGAATTGAGGATACAATCTAATGAAATCTACAGAACCCTTCATGATCTAGATCCTGCCTAGCTTAACAATTTTGTGGTAATAAAAGGTGGTCACACATGTCTTCCTTAATTTGTCTTACATGAACTACCTTCAATAAATCTCCACACCATGAAGACCAATAAGTCTTTATAATTCTTTATTGTGAGGGTCATTGGATGGTTTAACAGCATGCATGTGTGTCTATAGGAGATGCCAGGGATAAACCAACTTTTTTCTTTATCACAATCAAATATCTCTAAATGGCCAATGAAGAAGAGGTAAATTGTCCATTTACCACGTTTTTCCCCCCTTCTTTCTAGAAGTTTCTCTTTCCCTTTCTTCTCCTAGAATGTCCTAAGCCATCCTCAGCCCTCAGGCACTTCGAGAATGAAACCAGTTCTTGTGACAGAAAAGTTTCCATCTTATCTTTTTGTGAAGAGCCAGTTGTTTTCAATCTTCCTCCTCCGTCCTCCTCAAAAGAGAGACACCTTTTGAGTCTTGAGTCCATGGTGCTTGTCACACCCAGGTCGGAACGCCGAACTGAGGTCTGTGAGGACACAGATGAAGGCCCAGGAAAAACCAAGACTCCAGGCTGTGGAACACTGTGCAGGTAGGATCGGTAGCCTTGAGGGAGTGAAAGTAACAAGTGTAGGAACTGATTGTGTCCCTGTGCCTAACAGAAAGGAGACATTCAGCCTTTGAAAAAGAATTTCTTCGTGCCAGGCCTATCTTTGTATTTGCAAAGGACAAGGCTGTGACAACAAGGGTACATTGCAAGTTCACAGTCTGGTTCTCACTTCATTGCTGGGCTTTTCCTGAGAAAAGCAGAATGGCAGAGGAAGGCCCTGAGGCTGAATGAAGGTAAACATCCTGCTTGACATTGTGGTGGGGGCTGCCCACCCAGGGCGAGTCTGAAATGAGGAAACATCTGCAGTAGCTCTGACTAAAGTCAGAAGAGCTGAGAAAACTTCTCAGGATGCACTGAAGTCACCTGCTGTGACAATCCACAACTCTGTATTTCTCAAAACGCACTTTAGTTTGCCTAAGTAACTTTAATCTATTGTACTATTTCAGATACATTTCCATCCTTTTCTCAAAAGTAATGAAAACATGTGTATATTCTCATCATAAAATATAATCTTATATCAGATGAAAATTTTCCTATACTCTTCCCCAAAATTAACAGTTACTAACTATAATTTTTCATTTTAAATTAAACCATAGGAATAATTTTCTTTTCTCCCTAAACCCATTAAAAGTCCAATGCTTTATAGCAGAGATGACACTGAATGATTTGCAAATTAATGAGAGCATTGTAACAGAGCTTTAAATTTCAAAGACTAGAATTGAAATAGAAAGCCTATAAAATGCTGGCTCTCCCACCCCAGGCTCTTTCTTCACCATCGCCTACTTGAATATTAACCCCAGGTAAAGTCACTCACTGTACGAGCACTGTGGACTAAATGACTCATTTTAGATTGATTGGGGTAGCTCAACATTTCTATAGATGCAGGTTAGTGAGAGCAATTATTTGTCTGTTAGTTTGGATTTTGTTTTTTTAAGACAGGATTTCACTCTGTAGCACTGGCTGTGCTGGAACTCACTTTGTAGACCAGGCTGACCTTGAATTCACAGAGATCTTTCTGCCTCTGCCTCCCTAGTGCTGGGATTAAAGGCATGTGCCACAATGGCTGGTAGGAGTGAGAACATTCAAATGCAATCTTAATTCTAAGAGGTAGATAGGAGATTCATATAAATGTTAAAATTTGGAATTAGGTTTTTTTTTCCTTCTTTTATTTAATTAATTAATTTATTTATTTATTGTATGAATTTGAGACCCCTTACTAGCTCCTGAATTCAGGAGAGAGTTTTACTAGAGACCAAAGGGGCAAGACCACTTAGTAAACTTGGTAATTTCAGTTTCTGAGACATTTAAGCACAATAGCATGGGCATTTCAGAGCCTCAAGCACTGTGATGGTATGGCACGTAGATTACAGGATCAAGGCTCTGAATGCTAAAGCCCCCTAACTTTGAGGTCATTTTGTGCCATGTTATTTTGAGGTTTTGTTTTCAGGAATTTCATCTTTTGACCCACTGTGTGGAAATGTTTCTTGATTAAGCTGTTTCAAAGCAAAAAGAACAAGGATAGGCCCTTGCAGCCAGGCGGCCAAATGTACCTTTTATAAATCCGGCTCTAAACTTGTAGAGAACTCTAACAATGGGCTCATTAACTTAGCAATCACTCAATGTCATAGCTATTATAATGTACTAAGCTGTTAAAAGAGGAAGAAAAAGGAAAATTGTTTTAATCCCATGATTTAATTTAAAATGAAAATGAAAAATTGCATTGCAGGTAGTCTTGTTAAACTCCTTTGATTTGCTTTATGGTTTAAAGTATAGGCTTTCTTTCTTTTGGGGTCAGGCCTTTGTTTTTATTTTAAAACTACTCAGTGCACATTCTTATCTTTAAAGGACATGTACCAATGTGTTCAACATAAAAATGAAACTAATAAGAGTATACTGATAACTTTGCAACAAATGTAGCCTCAAATGAGGGCTAATGAAATAGTAAATGTCAAAGCAATAACCACAGGCAGAGTCCCACTTTTCTGGGGAACAATGAGATGTCTGCCTTTGTCCTACATCTGCCCTCCCCCTTCTGAGATCACCTGGAAGTCTTATAAATCCCACCTTGGCTTCTGCCACGCATGGGTCACTTTCACATTGTCTGTAGGGAATCCTTCCCAGCCTTGTCTTGGTTGGGACTGTCCGTTGAGGGCTCTTTGTAGACAAATGGAATTCTGCTCATTCCTTGGAGTGCTTCTTTGATAATGTATGAGATCTCTGTCTCTCCAATCCTCAGTTCTTAGAAGGATAGTTTTTTAGACTTCTGAAGCTACTAGGACCCCGTAATCCCGTGATTCTCAGTTCTTGCCTCAGACACTCTTCAGATTGCTTCGACTGTATAGGCAACACAGCCCAAACTGTTTGTGTTTGTGACCATTCAGATAATTGGCTTCTAGAAAGGCTCAACACAACAGCAGACAAGGGAATTTAATTCTAGACTCCAAGGTTCTTTTTCTACCCTGTGAATTTTGAAGTAGAAATAATTGGAGCATTGATTTAGAGATCCAGTAATTTTTAAGAGAAGAGAAAATGACAGCCCAATCCACTTGCCCAAATAGAAGGAGTAAAACAAAATAAAACAAGACAAAAAACAGAGTGAAGTTAATTTCTTGCGTTAAATATTCATTTCTTAGTTTGGCAAGTATATCATGATTACATAAGATACTAACTTTAGGGAGACACGATAAAACACATACAGGAATTCTCTGTATCTTCTTGGTAGACTTTCTGGGAATCTAAAATTATTTCAAAATATAAATTGTCTTTAAAAATTTATTGAATGGTGGAGGGGTATTTCCAGTGATTTGTCACTTACATTCTGGTCAATGTCTCAGCCAACATTTGTATAGGACTAGAAATTGTCTAAGGCCCTGTCCAAAGTGCCTGGTGATTTTCATTAGAGAAAAATATCATGTGTATATAGTAAAACTAAGGGCTTATAGAAAGTTAGTGTAGATAAATAACTCATTTTCTTCACTCTTCCTTTTACTTGATTATAATGCAAATACAATTAAGATGGAAAAAGTCAATTGATGTTTTTGCTTTTGTCCATTATAAATATTTACATTTATAAAATAAAATACAGTAGTTGTTACAGAATGAATCTAGAAGGACAGGAGAGAACTCTGACTAAAAATAAAGTAGATTGCAATGAGATTGGGAGAAATGTCAAATAATGAAATGAAAAGAATTAATTTTTTCCAGTTTTTAACAGCATCCTTCTCAAGAGTACTGGAGATAGCTACGCTGCATACACATTTGTAAGACTTTCCCCATAACATTAGACTTCTTCATTTTCCAAATTTGTTATTTGCATATCAAATTCATTTCTCTGGTTTCATTTTCTTGTCTCATTATGCTGAATTCAGCGAGTGTTTGTTTTGAAACCCTCTTTAAATAAGAGCCTCGATTTCTTTTCATCATCTGTAAGCCCTTAACCATGTACAAAATCATTTTTGTTGAAACAACTTTCAGTTCACGTACCATTGCTACTAGAAATTCCACGATGAAATCCGTCATTAGGTGACTCAAAGAAATTGTGGAAGCCTCCCCCCTCCTTTCACTTTCTTGCTCATTCTTGAGAAATTTGGTGATTCAGAGAATAGAAAAGAGAGTAGGGGAGTATTTTGATTATTGTCAAGTAACCCTCTACTTCATAATTTCCGCAGGCTTGAAATGATTGTTTTTAATATAATAATTCTTCTTAATTGATATTGAAGCTCTGGGAGGCATTTGCTCTGGTAACTCTGAAACCCATCCGAAGTGCTGTTGGAAGCTAGAGACTTAAGTGCTCTGGGTGTGTGTGGTTCTGCCCTCAAATGCTAGGTGGCATAGTATTCTTTACATCCTTAGCTATGTGCAAAGCTCACATAAAACTATCTGTCATGATTGAAAGAATTCCCACTGTCTATCCATAAGACTTTTTAATAGGTTCTTAATGTATAAAAACCTTGTTTACTGCCAAGAATGGTAGCAGTTTGTTTTAAACCAGAATTAATTGGAAAAAAGTATGTAGAATTATTTGAAATTTACATGAAGAAATGTAGACAAAAAGCCAGTCGACCAGTGGCTTTTATAAGTAAAATGACATTGATTTCAACTATGTTAGACATGCTTGGATGCCAAAGAATGCGGAAAATACACTGGTTATTGGTGTAAGAGCCTTGTGAAGCTGCTGCTGCTCTCTGATTTGCCTTTGCTTATTCTGCGAGGAGTGGGGTCAGTCATTTCTATAAACCCCGACCTATGTCATTTTATGGTTAGTGATTACAGTGTAGGTATAGTTAACTTGTTAACTTAAAATATGCTGTGGTTATTACAAAAGAGAAGTTCAAGCCAGGCCTGGCACCACAGTTCGGAATCCCAGCTCCCTGGGAAGCTATGGTGGGAGGGTCTCAAGTTCAAGGTGAGTCTGAGCCACAGAGGGAGCAAAGCCAGCCCTGGTAACTTACTAAAATCCTGTCTGAACATGGAAAGTTAAAAGAAGTCTGTGGATATTGCTGTAGTAGAACCCAAGGGGGGCTCTAGGTTCAACTCAAAGTACTGAAAAAGTAGAATAAAGAAAATAAAATAAACAATGTACAAGGGTTAGTTGTTGCTTCTCCCATCTGTTGACTTCATGTAATTTTCTAAGCACGGAAACTGGGCACAGAATGCTGCACTTCAGTACTATCTCTATCCCTCCATTTTTAAAACAGCGCTGTCTTCTCCTTTCTCAGACCACTCAGATTGTATTTTGCTGGAAAGAACAGCAAAATGTAGTCTCTGAAACTTGTAGTTTGCTACATCGCTAAAGGGACCTTGAAGTTAGAATTAGGGTTGAGGTCTTCAAAAAGTAAGTCTTTAAATCAGAGAACTTATATGATAGGTAGAAAAGAGAAGTCAGAGAGGGTAATTATGAAAGTCCACAACTTCTGTGCTGTTCCCACCATGCAGAGGCCTAACCACAGTACTGACAAGGACTCTCAAGGAGAGAAAGATGGGGACCAGAGTGGCAATGGGAACCTGGCTCCTACAACTGACGGGAACTTGACTCTGTTGCCCCTGAATAGACCTGAGGTGTGCTCTTCCCAGAAACTCCTGATAAGACCACAGGGACTGACAGTGTGGAAAACCAGGCCACAAAGGTAGGCAAATGTATCTAGACATTTGATTTACAAAGACTGAGCTAATACACATAGATTTTCATGTAGACTCAACTTGCTGAGCTGGTAATACTCTGTTCTAGTAGTTGTTAGCACAGTTTTTACTAAATAATGAAAACAAGGCAATATATAAGTTATGCACATACACATGTACACATACCAAACTCACTGAAGATTCACCTTTCCCTTTAGTTTTGTTTTTTCACTTTTGTTTACTTTTTATTATATGCTTGTACAACCTATAGAGGAAGGCATTCGTTGCAACTAATTTATGAGTCTTAAATAATGAGAATTAAAAGTCATATACCATTAGGTCCTTGATTTTCTATCTCAGCAAAAGATTGTGTCCAATTTTAGTTACTGGTTCTCTTTCTGAGCCAGAGGTTCCCTGTGACTTCATCTTTTCTGAAGACGTCACTCAGAGTTCTCTCTTAACCCTCAAGCATTCCTTCTTTCCTCATTCCCAGAATAAAGATTTTATTAGGCCCAAAGTCCTGTGCTCTTTATTCTCCAAGACTACACTACAAGTAGTGTGCAACCTGTATTCCTCTGTCCAGCTGGACCTCTGGTCGCTTCCAGAGCCCAGACAATTTGCTTCCCTGGGCCAGATGTGAATTGTGCACCATTAGCAGCAAGCGGGGCTCAAAACTACTCTGTAAAGACATGCGCAGATTGAGGAATCCAGAGATTGACAGGAAAACTCTTTGGAGAGTCTAGAAAGCAGATTGGGGATAAAAGAAGAAGCCACAGGCTGAGGACTCAGGGTTTCTCTCTACACTGCCATCCTCAGGTAAGACCCATGTGTTGAGATGCCCCCAACCCCCGTGTTGTACTATGATCATTATAGATAGCTCGTTAGAGTCATGATATAAATAAATTTAGCTCAGAAATTTGCATGCCCGCTCTGAGGATGACTTAAGTTGCTCAGACTCACCACATGACTATAGTTTGTTAGACAGCATGAAGGGAGCTCAGCGTGCACTACTACATTCAATTCAGAGGGCAGCCCTAGGAACATGAACAGCTTTCATGCATTTTACAGATGAAAAAATAGAATCTCAGGAGTAGAATGGTTTCCAACAATTCTCCACTTATTTACATCTATTTGACAAGAATCCTTTTGCTTCTTATCAGAACCTAGGTGTTCCCATTTTTCTCCTGTTTTTACACTACATTTTAGTACCAATATTTTCCTGACTGAAATTAGGCTAGGAACATAATGATGATTTTTGCCACATTTCTAGATCCCACCAGTGTTTAAAGTACAATAGCATTCAAACACAGCAGTCCAGAATGCAGGTTCTTCGTTCTTCAAACGTTTTGTAATAATGTGGTCATTTTAATTTTGTCAGAACTCCTCCTTCTGGGTCCTTATGTATGCATTTCCTATGGGCTCAAAATAGTCATTGTCATTTTCCATTTTATGGATATCAAACAATTCAGTTTTAGGAATATAAATCAAGTTGATCTCACATCTCTCCACTGTTAGTCTAGTAGTCTTTGCCTGTATGCTTCTGGTTAGAAGGGTAAGAGCACATATCCAGAGGTGGGACAGTGTGCGATCCCTGACTTGCTTATCTATAATTATTTTGTGCACAGATACATAGAGGATGGCATTTTTCCTTCAAATGATTTATTAGCAAGGCTTATATGACACAGAGAAGAATACATTTTTCATTTACTCAAATATACTATGTTACTTTTTGCATTTCTTATCTATTTACTACAATGAGGATCTGGAAAGTTCCCAAAGTCTCCTGCATTAGTGATTCGTCTCCAGCTTGTATCTACTGCAGCATGCTGGGACCTGTAGGAAATAATTATAGTGGGAAGTCTTTAGACTATTGTGAGTAAGGTCTTGAATAGGCCCAGGGGATCTCAAGTAACCTTTAGCTTCTATGTCTTGGGTGAACAGATTTTCTCTGCCATGCTCTCTTCAGAAATGCTACCCAGAATCCCATTTAAGGCCTAAAAGTATAAGACCTATCTGATAATAGGTTTCCTATCTGGGAACCAAAGCCAGTCCTTTTGATAAGTTGATTATTTCAGGTATTTGCTAGAATGACAGATATCTGACCAATATTTGATTACCAGTGATCCTTTTAAAATTTTTGTGTGAGCACAAATATGCACACTCATGCCATGTACAAATGCACACATGTACACATACATCCAAAGGGTTAACCTGTAGTTTGTCTTATAGAAGGATGAGCCCAATCATTCCCCCAGGGGCAATTTTAAATGTTCCTATTTTTCGGTTTGACCAGTCAGGAGTTCTTACCACTTTATTATGGACAATATAGGAACTTTTGGGAAATTAAGCATTTAGAGACCCAACTAGATGCCTTTTAAAAGAGGAATATTTATGACATGAAGGATCATAAAGCTTATGAAATTTCATAAGCTCTGCTTTCCCTTGTACTTATAGATCCAGAAAAAGTAACAGAAGGTATCCATCCAGGGGGTAAAATGAAGACTTGCCAGATACAACTTTTCTGAGCCTTGACTTAGGCAGCAGTTTCCTACTTAGTTTCCTCCAGGAAATGAAAACTAGAATAAAATTATGGTAACAGTGTCCTGGCGAGTGAAGACACTGAACGCTGACTGCTTGTCCTCATTGTCCACAGGACGCCAGAGCTTTCTCCTGTACAGTGGAGCAGACTGCAGAGAGAGCCCTGTGCTAAGACACCAGAGCGTCCTCCTGTACTGTGGAGCAGACTTCAGAGAGAGAGAGCCCTGTGCTAAGAACGAGACTCAACAGACATGTTCAAAGTTCACTGTTCCTGTGTATACCTCCTCATTTCACTCTTGAGGAAGATTATTTGAGATCACAGAGCCCCTGAACATCATTCTTACCTCTTTCCCCTTCTTTTCTATTGCCTTGGCTATCTGAGGTGCATCAGAACATCCAAGGAAGACAGGTTTTCACCTGATTGTCAAGTGGGGCTTAGGATCAGTTTCCAGTGTATGGGATAATTCGGTTGTGATGAGATTATGCCACAGAAAGAATACATTTCTAAACCATATTAGCTTAAACAGGTGGGAGTTTTCATTTAGAAAAAAATGTAGAGTATGTGTTATATGCTGTTTTCTCAGTGTCATCACGGGATGTTTAGCTGATCTTCCATTTTGATATCCTTATATTAGGGTTCCAATCCAGGTGAAGCTGTGTGTAAGGGGCAAAGGAGGCCCCATTCTAACCAGGTTAACTACCTTCAAGTGTATCCGTCTGTGTCCCCTACACCACTGTCTCCTCAGCCATAACTTAGTCCCATGGAAATGCTAAGTTGTGGAAGAGTCTGGGAAATGCATTCATGCCCCTGCACTAAAACCAGTATTCAAACTGTAAATAAAAATGAAAGAATGGTATGGAGTGTGTCATTTGGCACAACCTGTAGATGGACAGATAAAAATTTGCCTTTGTACTGATGCTTTAAGAAAGCAAGCGGTTTGTTTATGAGAATGTGTGTGGAAAGAGCAATGAGTATAAACTATATTTCACAACACTTGCAGCAACAGTAATGCGTTCTGAAAACATCTGGCATTTTTATTAGGGAGAAAGTTCCAAATACTGCTAATGGTACTGAATATCATTATCGTCATTCAAGCAAAAGAAAACAGTAACTTTTTCTGAAATAAAAACCAAGGTCTGAAAAAACAAGATAGCAGAGCTTTTGAAAATACTAAACTTCACTGTGAATTTCTAAAAGTGAGAGAGGTATGGGACTTGGTTGAACTTATTTGAACATATGAACTTTACTATATTTCAGAACTGCAGTTCCACATGGCATGTGGGAAATTTTCTCTGAGTTGCTGTAGGCCTGGAAGCTTGTGATGGAATGAGGCAATATTGCATTTATAATCATTGTCTTAAGCTAGCGTTTCAAACCCAGCTCAATTCCATAGTAACAGCTGTTGTTTTCTTTACTGATGTATTTCACTTTCAGATATGATTTTTTAAAAAATTTCTTCAAATTTCATGCTTCTTCTTAGCAAGTATCTCTGTTTAAATTCCCAAGATAAGAAGAAAATGATTTGTCTCACACCTCCTCCACATGTAGGGAGAATCTGGGTTGCTTATGGCCTTTTGCCCTCATGCATGATGCCTGCAACAAGTCTAATTCCTTCTAATTAAATACCCTCATGTATCAAGCAGGGCCTGTGGTGAGAAGGTAGTTCTGGCCACAGGAATCATGGCACAAGCACAGGATTTAGTGAAGAGTGGGTGAGAAAGCGTGAACCTCCTGAGTCGGCAGGTTCTCGGTGCTCTGGATCTACAGGGACCCGGAAGAACTACAGGCAAGGGCTTCTGCAAACCAGTCACCAGGCTTGGAAGTCTATGAGCACAGATGTGTGCCCTGTTGCCCACGAGAACTAGCCTCTTCTAAAGGTTCAGGCATTTTGAGGGTGACAATGGACAAAAGAAACAGGAAAAATGAAAACTGAAACAGATTATGAGCATCAACCTTCATTATTTGAATGGATCTACTTCACAGAAACCTTCCACTTTATGATTGATTTATGCTTTCCATTTTAATGCCAGTTAATAGTAGAGAAAACAGAAAAGAAACAGGACATACCATGAAACCAAAATACATAGGCTTGGGGAAAGCAGTCTTGGGGCTAAATATGCAAATAATTGGCCATTGTTTATTAAATATGCATTGATGTCTTGCCTTTTCATTCTCTCAGTGCTCTTAGGAAGAAGGTCCTTTACTTTGATTTCCGTTTTATAGCTTAACATTGCCAGCTGAAGTAATTGCAAATTCTCCCCGTTAGGAAGTGCTGTTAGCAAGACCAGATGGAAGATTCTCCTTTGCAGATGAGGCAAATGTTGCTGTATCATGTTGAGCAAGAGAATGACTGTGCGTGCAGATGTGTTCTTCATCAGTATCACTACACAGCTCAGGCTGGTCGTGAACCAGTGATCTTCTGGCTTTCTCCTGAGTGTTGGGACTGCATGGACATCTCATAAAAGTTAACTCACCACTTATCTTTCGTTTTTAAGATTAACCAAATATGCAGGGTGAGTGGTGGCACACACCTTTAATCCCAGCACTCTGGAGGCAGAGGTAGGTGGGTCTCTGTGAGTTCCAGGTCAGTCTGGTCTAGAGTGAGTTCCTGGACAGGCACCAAAGTTACACAGAGAAACCCTGTCTTGAAACTCCCTCTCCCCCAAAATATATTTAGCAAATATACAGAAATACCTAACAGAAAAAAAACATGAAAGGAAGAATACTAAGAAGACCACCATTCTTCTAGGCTGAAGGGATTTATGGGTTATATTTTCAGTGTGTAAAATCTGAAGTATTATTGAAGTGTTCTACCAATATGCACCTGTGGGCTTCTTTTATCTCCACAGATAATTCTTATGACATAAAGATGACTGTATATCTTCTAAAATTTTAAGAATAAACTAAATTGGTGAATGCTGAGGTTCTGAATTGGTTTTTATTAATAAAAATGGTTTTTAAATTGATTTGGTATGATGGGAAAAAAAATGAAGAATCTCCGAGTAGCACCATTAAAAACAAAAAACAAACAAACAAAAAACATAAGAGGGTAGACAAAACGGTGAGAAGAGAACAGCATGACGATGAAACCTGTAGCTTGCTGAACTCGCCTGCCAACATGGAGCCGGCCGCTTTTATACAGAATTGCTAGAGCAATTCTTCACCCCTTTGTTAACTCCTTCTGAGCGTGAAGGCAAGCACTCGCTGGAAGATCACATGAAACACCCCTTGCCCTTTCCTCGCGGCCTGCTCACACCTTGCAGCTTGAAGAGTACATCACAAGCCACTTTTATCATCGTTATTGAAGTGGATCTTCCAGTGTTAGCGAGGATTTAAGCGCTGGTGTGTTTGTAAACGTCAGACAAGCAAGCAGCATTTTGGATGAGGGTGTAAAAGTCAGACTCACCCGAGGGCACTCTGGATGAGCCCTCTTTTGTGTGTCTGCTTCATTCCTTTGTTGGAGTTACACATTTTCTGTGTGTGGGATTGAAGAATCATGGAAAATTGCCACTTGTGCGATAAATTACTGTTTTCACCCATCAAACATCGAAAATGCTCGCTACGAGCCTCACACACCATTATGCTGTCCCATCTAGGACCCGTTGAAAGTCAGCAGGGTGCATCTGGCTGAAATTCAGTCAGGCGATTCAATTTATTCAAGCCTGGTGAACTTGAGAGCTTTCAAAAGAAGAGTAGCTGAAGCCACGAGATTATAGTCCTGACAGGTCTGTGGAAAGGTGGGTGACACCTGACGGCTCTCCGCGAAGCCTGGTACCTGTCTGCATTGATCTGCAACAAAGTCCTTCTCAGTACTTCCACTTAACATTTCCTCTCAGGGAACCTGTGCCGTTGGAGATATTTACGACTTGCTTTCAGCTTAAAAATAAATCACCTCTAATTCCTCTAAGCGAAATCAATCAAAAAACCTGTAAAAAATGGACTGGTTGTTTGGTCGATTCTGGCAGAAAAGTAAACAGCACTTCAGCTTTTCTCCGCCATTAAGGCCTAAATGGCCTAGAAAGTAAATCAATATTTCTAGTCAGCCCTCTGGCTATTGTTTCTCCAGTAGATATGGATTTGCTGTGGCTTACTGCGCTCCTTTGGGACTAACCTATAATCCTCCGAGAGAAATAATAAGTTCGTTATCTAGTTCGGCCCTCTGTTGTCCATTTAAATGGACCACATCCATCAGCGGTCCCTGTTAAAGTTAAAAAGACGAGGGCACCCTCTGAACCCACTTTACGCTGAATCACTCCCATCAGAGGGGAAAAATTAAAGCTCAGAGTTCTGCTGGTTGGCAAACGGCCTAAGTCCCCCACACGGGGTGAGACAATAATTTCGGTATGAGGAGGCATAGTCAGATAGGATGTGCTGCTAGCTCACTTCTGGACAGCCTGGGCTATATACACCAGGCGTCAGACCCTTTAGGGCTTGGACTCTTCCATCTCAAGTACATTTCAATACCTGCACGACTTAGGATGATAGTAATGGACTTAAAATACCCCTTTCTAATCTCTCTAACCAAAAATGCCATCCTCCCTCCTCAGGAGCACATGAAAGGTCTCTTGTGGTTTAAATAACTTAACTGTGATAATTTTTAATAATTATTGCTGAGAAAATTTGAGGAGCAGACTTAGAACGAGGCTGCTGGGGGCAAAGCAATTATTTAAAGGAACCGATTTCATTTGTTTGCTCAGTGTCTTGGACTGTACCCTCCTACAGATGCCATTTGCGTTTCTTGGCTTATTAGGAGGTTATGATAAAGTTGGAATAATTCATTTAAAATGTTCTATATAAATAATCATCATAAAATGTGTTATTTTCCTGATCAGATCCATGGCCATTAAAAAAGTTTGAATTTATGTATTTGTCAAGCATGAGTTTCTTCATCAAAACAAGCCCTATGAAAAAAAAAAAAACAGAGGCCACATTATGCCCTGAGGGTTGCTGGTGCTTTTCATTATATCTTGGTCAACATTCAGCTAGAACCTTTTTGGGGTATGTTCAACTAAAATCATTGTAACAGAATTGATAAGGGTAAATAGAATTATTTTAAATAAAAAATCCACTGAGTATTTTAGACTTAGAACATGTGTGCAAAGGTACTCATTCAGGGCAGGAAGGTTTTAATGACTGTTGGAGTAGAGACTGGCATTTGTCATGACAAAATATTTGCAATTTCTTTTTTCAAGTCATAGAATTTACTTCAACTGTTTTTTTTTGTTCTGCATTATATAGAAAGTTTGTTTTATAGAAAACATTGAATTATGTGGCCATCTGCTATAGAGAAAAATATATTAAAATCAATATGAAACTTGTATGCATTCAGCTTGACCTATTTATTACTTCTACTAGCTAGTTAGTGTTCTTTGGTGAGTTAAAAATAGATCTGCAAAGAATTAATTTGCTTTTGAGAGTTTGAGCTACAACTAATTTTGTATGGAAATATGTTTTCCTCTATTTCATTTTTCATTATATTTTGAAGAATCCTGTGCAGAGAGTATGCCTGTGTTAGATCTGGTCTCTTGAGAATGAGCCAGCCTTCTGCTCCACATCACCCTTTGTACCTGTACCTACTGGAGGACTGAGCATCTAGAAGACAGAACGGCAGTGGGAAATAGTTGTTTAGATATGACATATTGATACTTGAGATTCATGTTCTGTTCTTTACTATTTAGCATACTGAATACATATCTCATAATAAAGTGGGTGCTGGGTATTAACTAGGTCCCATTCCGAACAGTGATTGAAAAAATATATTGAGAGATTCTACTAATTATGTCAAATGAGAATTAGACCAAAATAATGGAATTTATTTTCAAAACTTAGTTGATGTTCTTATATATTTTTCTTTAATATTGCTATTAAAATTCAAAATGTTAAACTTATTATTTGAAAATAAGTTGATAAATTATTCAAAATTTTACATAAAAGTGATGACTTTCAGTAAATTTATATATTCAATGTGTTTCTTAAAACCATATATATTGGTGAAATTATTAAGGCAACTCCACATAGTTAAAAGAAAAGGGAGGTTTATTTTGTGGGGTAACTCACAAGTGAAGGGATAGTTTACAGAGTCTGGGAAAGGCGTGGCGCAGTCCGGTGTTCTCTGGAGAACTCTGCTCGGTCTACCTCCAGCGTCCAGGGTCTGGGAATCAAGAGAGCTGGTGCATCTGGATCTCAGGTCTTCAGGGTCCTCTCTCGGCCCTGCCTTGTAGGCGTGACTATTACCGAAGCCTCAATGGGGGTTGGAACTTCCAGATCAAAGCTGGAATGGCTACCTACTACACATATAATCCATATAACCTGCAGGTACCATAGTATACTTGACTACTTCTTGTTAGTCAAGAAGCATTTGGAAATTTAAATGCATATTAATTTTATCTGTTTTCATTTTCTGTTTATTTTTCTGATGTCAATAGTATTGAACTTACTAGAGACAAATATTTTAAGGATTTAAGGCTACATATTTTGTCTAGGAACTTTATCCTGTTCAATAAGGACACAGATACAAACAAGGAGCTAGAGTCTAGCCATCTGGATATTTGCTTTATTCTATTGTGATAAATACCATGACCAAAAGCAACTTGGTTAGGAAAGGGTTCACCTCACCTTGCAGCTTACAGTCCATCAGTCCATCTGAAGAGAAGTCAGGGCAGTTCCTCAGGCAGGGATCTGGAGGCAGGAACTAAAGTAGGGGTCATGGAGGAGTGCTGCTTACTTGCTTGCTGCCCGTGGCTTGCTCAACAGGCTTTTTAAATAACACTCCAGACAACCTGCCCAGGGATAGCACCACTCAGAGTGGTCTGGGCCCTCCCACATCAATTGTTAGTCAGGAAACTGTCCCCACAGATTTGTCCATAGGTCAGTCTGATGGAGACATTTTCTCAAATGAAGTTCTCTCTTCCCAGATGATCCTGGCTTGTATCCAGTTGGCAAAAAGCTAATCAGCACTGTCTATTTCTCTATAAAGTTAATATCATTATATAATCACCTCTATCATGGGTGTATCGGTGACAAATCCAACAGCCTCATGATTATTAGCAAATGGTACATGCATTTTGGTATACATATTTCAACACATGATTGTTAAAAATGAATAAATTATTAAGTCAGCAAATCAACATATATGCTTATAAACTAAATCTTTTACTTTGTTTCTGCAGGACAGGCTTGAGGACATTTGGCAGTAGGATCTCGGCTCTCACGGAAGCACCCACAGGCTTTGGCAGAATGGATCCACTGAGGAGAGGAGACCTGCTGCTGTCTGCTGCATTCACAGAGTAAAGTGTGGGCAAACAAGTCAATTGATCCCTGTGTGAAAATCTACAACCCCACTGGCTGAGAGCATATCACACAGTCACAACTACAAAATGAGGAATGGAGAGTGCTCTATCAGACAAGTTCAAGTGACTAGAAGACTCCTTTATGCCTCACACTAAGTTTGGGGAAATAATTTCTATAATGTTGTCCCATATGGAGGAGCAAACTTAATTAGAAATAGATAAATTATTTTTTAGGAAAGGGGTTTACCTATGGCCTGAGGACCCAAGCAAAGTCCACTTTTTTTGTTAATTAAGCCAATATACAATAAGCCCACTCAGCATTACATTTTACATAATTTCTACATATGCTGTGGAAATGAATTCCTTACTTGCAGTACAATAAGCTACACAATATCGCTAGTTTTGCAACATGGCTTCCAAAGCATCATTATTTTCATTTTGGCTTTGTAAAAAAAAAATGTGTTAATGCACATTCCAGGGCCACACACTGCTTGCTTTCAGGGATCACAGACGTTTACCTTGGAAACAGCCACCCAGTGTCCTGGGGCTAGAGCCTCCATCCCGTCTTCTCACTTTGATTTAACTCTTGTGTTCAGCCAGTCTTGCCTACAGAACTGGCAAGGGTAATGCTTTCACAGATTTGATGATTTCTTAGGCTCTGAACCAGGACGAGAGACGCAGTGTCCACTGTGTGCCCTAGAGCACTAAGGGAACTCCTTTTTCCAACGCCTGTGACAGAAGCTTGGGTTCTGCTTCCCCCAGAGCCTGTGATCAGAACAACATGAACTCGAAGACACAGGCCGAACCCAGAGGGACTACACACTCAGCTACATGACAAATTAAAAGACAGGCACTCACTTGTATGTTCAGTTCACTTGTTATCATCTTAAATAGTAAAAAAATGCCTTTTAAAATTTTATTCCTGATGGTATCTACAAATCAGCGAGGGCGGAGAAGATCGATTGGGTCATTGAGCTCCTTCCCAAAGCCCCAGTTTTCTCGTTCAGCACGTTAACTTTGGTCTGTCCAAACTGAAGTGGCTGAAGAGATGGGTTTCTACAACTTCACATGGGAGATATTTCTAAGTCAAATTCATCCGCGGCCAAGCATCATTAGAGATTTGGCTATTAGAGTTATACTAAACTGTCTCTGCTTAATTGCATCTCATTTGTCCTTCATTCCCCTTGGCTACCCAATGCAAAATCTTCTTGGACTAGATTTATTTTAGTTCAGATCATCCACATGGATTATTGATGAAGACTATATATTAATGACTTATTTATTAAATATATCATTGTTTAAGTATTTGTATTCCATGGCTCAGATATGGCAGCAGCTAGGAGAAATGTTTGTAATAAAAATAAACTTATTCCACAGGACTTATTCTTACATTCAGACAAGGACCCAGTAGTTTCTATAAACATGTTCTAGCTAAATTGTTCAGCATTTTAAACCATGAGCTTTCCCATAAATTGATATTGTATATTAACTTTCTTCGTGCTATCAATTTCCCCATCGATGCTCATATATTTTTATTTTCTAAAAGCCTCAATCACATTAAGCCTTTCTTTTTCTGCAGTAAAGAGTGTCTCTCATACCCTCATTGATTAAGTTTGACTCAAGAAGTTCTGAAGATGCTAGATTCAACAGCACGGTTCTCTTCCTGCTGAGTTGATGAATATCCTCTAACATAACCATGAATCCAAAAATGAGCTGATTAAAGAAGTATTAAGAAAATCTATACAGATGACTAAGTCAATCCATCAGTGTTTTTCCTCACTAGGATCAACTTTTTCTCTGGGTAGAGAATACCACTGCCAGGAGATAGCAATGACCTCTGACCTGCGAGAGTGTTACAACAGGAACTAACAGCAAGGAAACATTTTCTATTAGAGCAAATAGACTCCTAATCAACATATTATCGATCCGTCATTTTTGTCAAGGTCACTTTGTACTTTAAAAAATGATCTTACACTAAGGCTTTAATAGGAAAAGTGGACTAATTTGATTTAAAGAGTAAATGCTATTAATTATGAACGACAGTCAATAAAATGCTTGTTCTTCTAAACATAAAGGCAAATCTAGCAGTGCCTTGATGTATGGTAATGAATAAATTGATGAAATATGTTTCCTCCTGTCACTTATTCCCTTTCTACTTCCTGCTGCTACAGTTGCCTGTGTGTTACAAAATCCTTGACATAATCTCTGCAATTGAAAGCTAATTTTGGTTGAAAATATTTTTTCCTAATTTTATTACTATGTTTTTATGTTCAACAGATAATGCTTTTATACATTATTTTGAGATTATTTCTAGAATAAATATGGGCAAAGATGTAGTAAAAATTTGCCATAGTTCATTCTAAGTTGTACCTCAAATGCACCATACAGAGATGTGATATAAACAAGAATGATAATGCTATTAAATTCAGAAAGTAAAATATTTTAGAAAATGACCATGTGCAAATATGTACATTAACAAAAATACATAATTGTATAAATACCAAAAATGTAATATTTTAGATACTGGAATTTTTATCTATGAATATTGTTGTTAGTCTCCATTAAATCTTTTCATTATTTTATCTTCAGTAAATTAAGATATAAATTATTTAAGTAAGAATAAACTCAGTAAATTTAAAATAAATGAAATTCTTGACTCTATATGTAACCTGTATGTTTACTGATCTCTCAAAGAAAAAGGAAAATACTTTTTCACCTAAAAATGGTTCAACATAAGCAATGCATGCTGCTCTATAGCTCACTGCAATAAGTAAAATGCCTTGGTTATAAAATATGCATTGGAAGATGTGCCTTCAATATAAGTTTTCCCATTGTGAGTCATCAGTGTGCGGACTGAAGTTCGCTCCCCTGGACTGTAATTATGTGACTATGTCACTGGGGATGGCAGACCAGGTCAACCTCACATGTCTGTTAGGATTTGATTTTTCTCCCTTTATGAAAGAACTTTATTGGTTAGGAAACAATATATTTTAAATACACTTCCTAAATGTTAATAATGCAAATGAGCAAAGTTTATTCTGGCTGCAAGTGTTACTAGAGAAATACTATTTTAAAAAGGAATTAAAAAAAACTACTTTTCTTGAAAAAGACAATTAGTAAAAATAAAATGTCTTATGGGAAACAAAGGGCAACAAAATGAGTTCTGCATTTGATTATCAAAACCTTACATGAAATACATTAGAGCATTTAATTACTGAAACAATATGAAAGATACTCTGGCTTACTATCCAGAACTTCACTAGTTTTGATTTATAGGCATTTTTGTCAGCTTTGTATTTGTGGATTTAATGCAAAGATAATTTTCATGTTCATCCAAAGCAGGAGGAACCGTAGCCACATGTGTCTGCATGTGGCTATGGACCAAAAGACTGCCAGCTCTAAGGTTACATATGACACAAAAAAACGTAATATTCAACAACAGTGATTGCATGTCCAGACAATCTATTCAAACATAAGCTGCATTTTATGTTGAAAATGTTGCACACATGTCCCAAGCTCTGTACTTAAAGTGCTTCTGGACATTGCTCCTATTAGAGAAATAACATGCTCCAATCCATACCCACTTCTCTCATAGCTAAGACTGTTCTGTTATGCAACCATCTATTGAGTTATAGAATAATGAAATTCTATGAAATAGGGCCATATAAATGTACAGGTTTTTCACTGAGTAAAGAGGCATAATGTGTTTATCCCATTCTCCCTATTTTCCTGGTAGAAGAAAGAAAGTTCCAAACAATGAGCTAGGGCTGAGAAAATGCTTGCTAATTCATTTATATAATTGTTTGTTATAAAAATTACTATGTAAAAATAGTAAAGAGATAAGCTGTTCTTGACAAGAGGGGTTGGGAAAATAGCTTGGTTAGGAGCATATTGCTCTTGCAGAAGATCTGACTTTGGTTCCTGTTCCTAAGTCAAATGACTCACAAAACTCTGTAACTCCAGCTCCAGGGAATCTGACACCAGGGAAGGGCCTCTGGTACCTTTCCGAGGAAGGAATGTATTATGTATTCACAATTAATACAAATAAATCTTAAACAAATATTCTGTCAGTGTGAGCATGTGTGCCATGTGCATGCATGCTGTGTGTGTGTATGTGTGTGTGAAAGACAGAGAGACAGAGACAGAGACGGAGAGAGAGCTAGACAGACAGACAGAGAAAGACAGACAGAGGCAGAGAGAGGGATGGAAGCAAGGTGGAAGGGATGAATAGAGGGAGGAAGAGAGCTTTAACAAAAAGTTTGGGCATGAATTGAAAGGTCACTGAAGCTCTATGAATTTGGGATTTTCTTGCAAATTTTCATAAGTAGATGTATTTAAAATTTTCTCAGTAAGAGATTTGATGATAAGCATTAATCACTATACTTGTCTATACAAATAGCTAAAATACCAAATGAGGGGGTTATTGCTATAGAAATGAGCATAGTCTAAAACCCATGTGTGCACAGGCCATCATTATGACTGGCTTACTTCTAAAACGCAGTGCATTGCAGGCTTGTTAGAAGAACTGCTTCACATTTGGAACTCTCCGCATTTCCATTTCGCAGTCTTTCTAGGTCCTCTTGTCATTCAGCCTTCTGATATTTTGGTATCCAGAAATACCACATGGGTAGCAGGGTTTTACAGTCCTGTTGGGGCCACAGGACTACCCTGTTCCTAGCTAAAAACACTGCTTTTTCTTCTGTGTCTCTTCCTCAGAGCTTTTCCTTAGCATTACAGAATCACCGTATCACTAACTTAGTGGTCCACGGTTCTACGCTGTGCTGTCTCTTTTCCTTAGATGGCCTTTCCCTTGGTTTGATCATGTCTTGCTGCCTGTTGATTTTCTGTGCCTTGCTCCTGTCAACTAATTCCAACTTCTAGAGCATGGGTGCTTTCTTAAAGCAAGTTTAACCTTGGAGTCTTCCACCTCTAGTGGAGTAATTAATTGTTCCCAGGTGCTCATCAATTCAGCTTTGTTGTCATAGATCTGGAAGCCTCCTTTCATGCTTGTTTTCTTTCAAGATGAATGCAGCTGACTTTAAATGGCCAAGTTTACTGCAGTCTCAGAACATTTAGCCTTAGAATAAACGTTGGAACTACTTCAAAGAATGCCTTATGCATCGGAGAAAATGTGACCCAGCACCAGAAATGCTCACCTACTGCAGTTACCTAAGTATCTGCTTTGATCTCATCTTCTTGAATGATTCTGATCAATGGTAATGACCATTGGAAAAGATTGTAGATGAGGATAGTGAAGAAACACCAAGTTATGTAGCATCCATTTTGAGATTTGTGTGAGAATACATTTAAACACACATAAATAGTCCCTAAATTTCCTTTAGCTGAGGCCTTAAATATGTTCTTGTAATAAAAAAATTATGAAAATGGACACCTTATAATGAACATCAGTATGATGTAAATGTGGTATCAAAGGAATAATCTTTTTAAAAGCCTGAGTAACTGATAAAGATTTAAGCACAAATTCACATATGATTTTGACAAATTCACACTATCATTTTGAAAATCAACAGTGAGGAAAAGCTACTAAATCCTACTTTCACAAGAAGCAATACTGGCTGACACATACAAAGGTAAACTCTTTAGTTGTTTTTATTATCATTTTGCTTTTCTCAAATGAGCAAATCATTTATAGAAGTAAAATTTATAGTGAGTATTTTAATCTGGTGATCACAGTGATGAGTGTGTACTCGGAATGGCATCTAGTAGCTCAACATGGGAATAGAATTAGAGGGAACTGTGGCTAGTTTGTTATTTAGAGACATCTATGGAGAAATATGGAGGCCAAGATGCTCCATGGACTGATATTGAAAAGAGAATCATGCAACAGAGGGAGACATAAAAGTTGTCTTTAGGGGACCGTTATTTTAAAAGTCATTAAGTTTCTCAAGTTGGTCACGTTCATTGAGGCTAGCTCAATGCAAGAAGCTTTGCAGGCATCTGGAGTGCAAACTTGTTATTTTGAGGTAAGTCAGGTCCCCCAGTGCAACAGGCTACATGGCTCACATTTATCCTCGGTGCTCTGAAGGAAAGGAATGGAGCAGTTAGACTGTCATGTGAAATGTAAACAAACATGCCCAGGAGTATGCTGTGCAACGTATACATTGCAAAATATGAATTAATGCTTAAGCTCCTTTACAAGTCATTTGCTCTTTGGCAAAATACCAATATCACCACCCCTAGAGCAGCAGCAGTCTCAAGTATTTGAGAGTGTACTTAAAATATTTTTGGGAGACAAGAGGGATTACGCAGTACTTAGGACCAGGGCACCCATGATTTTTTGTATGGGGATCTACTTTGTGTATGAAAAATAATTTATCATTTGTGAGTTTTCAGTAATCTGTAGCTCTATTAATATGGTAAAGTCTAAATATTAATTAGGGGAATTTAATTAATTTTATATTAATTTAAGGAAAATTACATTTTATCACTTAAGGTTACTGAAAGTGTCTTCAGTTCTGCAAAAGTGGTATCTATACTTGAACAAACAACTTTTAAATTATTTTAATAACTAAGTATTCAAGTATGAGAAAAGAGAGAATTATTTTATGCAATGACTATCTGATATATTTACTTCCATGAAAAATGAATTTTAAAGTTGGCTGACGATAAAAGAAAACTCAGAGCTGATAGTGCTGAAATTGAGACCGAGTATGGGACATCGTCCAAATTGTGTTTCTAGATTGGCAAAGAAAACCTACTTCAACAGGGTGTTCTTTGAAAAAGTCGCTTCTCTTGAAGTTCTCAAAAATAGAATAGGATACAGAAGCTTCTCAAGCCTTTGAATCTAATAAAAAGGAAAGAATGTTTAAAAAATAATCTTCCTAGACTGCCAGATACTTCAGCTTTTATCAGAAAAGTTCATGAATAATTATATTAATGGAATTTGTAGATTATTATGAAAACTACCATAATTTTGGCAAGAAAAATATAATTTCTTTTTAAAGGAAGTTCTACCAGTGATTTATCAAACTATCACCCCCCCCACCACCAAAAAAAAATGCTTTTGCACACTGGAGTATGTAAAGACACTTTTGGAAATTTCACCTTGAAGTTGCATCTCAGACTCTTCACTAAACTGAGAGTGTAAGGTGGGGACACCGCTGTGGTCTCCTGGGGAGCTGACACTCTCCTTGTCCTGCAGTTAACAGAATAGCAGCGCACAGAGCCCATGCATTAGGGTTAACAATGTTGACTTGTAGAGAAGTGAGCCGGTGACTCCTTAGAGAAATCACCCAGCAGATTCAAGCTGTATTTCAGGACTCTGCTGCTGCTTCTGCCCTCGCCAAGTACAAGCATATACTCTGCCATTTGGACAGACATTAGTGCCTGTATGGAAAGCACCATATTCTCCAGAGATCTGGCAAGGAACCACCTTCATCTTGCCAGTGTAGAAATAGCATTAGAGCAAGACTAATTGCTGGAAAGCCTGTTCAGAAAGATTTGTCATTCAGGATGGTAAAAATAATCCCACTTTTCAGAGTACATTCAAAGTTTTTTTTATTTCTAGTATTTAATAGAGATCAAAACATTTCCCTTTCCACAAGTGAATGCGTTTTATGTAATGCAGCTATTTCCTTTGATTTGAGTTCAAGCGGAGAAGCAGAAGCAAAAGAGAGTTTGGTCTAGACGTACCATGTTTGTTCCTTTTGTAAGATGTAGTTTCTTAAGCCTGAAATGTGTCTTAAGGAAGAATTTGTATGTTCCGCAAACACCGCATTGAAAAGTGGAAATGGGTGGACTGATGAACAGAGAGGAGAGCCTAAGCAAGTCAGCCTGAGCTCTGGAGATGTACAGTATGGAGAGAGTTTCCAGGAGTCTATGTCCCAGCCTGTCCCCGATTGCCTCCCAGTTCAGTCTGCTATCCTACACCGGGAGATGTGATCTTCTTTTTTTGAACGTGATCGCTCAATGGGCTCACTCACAGAGCTGGAGTGGCCAGCACCTCTTGTGACATTCATGACCTCATCTGCCAGCAACAGCATCTCTAGCAAAATCCATTGTCTCTGATGATTTTAACTTTTGGCTCAAATCTCCCCAGGAATGATAGTTATAACTCCAAATGTCTTTCACAGTGCAATTCCAAAAAGCCATGGTATTATCTAAACAATGTCCAGACTAAGCCGATGTCTTCACTTTTATTACATAGTAATGAGAATGCAGTCATTGGATTTCTAGAACAGAGTATCTCATGAGCCTGAACGTATCTGTGATTTGTCATGCTAGAGAGCCAACATCACCGCAGTAAACAGATAAGAAACCTGTTATGAGGTTAAGCCATGTGCACTGCTTGGCATTCATTCAGTTCACTGTAGCTGAAAAAATAGCTGTGAGGCTCCATAGCCCATTAGCACTGTGTTAATTATTGTCATTGTCCCATCAGCGGCTTGTTTACAACAGCTCTGGCTGACAGGGATGGTGGGACTTTCTGTCAAGGCCATCACCTGATGAGATTTTTATTGGCAAAAGGTCTTCCCTCCCTTTACTCAGCTATCTTGGGGGAGTCAGTGCTTCATTAACTCATGCATAATCACGTGTGCAATCGGCTAGGTTTTTTATTCTTTCACATAGTTGGCTTCACTGTCCCCTTGTATTACACTTAACCAATTCACTCTCTGAAAATGAGAGATCTTCTAATCTCTACCAGCTTAAAAGTATGTCAGTCACTGATAGTCACATGAGAAAAGGAGAATTTGCCCTGTGTCTTTATGTTTTCTTATCCATGACTCTATGCATAAAAAGGTTTTCCTATAGGGACAGAAATTCTGTTAAGAAAAAGTTACACAATTCACACAAGAGCATACCCCCACCACACACTTTTCAGCTAATAAGAATCATTATCCTTATTGATTAAAGGTACGTATGGGGGGAAGAATTTTAAATCTCCCACAATGAGAAGGTAACAGGTGCCAGAGATTATAGGAAAGGACTGATGATCACGATTCACTTTCTTCTTACTCAACATAGATTCCATGAACATTTATATCCATTTCACATCTCATATGATCGTCAATGTTTACTGTCCAAAATAAAAATCAGTGTGATTCTTATGATTAAAATGGTTTATCATAGCTATTTCTCTAAAATAAAATATTTCAAGATAAATTAAAACTACTCTTCCAAAACCATTTAATAACTCTAATTTAATGATAAAACTATGTCCCTGCTTAATTCCAGTTCCATGATCATATTATCTTATTAAATTTATTTTTGGTGATTTTGCTTCCCGTTAATAAGATATCTATGGCTTTGGATATAGGCTACCAGGTACAATTTAAGAATTATAGTTTTTACTTCCTTGTTAGTTCAGTGGTAAGTGTTCCTGACTGTCCTTCAAGAATTATATTTTTTGCTAATTCAGTTTCCTCATTAACATACTTGTAGTAAAATTTTGCCCTGTTTAACTAGCAATAGTGTTGTGACTATATATAGTTTACAATTAAAACAATGTGCAAAATATTCATCAAAATGTGAGGGTTCTTATCCACAGCACTAGACCTAGGCTCTGAGCAGGTGCAGTAAGTATTATTACATGCATCAGTTAATTAAAGCAAGATGTCCAGTTGTCTGATCAAACATCAGTCTACACCTTGTGTAAAGATAGTGTTTTATATATCTGATAAATCTTTAAGTAGGAAGATTATGAATACAGATAATAGCCCTCCATAGGGTATATATATAGTAGTCTTCAAAATATCAGTGGATTGGTTATAGAATCCCAGCTCGAAATCAAAATCTGTAATATGATTAATTTCTATATAAAATGGTATTGCATTTGCATATACTATATGCCCAACCACTTATGTATTTTAAATAATCTTTATATTAATAATAATGTATAACATGGTGGAAATAGTTATAACACTATATTTTAAATATATAATTAAAAAGGCTTGTACATATTTGCCACAGCTGCATGTGAGTGTGTGTATATGTTACTGTGTGTACAAGTGCATATGTGTGTGTAGGCATACATAAATGCACTTTACTCGTTTAGGCATGGTCTCTCACTGGCCTGGAGCTCTCTGAGTAATCTACAGCAGCTGGCCAGGGAGCCCCAGGCATCTATCCGTCTCTGCCTCTCTAGGACTGAGATTACATGCACACATCACCACATCTAGCTTTTAAAAAATGCAGTTTACGAGGAGGGAAATCCGGCTCTCATGATAGCCTGGCAAGCGCCTCACCAATGGAGGTATCTCCAGAAGCCTCAGACACACAGGTTTTCCAAGTAGTTTTGGAATCAAGTCCTCTAGATGCCTGTGGATGAGGATGACTCCTTGTGCATCCCTTGATTTTGCTTTTCTGAAGAAACCTGACTAATGAATGTCATGCCCGTTGAAGGAAATTATATACCCTGATGTACTTCTCTTAAAAATTGAATTCAGATCCCCTTCTTTGCTACCAAGAGGCCTGGCAGAAGGAACGTCTTCTCCCTCCTTGTGTCAGAATTATTTTCTTCTTCTAGAGAGCAATGCAGTTTTGCTGGCAGATCCTGTCTCCTTCCTCCAGTCCTGTGCAAGCAGGAGAGTAATTAATCCTCATGCTTACTTGAGTTTGGTTTGGCCCAGCATGCTTTCCCTAGCAAACCATAATTGATTCTGAATAATTGATCAGTGACGGACATTCAATTTTCTTTATCTTCTCTTCCTCTAATTCTTCTGTGATAAATATTTTCTTTGGGGAACCATTTTCCACTTTCAGAACAGCCCCAAATGCAAGGCCTTTTATTGATCAAATCAATTTCTGCTGCTTTCTGCCAGTCTGGATCCACTCCCTGTGATTTCTCTTGGAGAAGTCTTAGTGTCCCACCGTATCCATTAGTTTTCAGAAAAGGAGGTAAACTTCCCAAGTAAAGACATCAGGAACTGCTCGTGTGCTACTCCTGTGTGCTTTACCTTCCCACTGCGCTAGCATGCTTTCCTCTTCGATGAGGCCTGTCGAAACCAGGAACCTTTCTGGGGTAAAGAATCAAGCTGATGGTCCCCGGAAACCATTCCCTGGGATACTCATCTAAGCCTTTTGAGCTCACTCAGCAGTCAGTTCTTCAACTTCTTTTACACAAAGGTGAGGCTACATTATGTCAGTGTCCCACGAACTACACTTTATTTCAGTCCGTTAGACATCAGATAAAACGTCCTACCAAAACACAATGAAAAGTTCTTTTGAAGAAAATAGTTTTAGAAATCCAATGAACTTCATCATGGCACCGAGAAGCCAGCATACTTGGTGAGATGTGCAAAATCAGCCACTGACTAAGGAGGTTGGATGGTTATTTTCCTCTTACGGTGACAGACCGCTGAACAGTCTCCGAGCGGAGGGGGTTAAGAATAATTAGATCCTTCACACAAACGTCCCAGCCATCTCAGCTGAAACTGTTCCTTTCGGGAGCGGTGTCAATCTTTCTCTTCCAACATGAAACAGGAAATGTCACTTTCTCTTTATCAACTGCCGCGGCGTTTCACCCACACCTCTTCCCTCCCATGGGAACCAATGTTTTAAGTACAGGTCTACAAGCAGACTTTTCTGCTGCTCTACCAACCGAAAATGAGCATCCGAATACTCACCCTACAGTATGTTCAAAAGCACCTTTTAACTTCGTATTCAATTTCATGCAGGTGCACGAAATGAACATTGGTAAGTACTTCACCGAGTGCTGGAAGGGGAGCCTGTGGCCTGTGAAGGAAACCAAGAAGCCCTATAACCCACCTAGCCAGTAGAGAGGAATCTGGACCCTATAGCCATTCCGCTACCACAGTTGGCTCAATTTTCCCTTCCCAAGATCCTCCACTGTATCAAAGCTGCTGTCTTCTGCTCTGATCTCATCTCGCAGTGCTTTCCTTGTTCTGGATTCTGCAGAATCATTCCTTCCTGCACATGTCTATACTTTGCACATCTGGCTATCCACTGGCTGGTCCTTCTCAGTCTCTGTGGCCACTGAACACTAGAAAGACCACACTCCTCTCTACAGTCTTGCCCGGAATCATCTCTCATAGCTCTGAGACCAGAGGAGCCACCAGAACCGGAACCCTCCCCTGTTCATATCTGAAGTCTTAAATGTGAGCAAGTGACTGGATCTAGACCTCACATATACTGGTTAAAACCCAGTTCTTGATTTCAAATCCACTTCATCCCAGGCTTCTGATACCAGTGAGCCTAGATATTATTGCAGATCTGGATAACTAAGACAATACATATACAAACAAATGTGGACATTTTTTGCTATATGACCTTGTCAATGTCATTAGGAAATGCAAATGTTACTTTTAAAATACATTTTCTAGAATTTATTAATTTGTTATGCTATTATGACTTCTGAGATAATTCATATTATACAAGCCACCCCATCTCTATAAAGTTATTCCTTTAATTTCTTAATTTGAATGATCATAGTTATGACATAAGATTATAATAAGAATTACATGAGGTTGTTTTCTAAAGGCTGACACCAGAATGTCTTCAATTATTCTTTTTCTTTCACTCACAAGAGAAACATCCATCATAGGTTTAAACTGTCTCTTTCCAGGTGCTGAGGATAACAGAGATAGTCTGGCAGATTAGGTGCCAGTCACTGGTGAGCTACAATCAAGTTGGAGAACACAGTCAACATCTGTATAACATACCATTCAGGGAACCAAAGGGTTCCATGCATTCGAGAGTGTGGAAAAAACAAGGGACAGTTTTGTAGGAGACAATAATTGGGATAAGACATAAAAGAGAAAGGACCTCTCTTGAAAAAAGAGGCGGGAAAAACTGTGGTGATCGTGAGGCAACTGGAAAGACAAAGGAATTAAGAAAGGAAATGTTTTGCTGTCATTCAGGAATAGATAAGAATCCAAACTGGGCTGGTGAAGCTTTATAAGATTCTTCATCTCAGGAAGTCACTATCCCCTGCTGCTTGCAGGAGCACAGTGAGGGGAGATGTTGTTATTTCTCAGAGACAGAGTCACCCCCTATGAGACAGAATTGTAGTTGGTGCATTCAAGAGAAGTCTGATCCTCTGAAGAGACACACTTGCTCTCAGAGGCACTGCCTCAGAGAAAAGGAAGGGACAGTAGCTCCATGAGTGACTGAACTCAGATGTCAGCTGGAAAAACACCCCACATACCTTAGCAAGCTCACTAGGAGAGCAAAGGAGAAAGGTTTTTTTTTTTTTATCAGGGCTCAGGTTTGCTCTAAATAATAGCTGAGGTCATGAAAGATTAAAATTTTAACACTTTTGTCAACTAATCTCAGTGTAAAAATAAATTTAGGAATGTATTTTTAGTCAAATGCAAAAAAAAAAAAAACCTGTCGGGCCCTGATACAAAGCACTAAAGAGCTCAGATGAAACCTGGGGGTCTGTGTGTTGTCCTTGTCAAAACCGCATTTCAAAACCATCCTTTCAGGCTTTAACTGGACTTTTTCAATGATGGTTGCATGTACAAAAGCAGGAAAAAAAATGTCAATATTATCCTTTGTTTCCCCTAAGCAAACGAAAGCACAAGTTTTTAGACTGAAGTAAACTGACTCTCCTTGGGACTATGGGACTATCCAATCCTCAGAATATTGGGAGATTCACAAAGCGAGAGAGGATCAAAAAGAGGTTCCATTTCTTTCTAGTAAGCTTAGTGACCTCTTGAACAATTGATTTAGGTGACGTGGGATATTCACGTTCATGGGTCTCTGGTTTGGCTATATTCATTGGTTATCGGACAGGCTTTCTTGAGACACTCCTCTCTGAGTGTTGTCCTGAGGGACCTGGGTAAATCTGTTCTATGTGCTTTCACTTTAGAAGCTAGGCTCAGGGAGGCAAATATAAAACTATTTGGGATTATTTTTCTTTCTTTTTTTTAATTTATTTTAATTTATTTTGCAATACAATTCAGTTCTACATATCAGCCACGGATTCCCTTGTTCTCCCCCCTCCCGTCCCCCTCACCTTCCCCCCAACCCCCCCCCCCCATTCCCATCTCCTCCAGGGCAAAGCCTTCCCCACAGACTGAGGTCAACCTGGTAGACTCAGTCCAGGTAGGTCTAGTCCCCTCCTCCCAGGCCGAGCCAAACAATCCTGCATAGGCCCCAGGTTTCAAACAGCCAACTCATGCAATGAGCACAAGATCTGGTCCCACTGCCTGGATGCCTCCCAAACAGATCAAGCCAATCAACTGTCTCACCCATTCGGAGGGCCTGATCCAGTGGGGACCCCTCAGCCATTGGTTCATAGTTCATGTGTTTCCATTCATTTGGCTATTTGTCCCTGTGCTTTATCCAACCTTGGTCTCAACAATTCTCGCTCATATAAACCCTCCTCATTCTCGCTAATTGGACTCCCAGAGATCCACCCGGGGCCTAGTCATGGATCTCTGCATCCAGATCCCTCAGTAGTTGGATGAGGTTTCTAGCACAACAATTAGGGTGTTTGGCCATCCCATCACCAGAGTAGGTCAGTTCGGGCTGTCTCTCGACCATTGCCAGCAGTCTGTTGTGTGGGTATCTTTGTGGATTTCTGTGGGCCTCTCTAGCACTTTGCTTCTTCCTATTCTCATGTGGTCTTCATTTACCATGGTCTCTTATTCCTTGTTCTCCCTCTCTGTTGTTGATCCATCTGGGATCTCCTGCTCCCCCAAGCTCTCTTTCCCTCAACCCTCGCCTTTCATTACCCCCACTCATGTCCAGGCTGTTCATGTAGATCTCTTCCATTTCTCTGTCATTGGGCGATCCCTGTGTCTTTCTTGGGGTCCTGTTTTCCAGGTAGCTAAGATCAAAAACACTGAAGACACCTTATGCTGGAGAGGATGTGGAGCTAGGGGAACTCTCCTCCACTGCTGGTGGGAATGCAAGCTTGTACAACCACTTTGGAAATCAATATGGCGCTTTCTTAGAAAATTGGGAATCAATCTCCCCCAAGATCCAGCTATACCACTCTTGGGCATATACCCAAGAAATGCTCAACCACACCATAAGAGCACTTGTTCAGCTATGTTCATATCAGCATTGTTTGTAATAGCCAGAACATGGAAACAACCCAGATGCCCTTCAACTGAAGAATGGATAAACAAAATGTGGTACATATACACAATGGAATACTACTCAGCAGAGAAAAACAATGGCATCATGAGGTTTGCAGACAAATGGATGGATCTAGAAAAAATCATCCTGAGTGAGGTAACCCAGACTCAGAAAGACAAACATGGTATGTACTCACTCATAGCAGGATACTAGACATGAAACAAGGATGACTTGTCTGCTACTCACATCACCAGGGAGGCTATCTTTCTTTTTTTTTTAAAGTATTTCTTTTATTTTTTTTAGATAACAATATAATTAAATTAGTCCTGCCTTCCCTTTCCTCCCTCCAAACTCTCCCAAATATCCCTCCTTGTTCTCTTTCAAATTTATGGCCTCTTTTTAAAAAAATTATTGTTGTTATATAATATGCATATATTATGTGTATTGCATGTATATGTGTATGTATTTACACATATGTGTATGTATTTACATTTAAATTCTTAAATATACAGTATTGTGAATGACAAGAACTTAAAGGGCAACCCTAGGCACACTCGTAATGTGCAAAACAATTCCTATCTGTTGCCACCAGCCAAAATAAATTGTATGACTCAAATTGCAATCAGATATTCCTAACATAATATTTCAGCATAATATTTTTAACATAATTACAAAATATTATAACAATATCTGTGATTAAGCATAGACAGTGAAGAATTCCAATTATGATGAAAATAATGAAGATAAATGTTGTAAAAGAGATGCTTCAGTGATCCTTTGTGACTATTCGGAGTGAGTGGACGTCAAAATCAGTGGTAACAAGGAGAAATAGGATAGATAGGATGACACACCAAACATCAGCGACAAGGTGCTTCTTGTCCCCCAAAGAACACAGTCTGGAGAGGGCTGCAAGGCTACATGAAATAAAAGCTGCTTCTCACACCCCTAACACCCAGAAAACTCAACTGAAAGCGGTTTACTAATAGTCATTAAAAGCACACTCTTCCATAGATACAAAATTGTAAAGAACTGACAGATGGTTCCTGATAAAGCAAGCAGAACCCCCTTTCACAGTTTAATAATTGGTCACTTAGCTGAAATCTTAGTCTCTGAGGGCTTTAACAGAATAACAAAGTTTGCACTTTATAGAGTGGCATTCATAAGCCCCAAGTATCAACTCAGGAGAAGTGGTTACTGCTGGGCTAGTGATCATGGAATCAGAGAGAAACAAGGAAGCACCTTAGATTAATAAGCAAGCAGTTAAGTGATTCTCTGCTGTTATGTGACAAATCTGAGGCTAGAACTGTCTTAGTTTATGAAAGGATTCATGGGAGAACGCAATCATTTTGATCAGATGAACCTGATTACAGTAATAACATTACTTTGGTTTTGAGTGAATGAAAGGTATTTGAATAATTTGCATATTGAGATGAGGGCAAATATCCTTACAGGCCATATGTAAGAACCTTCCAAATTCAATGAAAAATTACTAAACCTAACCTATTTCATTATCACATTTTTCTAATTCAATGCTTTCTTAATATTTAGAATTTAAGGGTTCAAATTTCATATTTTTTGATACTCAATAATCATTGGATATGAAGCATTAAGAGTAATAAAAAATAAAGTTAAAACCAAAACCATGATACCTTGAGTTTCAAAGCTTTCTACCTATAAATGATTGTCTCAGATTTTTTTCCATCAATTTTCTAAACTTTTCTTTTTACCATTATTGTTTATATATATAATATATATATATAATCATTCTATACTTTTCTCTCAGAGTAATTAACATATTTTAAAATTTATAATAAAACTGCATATTTTCATAAAGTCTAGTTCTATATAACTTTCTATTCATTTTGTTCCAAATTCCTTTCATGTGTACATTCATTCTATTTCCAAAACCTTTTGCTATTCCTATCTCTAAGACATTTTTATGCAGTAAGGAACATCTAAAATAGATTTCATTTACATTCACTTATATAACCAACTATGTTTATATTTGCAAGCACATTTCTTCAAGAATTGGTTAACATTTATCCATCATTAAAATGTTTTCAGAAGTTAAGTCTCAAATGGAAGGTAAAACTTGTGATTGAATAAACGTGGCATATGAAAGGGTTAATGTGATTATAATATTAAAAATATACACATAAGTGTAGCTAGAGTTTTCCTGCCTGGCCCACAGTCAGGACAAATCTCTCTCACCTGCCAGTCCCACAGCCGCTCAGACCCGACCAAGTAAACACAGAGACTTATATTGGTTTCAAACTGTATGGCCGTGGCAGGCTTCTTGCTAACTGTTCTTACAGCTTAAATTAATGCATTTCTATAAATCTATACCTTGCCATGTGGCTCGTGGCTTACCAGCATCTTCACATGCTGCTTGTCATTGTGGTGGCTGGCAGTGTCTCTCTGACTCAGCCTTCCACTTCCCAGCTTTATTCTCCTCCATGTCCCGCCTATACTTCCTGCCTGGCCACTGGCCAATTAGTGATTTATTTATTGACCAATCAGAGCAACACACTTGACATACAGACCATCCCACAGCACATAAGTGTTAATAAATGAAACAATCCAAAACAGAACAAGAAATGATTCTAGGATAAGTAAATATTTCCAACATAACAGGCACATGTTATATGTCCTATGAACATAAGGTCTGATTACTTTAATTAAATTAAAGAAATTATACCAATAAAAGTGGCAAAACAGAAGGCTAGATAACTAAAAAATATTAAATCAAATTTTACCTTTGCACTTTTGCTCCAACATACAGAAATTTACTAAAATACATATATGTTCAAATGATAAAGGTGCTATTCCTCAATTATTGTAATTGTGATGGTTCAGAGAGAGGCTTAGACACATAAGTTATTATAAAACCATCAAAGAACATTTGAGAACACCAATTATGCCTAAGGTCTAATATTAAATAAGTCTTTTGCCATCAGAGTATGGGGTTCAAATTATTGATCATCACTTGCTTTGTTATCATAACCTCGGTACTTTTCACTATGAATCTTAGCCTTCTCTACAGTGGGCTTCAGAAGAGCCATCTCCCTGTACTGCTGCAGAATGAGCACAATAGTTCATGCTTATCTTAGCATGCTTTCTTTCACAGGATCCTGCTCGGGAGATGAGATCTGCTTAGTATGTCATCTTTCCCCTCATCTCCCTTTTCATCTTGGAATTGTTATAAACAGTGTTTTTAGTGTATGAAGCTGTTAACCAAGATATTGACTCTAAAAGTAAAATAAGAGGGTATTGACTTCATGTGTAAGATTCAAACACTGAAAGAGTATGTGGCAATGATGTAGAAAAATTAATGAAATTATTTAGTAAAAATGTTCAAGTACTGATATTCCAAGTCAACCAGGTCATATAAAAATATGTGCTTAATTGACGCATTTTTTTTACATGTATATGTGGAAGGACTAGGTTTAAAGGAAGGCATTTGTGTACCTAGGTCATGCCTAAGAACATGCCTGATAGTGTATGCACACATGTGTGATAGTATACACACACATACATACACACACACACACACACACACACACACACACACACACACACACACGGGGTGGTGGAGAAAGAGAGAGATCGGAAGTCTATAAGCGTTGAACCGTTCAAATACACTTGATAAATTCCCACTATAACACTGTTGTGTTAGAAATACAATATGGCAATAGAAAGGAAACCTTGGTATCTGTATGTAAACCTGATCAAAAGTTCACATACAGGAAGGAACTTGCTCTTGTTATTTTGTTAAATGGACTTATTTTCCAAAGTCCTTCTAAGTATTTATGTTTATATTCATAGACAAGTACTCCTCTCAGCTTTGATCAGAGAACTTTTTGCAGCAAGTGGTAGTTAATTAAGAATATTATGTCTCCCTAGGTGCTGAGAATAAATGACTATTCAGTGCTAAATTCTAGAGAACATTGTGGAAGAATGAGGCAAGAAGAGTAAGAAACGGATGATGGTGAGGAATGCTATAGAACACTATCTTCCAGAGAAGACACGACCATTACAATCTTGAACTCAAAGCAGCTGTGGTTGCCTGTACTGGGCCTGCACAAGAATAAGCATGCAAACTTTCAATCATTGATGGGGAGGGACTCTCTGGAGATCTAGGGATGGTGGGTGGGTGTTGGGGGAGGAGTCATCAGCTTTGGCACAGTGAGTCTCCCATGGTCTAGTGGGTAATGTTACACGCATGCTCTCAAGGCTGATTAAACTCAATGGTCTCTAACGAAGAACAAAAAAATGAATCAGACAGGAAATGGGAAGGAACTTGTGTGGAGATGGGAGGATTGATAAGGGATACAGGGGGATAAGAGGGCTTGGGAGAGTAAGTGTGAGCAGAGTGCATTATATACAGGGCTAAAATTGCTAAAATAATAAATTTAGTTTAAAAATTCAAAAGAGAAAAAGTAAGTGATTTCTAACAGATAAGTGAAGGTTTATTGATTATATATCAATAAAAAGAGGAAGTAAATGAATTGGAGTAAAATATGCAGTCTTTCGACATGCCTAGAGCTCAGCAAGAGAACACTACCAGGAACAATGAGAAAGGCACACATCAGGGGTAAGGAAGTGTACGGAATCTGAAGGCAGTAGGAAAGGTTAACAAAGGTTACCAGGCAAGTTTTTGTGTGGTGTAATAATTTATTTGAACAATTAAAGTATTTCACCCTGAAATGAAAAGAGCCCTGTGTCATTAGGGACACCATTTAAATATTATGCGGCACACGATTTGTCTCAGAGATGGTGTAATCTGGTGGCTTTAAAAAAGGCCCTCTGAGCAGTCACAGGGTTTAGTACTACCTCTGCCAGTAATAACGTGGGGTGCTGTTTAATTCACTCATATTTTAGCTTTGTACAGTGTGTATTTAGAGAGCTTCCTTGTCTCATCTGGAAGGCGCTTACAACATGGACACTCTGTAGATTTCCAAAAGAAGATAAAAGATATCAAGAAAAAAATATATTGATTTAACCTTCAGTGTCTGTTTAACACGGTGCTATCAGGACTCTTTATTGCAGGTTTCTGTAAATGGGATAAAGTGCCACACTTTGCCTGCCTGACTACTAAGTGGATTGGCAGGGGTGTGAAATGACATTCTGCAGCCACAGGGATGTGTGAAGGCCACTTAACATTTCTGACAAGTTGAATCAGTCGACATTATCTCCTGCATAACTTCTCTATTAAAACCTTATCCCATGCGCCCATAATTTCTAACAGCTGTGTAAAATTTAAACACTTTGATGAAAGTGGATAGTGATTTTGAGACTTTTTTATGTCATTTATGCTTAAAGAAAAAATTAAAGTGCCAATAAAGAAAATAGATGTAGAAGTCAAATACATAATTGTAGAAGAAAATAGGCTAAAATGCATATAAATAATGCATTTGATATACAAAGTGATTACATATAAAGATATTTCTGATCCCTTTAAATAAAACTATTTTCTGGTATATATTGAAATTAGCTTGGCCTTATCCATCAGAGCAATAATTAACCTTGAGTTGCATGATATACATGTATTTTTAATTAGGCATTGCTTTGATTTGATTTCATCTGAGTGAATAAAAGTCTATGATGTTGCTTCTCAGACACGTTTTGTAGTATGGAGATAAATTCTAAACTTTTAGAAGGTAAGAGAGATCACTGCTCCTCAACTCTGTAAAGTATAAACAGTATATAAAATAGATGCCTCTGAAAGTTCTTCCTGGCCACAAGCTTACTCTTGCCTTGAAAACCTTCCATTAAGTTTATTTGTACAAGTAGTCACTCAAAGAATATCTAGAGATATTACCCATTATGTAGAGAGCTACAGTTAAAAAGCTCTGATAACATCATGCCTTAAACACTTCGACTAAGTCAGTTTTCTCTTAGTTCACATCTTTTCATGTTGTTGGAGACTCACAGATAATACAGGAAAATGCTTGAAGTACATGCGATATGTAAGTAAAGTCCGTGATAACTAGTGTCACCCCGCTTTGTCTCTGGCAGAGATGAGACCAAACCCTTGTGGCTGACAGCTCAGCAGGAGCTTTGCTTCTGCTTTAGTATGCACACTGAGCACAATTTTTCAACATTTCCTCTGGATGGTGGCCTACAAAAATTCCCAAGTTGTATCCAGTGAATTCAATAGGTAAGAGCACTCCCCTCACCAGACATCACTTGTTGGATACTTTTCCCCCTGACATGGGTGCCCTGATGCTTCTAAGTTCTAACAGCCTTCCTGTTTGCTGCTGATTTATGAATTTATTTATCCAATGGAAAGAAGTAGGACAACAAAGATACTACAATGCTACTTTTCTAGCCAATTACCTTGTGACCTTGAGGTAGACAGTTCATTTCCCTCTGCCCCAATGTTCTGATCATAACTAAGTGCTTTGTAAACTTCGTTTCCCTTGGATGTTTTAGGGGTCTATATTTTAAATATATACAGTTGCAACTAGTTCCACAGTTTCATAGATTTTGTTTTAAGGTTGCTTTGAGACACTATAAGGATATACTATAGAATAGGAAATAAACTGTGAAAAATTAAATAAGAATTTTTAACATTCACATAAAAGACTTAAAAACAAAGCAAAATGCAAAATGCATCTTTCTTCCCATATTGACTTAAATAATGAACGTTTTGAATGACAAGAGCTGTCAGAGTTCTGAGGAATCATCAGATTCAGAACATAGTCCTGAAGATCTATCCCAAATAATTTCATTTTTAATCTCTGCTGTGAAAATTATTCTTGAACCTAAGCAGAAAACATTAGTAAATACCATTTAAAATGATTGTAGGTAATTTACACAACTTTTTGCTTAAAGGTTTGCAACACAATATGAATATTGGGCGGTATTATAAGTTGTTTCTGGTAATATCTTACTTTTAAATTTGCATACAGCGTACTTATCTTGGTATTAATTCTAGTGGATAATTAAAAGTGCACCACAGGGAAGATTCTTCTCTGGCACTTTGGATGTAGACCGCTGTCTGAACGGCTGTTCTAGGTGGGTTCCATGTTAGTTTTGAAACTCTCTTAAAAAATTATTCAAGGTCGAGGAGCTTAGTTAGATTAGGCATGCGCAATAGGAGGGAATTCATGCCGGTATTGTAAACCTATCCAGCGCTCAGGCTGGTGAGGGTATGGATCCTAGAGAACGGACTGCTGTCACTTTCCTCAACCAGCGCATGGTTCCTAACTGTGTTCTCAATGTTCAGTCTGTGCAGCTCCCACCTCTCACGGAAGATGCGTCTTAACAGTAGATACAGACTGTTAAAAAAAACCACACAACCGATCAAAAGACAAAGTACAACAAATAATGGGGTGCACAACCTCAGTGGGACACTGATAATGCAACTCCTACATCTCCTGCTCAGGCAGCTTCCCAGAAGAGGGGAACTGAACGATTGGAAGAACCGGAGGACTGGGGCATTTGCTTTGAGATAACGTCTTCTGTATGTGACACGTGAGCTGTGCTAGTAAAATCTCAACAATTCGTTCAACTAAACAAGATCTGCATAGACAACATCAGCTGTCAAAACAACGAGAATGGGGGATATCTCTCAAGGCCCCATGCTTAGATGAAAAGCTGTATCAATTAATAGCTGCTGAGGAGGAAAAATGTTGTCCCCAGTGACTGGCACCCTGACAGGTTATCAAATCCAAAACGGCCAGCTCTAAACACATAAATACAGGAGCAACAATCAATGGACTCAGTGGGATATATCAGTATCTATATTGATACTGATATCTGTATCTACCTATCTATCTGGACAGATAGATAGATACTTTAAAGTGATCCTGAATTTGCCAGGAAGTGATGGGAAGGCAAGGGAAGAGTTGGGAGTTGGAGCAAAGAAAAGTTGGCAATAGAAATGTTGTAAACATAGTATGCATATATGAAATTCTCAAAAAATATTTAACACAAAAAAGGAAATATATCAGAAGGAAAGTCAAGGTCTCCAGCAGATATTAATGTAATTATGAGCAGAAAAACGGTAAGTAGTTTGTTTAGACATACAGACATCCAATATCCCAGTTAGCTCTGCATGATGCTCACTATAAGGTTATAAATTATGTGAAAAGAGATATAAATAACAAACAAAGCCTTCACCTCATTTTGTAAATATGAGATCTGTGGGCTCTGAGTCTTTATTTTCCTCACTGGGTTCCATTGAAGTCTGAAGAGAAATGTATTTGGCCATATGTCATAGAGGAAAGTGGACATTGAATCTGGTTGGTGGTTGGGTGTGGGGTTGGGCTCTGACTTCTTCAGTAGTGTCAGTGGTTCCTGAAGTACTTTTAATTGCCAGATATATTTGAGTCATTAAATACATCAAACTTGAAACATCAAAGGGCCAAATATCAATCTTATCCTTTATCTTAGTATTTAGAAAAACTCTAACTAAAATACAGGTCTAGGCATGGAAAACTAGTATTTTAAAGGGATGTATTTTAATAAAATAAATGAAAATAAATGACTTAATGCAATTTTATGGGAAAGAATATGCTGAGGTCTTAATAAGTAGTATTTTCACCATGGCATTGATAAAATGTATGTTTTAATCTTACAACTTTTCTTGATCCTCATTCCTTTAATGATAATCTACAGAAAGATTTTGCAATTTGTTTCCATTTATCTGTCAACAGCACTTCCAGAAAAATCACTTTAGAGAAAAGTTGGCTTGCAGCCCCTGTTCCCTGATATGTTAACAAGTTTTCTGAGTTGTGTGCAACTTTCATCAAAATATCTCTCAAGGCTATTGGGTCTTGGTTATGCACTGAGAATGTATGTTTGAAGGGGAAGGGAGCTCTAGCTCTCCTTAGGTTCCAACTGAGCTCAGGATCGAAAGCTAGAAGCTTTGGTTCTTCTGGACAGCATTGCAGACATGGACTGGTACTCAGTTTCACTGATTTTAAACCTGAAATCTACACTAGATGATGACTCACTTAACTGAAACATTAAGCAATTAAAATTCTATGGCTGATGAGAAATTTATAGAAACAGGATCTTACTTTACAAATTTGCTCATTTCAGTATTTGAAGTGATTGAAGAATTCAGTCATTGTGTCATGAAAAGTTCCTGCTGTTCTGAGGAACAGAGGGGTTGGGTGTTCAGAACAGCCAAGCCATGTGCTCACCATTTACCAGCTGTTTCACGACAAACAAAATGATCTTCATCATTTGTAACTGATAAAGAGTGAGAATCATAAAGACCCCACAACTCACAATTTTTTGCTAAGAATTAAAATAATTCATTTAGAAAACACATAGTAACTGATGTGATATTATATTAATGTATTTGCTTATTCTGATTAATGATAAGTGTTGTTTAATGCTTAGATAAGGCAGATAGCATTTGTTCTAAAATAATGTCTTTGCTCACTTCTAGAATTTCTCCTTTCAAAAGAAGGAAATGTGCTGTCTTTCAACCTTAATCAATGGCAAACTTTCTCTCAAACCCCAAATACACTTTCTACAGACACTTTGTTGGGTGGAGTTCTTAAAGGTCATCCAATAGGAATAGGAGGATAATGGAGAGTGGTGTTTAGTACTGACATTGAGCCGGCATGCAGAGCATTGTTGGAATTAGCTGTACTTAGAGATGTGTAGCTGAAGAAAAGACACCTCTGGGAGAAACCCTAACTGCTGTTACTATTTTCAAACAAATATGGGACTCAGAAGGACCTATTTAAGTGCTGGTATTAAATGTCTCATCATCTTTCCATTCTAAACCCTTCTTTTAGGAGTTTATAAGTAGGTCATAAAAATTTACTTCAAGTACTTCTTACTATCCAGAAAAGCTATTACAGGCCCCCAGGAAAACAATAAGCATATTTATAGAAACTTTATATAAAATATTGATATATCATGTTCACCTATTTTTAAAAGTGCACTTGTGATGACTAATCTTCTTTATCAGTTTGCTGAATCATATTACTTTCCTCAGTTCCATTAACCTAAGAGGAAAATAACAACTAAATCCAATCCATTTCAATTGTTCCTAAATATGATTCATCTGGTTTCAACAAATCTCACTGCACTTTGAGCTGCTTGTTGGTCTCTCAAATGTCACAGGGGCTACTGTTCCTGTCAACCAGAATGAAGGTACATATTCTTCTGAAGTTTATTTTTGTATCATTATTGGGAATGTCTATAACAGAAACAACTGAGTACAATCAAAAGCCCTGTTACTAAATCAAAGAGCAGACCTAGTAAGAAATACGCATTGTGTCTGATGGCTTCTTTATTACCAAGAAGGTTAGAAATCTATGTCACTTAATAAAGACCATTCAACCTTCCCCCAGTTAAACATCAAGGGAAGATAAAGACTCCTCGGATATTACTAAGCTCAAATATTAAAGGACTCCCTAGAAAAGAAATGCTTTTTATGTTGCGTTTATTTTACTTTTGTCTTGAGACAGATCTTTCTATGGAACCCAGGCTGACCATGGACTCCTAATGGTACTGTGTCAGCCTAAATCTGGGCTTGTTGTTGTATTGTCCTGATCTCAAGAACTAGAGGCTCCATTTCTCTCACAGGATAATTATGCTTTGCTTTGAAAAATTCTCTTTATTAAGACATTTTCATACCTAATCTTGTGATTGTCACATAGAAGACTGAATCACTAAATTGATTTTCACTATTAAAAACACTACAGCTAGAACATGTTCTTCAAAGTTAATAGTAATGATGGTAATACAAGCAAGTACATGGGTAAAGACTGTGAACATTCATTTGAGTGTTTCCTGACTCTCTAGAGCGGCCTTCAGTTGCTTACATATATCATCCCAACACATTCCCAGGAAAAGTCACTGAAGTTTATTATATTCCCACAGGGAGGGCTAATCCAAGAAGAAATGTCTGTTACAATACTACACAATTATTGCAGTGTTGGATCCTGATTCTACTCTGATTATAAGGACTGCATCTTACAAACAAGCTCTATGTATCTCTCTACTTTAGAGGAAATCATCATGACGTGGTTAAATTAAAATTTCCAACAGAAACAGAATGTATTATTGAAGCTTTAGATGAAAAACTGCATGATTAACATTGCCATATTGCTGGAGAGTGGAAAGAATGAAAGAATATACCTGTCATATGTATTATGTATTATCAAATTCAGAATGTATCTTTGATATACTGAAAATGTGTTTTGAAATTTGCTACACACCTTAATTATGCGGTGTAAGATAAAATATTTTGACCTACCTTTAAAATAGCTCTCAAAAAGAATAATGGTATTTATCTTTTGAAATACTCAATAGAATATTAATTACATGAAAACTAATAAAATCATCTGACATTTAGGAAGTTTTAAGGAGTCTCCTAAACAGTGAAAGATACTTCTAGTCTTTAAAAACAGGTTTTCAAATATCATCTGGCCTGTAATTAGTATTAAAGCAGCCAGGGAATCTAGTTACGACAGAATTTTTTTCATTTAACTGTGTAATTACTGCTTACCAGTACATAAAATTGGTTTCGATGTAGTTTAAAAGGCTTGGCAATGGCTTCACCACCCTGGACTCATAAAACTGTGATTCAATATAAAGTTACATGAAAATTCGGAACAAGAGCATTTCTACATAAAAAAAAATGAACTGAAATCATTGACATTTAACACAATGATGATTACATTAAAACTATTGACTCACAGTTAACATTTAGAAGGAAGCTAACCTTTCAATTTGGTGTGTGGCAATATCTGGAAACTGAAACTCCCAAGCTCCATTCCATCAATCTCCCTTCCCCATGTTGCCTTTCAGTGAATTACCTCTGTTGTTGCACAGACCTAAATCTTCAACATTTTATTACTTAATTCTCTCTTACATCCCACATGAAATCAACCATCGAATTCCATCAATATTAATTTCAAAACATATCCAGAATTCAGTTGTCTTTCACCATCCTTTCCACCATCTGTTTAGTGCAGCCAGTATCATTCCTTGCCTCGATGTGGGCAGTTGATTGCTAACTGGTCCCACCTCTCACTTGCTGTGCTCATTCACCAAAGCACTAATGCAGTGCCCTGCACATTTCACCTAGTCGTCCCATTTCGTAATATCTACTCCTACCACCACTCCTGAGACCATGTATGACCAGGACATCTTCTAAAATCCTCATTCTGCATGACCCCTTTTTCTTTCAGTCACTACATGTGGTGATATGTCTGTCAGAAGAGCCACCTGATAGGGGACAGAAGAAAAACAAAAATTAAGGGAATATTCTATTGCTACTGCTAATCTCATGATCCTTTGGTTTTATTTGACTCTTAAACACTTTTCTTAAGGTACAAATATTATCTCAAAATTTATAAGAGATATATATATATATGTATATAATATATACATATATATATTTAAGCTTTTTGTCATGATATTAATGGTCATATAGAGTACTAACTAATTCTAGAAAAAGGCTTCATCTAGCTTTCTGTACATGATTTCAGGTTTGAGTCTCTATCAGGAATTAAGTTTTTGTACTCTGGATGCACATATCAAATATCTATCCTTTAAACTCTTTAAGATGTACTGCATATGGCATTTAAAGTGTTTAACTTTTCTGCAATAAACCATGACCCTGCAATAAAACATGACCACTCACATCTAACAATGACCTTTGAAGTCTCCGAAAGGAAGATGGGGCCCCACAAAGACAATTCCACCAGAACTATGATAACACCTTTAAGCTGATAAACACCACCCAAAGATCAGCTTTGGATTACAAAGTGCTCAGGGCAATTTTGAGGTGGCTATCTGAGATGATCCAGCCTCACAGACTACTATATCCAGGACTTGAGACAAGCCCTACGCTTTCCCATTACACAGAGACTGGGCAACAAATGATATAACAACCTCTCCCAGGTCTCGACAATTAACCCTATTTTTTCTTTTCAGGATCCCCTAAAGATGCCATTGCCACCAGACATCAGGAAGTAATTTTAAGAACATGATGCCCACATTCCAAAGGGTCATTCAATGTGGTATGGATATTTGTGATTGTTTAGGGAGGTTGGTTACAAGTTGTTATTTGTAATGGTTAAAAAAATCTGAACAAAGGAGACTAGATTCAGGGTTCTTGTTTTGAAAATAAAATAAAAAAAGAAAAAAGGAGGAGTAGAAATGATAGAATAAAAAGGTAAATTATTAAATCTACTCTGAACAAAAGGGGGATATAGAAATGATAGGATAAAGGGTAGATTATTGAATCTACTATGAAAAGAAAAAAGGAGAATATAGATATGACAGGATAAAAGTGCAGATTATTGCATCTACTTTTAAAAAGCAACTAATAGTCTTAAATATTTTACATTAATATGGATCTTTGTATATTGATACAAAGTTGAGATTATTTTTGTTAGAATGTACTGTATGTACATTTCTAATCTTGTTCAAGGTATTGGACCTATACATCTCATTCAACAATGTAATGCAAACTGCTAGTCCTTGAAAGTTATTATTACAAACTGTTTAGGATAATAAAGACATGCAGGTTAGTAGTCACCTATTACAATTAAACTTGTAGTCATGTTAGTTATGTTTATGTAGACAGGTAGTCTTCAAACACTTCAGAGAACTACAGAATATGGCATTTAAGATGTTTTAATAACATAGGTTCTTTTTTTTTTAAATGACAATGAGACATGTTTGCTCCTGGCAGCACCAATCTACTTTGGAGAAGATGATGGGCATCAAAGAAATGGAGCTTACTTTCTTTGTTACCAGTTAGCCACTGGGAAAGAAAATACCCTTGCCTCAACTACTGACAGTATACTGTCCAATTTGGACAAGAAGGACACAAAAGAAAGTAACTGCTGAACTTTGCCAAGACAAGGTAGGACAGTCCTTCAGAAAATCCTGCTTCACAGATAAATCTGTCAGATATTCTAGGTCTGTAGATCGAAGATGGATGCCCCAACATTTCAGAGGAAACTTGGGTAACTGTTCAGGCAGTCAGCTGTTTCTATCATTTCTCACATTTTTTGGGGAAGTCACTTGCTTGCACTTCCTGCTTACTCAGGTAATATTATTTCCTTTTCAGGTCTCTGATGGAGTTGAAGATTTTATAGTTATAGTTTTCCTTGTTACCAGATTCACAAAAGAAATTCACTAAAGATATGTAAAGAGTATAAGGTTGAAAGACATTAAAAGATTGTTTTGGTAACTCAAGTTAGAATAGAATGTGAATTAGAAACAACCCTTTGGATTCAGAGAGGATAGATAATAGAGTATTTTCTCTGAATTTGTCAAATGTTAATGGACTAGACATTATTGATGTATTTATTGCCTGTATAATTACTGTACTTATTGTATATAGTTTTTCGTATATTAGTTACAACCTTTCTTACATTAGTTACAATAGCCTGGAGATCAGAGTGCAGAGGAGCCAGCCACTAGTTAACCACAGAAGCCAGGCAGTGGTGGCACACACCTTTAATCCCAGCATTTGTGACCTCATGCCTTTGATCCCAGTACTTGGGAGGCACATGCCTTTAATCCCAGCACGTAGGAGGAGGAAACAGGAAGTGATATGGCTGGATGGAGAGAGGAAGTGATAAGGCAAGGTAGAGACAGGAGCTCTGCCCTTTCAGTCTGAGGATTCCTAGATGTAAGAAGTCTTTCTAGTGACTGGCTGCTCTGCTTCTCTTATCTTTCAGCTTTCACCCTGATATCTCTGGGATTTTAGAATTCACACTGCAATTACATTCCTGTTTCTGTTTTAGTTTTTTTGACTAAGTCTTATATAGCTCAGGCTGGCCTGAAACTCATGATCTTCCTGCTTCCACCTCAAAGTGCTGGGATCACATGTATATACTCCCGTATTAATACCATATTCAGCCTCACCTCTGCTTTTGATACATATTGCAAGCCCCAAACCTCTATGCTTTTTCTATCTCGCGTTCAAAATATAGTTACTCCAGCTTTCTATCATAGCCTTTCATTTTGATGTATTCAAATATCATATGATGAAGCATCTCTCACCCCACAATCAAAAGAGTTATCCATACCATTTTCTGGAAACTTTGTCATACTGATAATAGCCATCACTTTTAGGCACTCTGCTAAATGCATTGCCTTTGGCATTTCATAATCTTCAAAGCAATTCTATGATATACGTTTTACTATTTCTAAATTCTTACTAGATTTACAGGTATTTTAGCCCTTGCTCTTTATCAGTAAACTTTTTCTTCACAGTTTTGAATGGGAAGTGTGTGACTCAAGGGTTTAAGACAACGACTAAGAACTCATAGCAAGTAAGGCGAAGAGTGGCAACTGGTTGCTCCACTGTGCTTCTTCCTAAGCAAGAGCTGATGCTCTGTGCCACAGAAGCATGTGGCATTCCCCAAATGTTTTGGTTTTACTCAGTCATCAAGTCATAATGAACCAATACTTATTTCTTATCTAATAAATACCATAAATTATACATAGGATAATATTACTTAGAAATACACTAGCCCAGAAGTTACTTAAGTTACTTGAGATTTATATAATTTCCAATGATTTTTCTGTGTTTTATTTGCTAACATTTATATCTCTTCATGATGTTAAACTTCCATTTGTTTGCTATCCAGATTTGATCTTGAATTAAAATCGCCCTCAAATAATTGTTAGTACATATCTTAAATATATTAAATCACAATACAATGCATATTTATTTAGAAGTTTTTCAGTGTACTTTACACTGAGGTTATGATAAATAAAATCTCCTATTCACTGTGCACGTATTTAAAGAAAGGTAAAGATGTGTGTAAATATTATAGATTTGTTTTATAAAGACAACAGCTTGTACAGTTTTAAATCAGTTAATAACTTATGACTGAAAATTGCCACTGATACAGTTGAATAAAAAATAATCCTGATACAAAGGACTTTAGAACAGACTCAATTATATATCAAACTATTACTGATCTACCTACATCCAACATATACAACACATACACTAGCCATAATCCAAGAGTCAGTATTAAACAGAAAGTCATTGTTTTTGATTTTTGAGACAGTTTCTCTGTAGAGCTCGCTTTGTAGACTGGGCTGGCCTCAAACTCATAGAGATCTGCCTGCCTCTGCCTCCTAAGTGCTGGAATAAAGGTGTGTGCCGCCGCCGCCGCCGCCGCCGCCGCCGCCACCACCGCCGCCGCCGCCACCACCACCACCACCACCACCACCACCACCACCACCACCACCACCACCACCCCTGAGCTGAAGTGGATCTTGATTACAACAGCAATGTAGCATTCTAGGTGAGTAAGCACTTGGGGTTGTTTCAGCATTTACACAAGAGCAGGAGAGAGGAGAGACATCACCTGGTGACTTCTGCAGTAAGTCACAGACACTATGTGTAATTAGACATCCACCAACTATGATGAATAGTAGTTTTGGTGATTAATCAGTGCAATCCCATATCAGCGTACAGATAAATGAGCACTTTTAATCGCTGAAATAAGTATTGATTGGTAATAATGTTTTACTCTACTCCCAGCAAAGCCATTTCAAAACACCAAAATCTTTTACCCAAATTTTGGAGAGATGTTTTGAGAAGAAAACCCACAGGAATTTAGATTACCACCCTTAAATTGATATCTATCCTTTAGTCCCAGTACCTGGGAGGCAGAGGCAGGCAGATCTCTGTGACTTTGAGGCCAGCCTGGTCTACAGAGTGAGTTCCAGGACAGCTTTTACATAGAGAAACCCTATTTTGTAAAAAAGTTAACAAACAAAAAAACTTCAAAAACAAAATAACAAAATAACAAAAAAACACTGTTGTCTGTCCTCAAACTCCTGTTTCATGTTTTTTTTTAAATATAGATATAAATCATTTTTGTAAATATAACTAAAAAATTACATTAGTAGAAAATTGAATATTTGCTTCTTAGGATAGTTTATCATTGGTTAGATTTATATATAGTCAAAATACTGGTAGGACAGAGAGAAGGCAATTTTGTCAATTATATGCAATGCAGGATTACAGCAAGTGGAACTTGCTAACTCTGCCTGAAATGTACAAGTAGACCAGAGATCTATAAGTACACCAACTGATTTAAAGCCATGGAGTCTACATTTGAGATATAAGGATTCAAAACTTGTTCGCTACTCTCTCTCTTCCCATATATATTCATTAAATATTATACTTGTCATTGAGACATGAAATAAATCTTAACCTGCTAATTCATCATTTTTCTAAATTCTCTCCAAACACTAATGTAGCAGTAGTTCCCAAATGCAGTTAGTTTTTAGTAGTATTTAAATATTTTGGAAACCACTGTTTCCAAATATTATTTCCAATTAAAAAACCAATGATATTAAAAAACCATTTATGGTTTTAAAATCCAAAATTTTAAATTTTCTTGAATAATAATCTATATTCTACACCAAGTTGCTAACATCTTGATTCAGCAAATACTTGTTAAATCCCAATTTAAGATGCCTTTAAAGCTTCGTGTTAGATGCATATAGTATAAATATTGATTGAATGCTGTTAATATTTATCTATTCATGAAATTCTTTTTTTTTTTTGAGACAGGGTTTTTCTGTGTAGTTTTGGTGCATGTCCTGGATTTCGCTCTGTAGACCAGGCTGGCCTCAAACGCACGGGGATCTGCCTCGCTCTGCCTCCCGAGTGCTGGGATTAAAGGCATGAGCCACCTCCACCCGGCCCTGAAATTCTATTGAGATATCCAAATGTAATCTAAACTAATACTTTCACAATGGTGAGTGAGCGTGTGTGCATGCACACACATACTGTAGCTCAGAGAATTTTCTTGTACCTGGATGCCTGGCTTCCTCATTCTCACCTCTCTGTTGATGTGATTTCCCCATCCAGATGTGTTCCTGAGTCTCTGGCCATTGTACACCTTGGGTGTTCCTCTACCTCCTGGGACATGTCCTGCAGCTAAAATTATTGTTGTTTTGAAGATTTCTCCATGAGTGACTGGGTGACTTAATCCTCTCTCTGTTCATGTCTTGTAGAATTCACAGCCCTCCGGACAATGAACATGACCCTGAGACATTATGTGCTCTACACTATAACATCTCTTGCCTTTTAAGACTCTTTATACCTCATGTTTTGCTAACGTCCAGTTTGATACTACTTTACATATAATACTATATCCTGCAATATTTGTTTAAAATATAATAAATTTCTGCATTGGTGGGAGAAAAGCTGATGAGTATTAGCAACTTAGTTGCATCAAGGTAATACTATATGTAAACAAAAAGAGTATCTGCAAATGTTCAGAACCCCAACCAACTTTGCTTTAGATCTTTGGGACCATTTCATGAAAGGAAGAAACAATCTGGTAGTGTTTGTGTTAATAGACTTTAGAATTGCTATCACATATCATTGCGTGATTACTTTTATTGAAATAACTTCCTTGTTACCTTAATGGTTAATTCTTTTATTTTTTATTTAAAGGAGTTATTTATTTTAGTGTCATGTACATGGCTGATGTACATGTCTTTGCCCCATGTGCATGCAGTACTTGTGGTGGCCAGAAGGGGAGCCATGCCTTCTGGAACTAGAGTTTTAAATAGCTGTTATGCAGCCACCGTGGGTGCTGACAACCAAACCCAGGCCCTATACAAGAGCACAGTGGTTGCTTCATATCGATAATTATTATTTGCTTTATTTTAATTTTGTAGTGGTAAGCCATTACATAGTAAATTAATTCTAACTACATTGAAATGGTTTTGACTGTCAAATCTCTAATAATTAATGGTTTTGCACCAAAAAGAGATTTCTACTGTCAAACCAGGGATATGCCCCTTTGTGGTTCTGACGGCACTCTTGTCCTGCAGTTCCCATAGGAGGATTCTCTTGTAACTAAGAATTGATTCCCTGCCTGGGGAGATAGCCTAGTTCTACAGCATTTACCTCGGAAGCATAAGGACCCCAGTGTGAGAGCAGCACTCATCTAAAAATGCTGCATCTGACACACTAATGTTTAACCCCAGTGCTGGGGAGGTGGATACAGGCTCAAGGGTAGCCGGGCTAGCCCATTGGGAGAGCCCCAGGTAAGTGGAGGACATTCCAACAAAATATGACAAACAGGGTCTGAGAAAAGACATCTGAGTTCCTGTGGTGTGTGTGTGTGTGCGCGCGCGCGCGCGCACACAGTAAATAAGAATCATGGCATTTTCCAAGAACTATGTGTTCCAGCACAACTCATTCTTGTCCAAAAAAAACCAACCAACCAACCAACCAAACAAACAAACAAAAAAAAAAAAAAACCAAAAGGGCTCTAAACACAATCCATGTCAAAATCTGATCCAAATACGTTTCGGTGGCACAGTTGGTTAATACAAGGTACTTAGACATACATTTGCTCTTTCACAATTCACTTCCATGGGCCCAATTTCCAGCTCGCTCCTTGGTTTCTCACCTCTTATTTGCTATTCTTTAACTTCCTGGCTTAGTCTGTGGTCTTGCCCCCCTCCCCTCCTCCCTGCCTCTGTCTTCTCACCCCTGCAGTGACTTTCCACCCTCCTCTAATCGTGCAACTCCCTTTAAAGTGTAAGGGTAGAAACCGGCTCCTAAGAATCAATCCACTAATCACCATCTTAAGACCGAGGACATTTGGGTGTGGTTTCCACGTGTGCCTCCACCTTTCTCCCAAGTTCTTGTTTCCTGTATTTCTCTATTTGTTCCCTTCCTTAACTTCTCAAACACTATGATTTCCTCTCCATTCTTCCTTCCCTCTGTACTTAAGTTACTTGAGAGTCCTATCCTCTATCACAAGTGGCATCCAGAATTATGTCAATGGAAGAAGGAAGGGAATATGAAAGCCAAGAAGACATATCTAGGGAAGGAAATCTCATGTAGCAAGGGAAGGCAGCACACAGGGGAAGGACATGGATTGTTCCATGCTTGGGCCATAGTTAGGATTCTACCTTGGCAGGCTAAACTAGTCAGTCTTCCAGATGCCAAAACTTGAATTGGCAAGCACTGAGCAGGAGGTCGACCTTGTTTAAGGCCACAGCTTCAGCCAGTGAGCAGCTGACATTCATTGTCTGGTCACTGAAGACTGCATTTTTACTTCCTTTCTTTGTTTCAAGTTATTCTCAAGAATCCTTCAAGTTTTAGGACAACTCACATGTTGGCTGACATCTTTTTGTTTTTTGAGACTTCATTGAATATCAATTCTTTTCAGTGGTCTTATCTTCATAAAATTTCCGTCTGCAAAAACCCTCATTAGAGTCCTCTGCTCCTCACCCCTCAACTGAAGGTTCACCAGAAAAGTCTTAGAGTTACACACACCTGGGTTTAGAACCAAGCAATTTTAACTTGCTAGCAATGTGATTCTTTAGTCTCTTAAGCATATGTATATATGTATATCTCATGGGTGATACATATATATATGAAATGAATTATATATATATTATATATATGTATATGAAATGAAAAAATGATAAAATGAAGGCAGCTGTACTGTGCCTTATTAGAATGCTACCTTTAGAGTTATGTGACATGACTTTCTGAAAACACTGCTACTCACACGCAAGATTACATAAGATATTTAATGCTATTAATTTTACAAACTACATCCTCAGCAAACATTTTTCCTGCTAAATGCTGAGGAAAATTAAAATAGGTCATTAAGCAAGTAATAAGCAATTAAAATTAAAATAAGTAATTAACAATTCTGTTTATCAAGTATATAATATAAGTTATCTCAGAATCAATCTTCACTTTCATTTATTGGGCCAACTATTATACTATAAAAATGTTATACTTTAAATATGTATCCTATCTAGTAAAAGGGGTTTCGTAGACATGATAGGATTGTGGTATGAGAGTCACATTACTCTAGACAATTTTTTTAGAACTATAGGAGTCCTGAGAAATGGGAAAGAGAAGAAAAGTAGAAAGAGATAAGTCTACGGAAGCAGCAAGAGTTCTGTTGTGTGATGACCCAGCCAGTTATGGATTGTTTCAAAGATGAAGGAAAGGAGCCACATTAGAAGAACATGGCAATAGATTCATCCATGGTAAGGGTGCTTCCCACATAAGCCTGGTGGCCTCAGTTCCGTGTCTGCTTGTGAACTATGGCATGCCCACCACACTAGCAATAATGATGATGATAGAAAAGATGGAATGAACTCTCCATGAGCCTCTAGAAAAGAATACAACCACACAGGGCACCTTGATTTTAGTCTACTGCGACCATATCCAATCTTTGATGTGCAGGATAATACATTTAACAAATACATGCATTACTTGAAGACAGTAAGCATCAAACAACAACAGCAAAAGAACAGAAACGAAGAAAACTCCAAAAAACAAAAAACAAACACAAAGCCACAAAGCTTTCCTCACTATAGAAAGGCTCCCAACAAGAAAGCTTGTCCTTAGGTTTTATATGCAAGAGTTACAGCGTCTCAGCCATAGAAGAAAAACACATACTGAAAAACCAATGACAGCATGGCATTAATGATTGGATGGAGCAATAAAATGTGTTCTTATACACCCATGTTTTAAGGAGAAACATCTCCCACCATGCTTTCTCTATTCTATGTCTTGTGTAGTCTGTTCTCTTCATTTCCCATTACATACCTAGTTTACCAGAAAAGTTCCTTATTTCCAATTTATAAGCCTTCGCATGGACAAAGAGAAAACAATTTCTGTCCTCTTTCCTTGTTACTGCTCACTGGTTTTTGTTGTTCTAGACTAATCTAGCTCTTGACCTGGGCCTTACCTCTCCTTTCCGCTTCATTCTGAATTAAGTTTTTCTTTATATTTCTAGTATTTCTACGAAAATTAGGATTGTTCTCATTGCCATTTTAAAACTATCATTTGCTTATTTGTATAGCAAAGAAAATTGTAGGGTAATTAAAAATGTTTTGATACTAAAATATAGTAAAATAAGCCCTTCATCTTTTTGACATATGACAAAGTTTGGGATAAGGGTGTAGTATGGATGTAAATAAATAGAGTGTATTAAATCTTCATTCAGTTCAGGACCAACGCCTATTGAAGGGTGCCACCTAAAGTTCAGGTAGGTATTTAGATAACCCCCCCAACAGGTGTGCCCAGAAGCTAACCTAATCTTGGAAAGGTTTTAAAGGCATACTGTAGACCCTTACAATTATTACAAAGCTGGCATTCATCAACCAACTCCCATTTTGTTCTGTGTGTGATATTGGGAAATCTATTTAACTAATCCTCAGTTATCTCACCTAGGTAAACAAGTTTGTCTTAACCAGCACTTTAAAGCAAGGTGATGTGATAATACTAAAGAAACATGAGGACCTTTGGTAAGAAAAGAAATTCAGTTGTGCTGATATTTTGTTTGTGCTCTAACAAAGCTTGCCTGGAGATCAGAGTGTGGAGCTAGCCACTAGTTAACCGTAGAGGCCAGGCAGTGGTGGCACACACCTTTAATCCCAACATTTGGGAGGAAGAAGCAGGATGATCAGGAATTCAAGGCTGTCCTGGGCTACACAAGATTGATACAGTCTAAAAGAGAAACAGAGCTGGGTGGTGGAGGCTCATGCTTTTAATTCCAGCACTAGGGAGGTGGAGACAGTAATATAAGGCGGGAAGAGACAGGAGCTCAGCCTCCTTTTTTGGCTGAAGAGTTGATGAGGTAAGAGGTGGCTGTGGCTTTCGCCTTTGTCTCTCTGACCTTTCAGCATTTACCCTGATATCTGACTCTGGGTTTTTATTATTAAGACCAGTTAGGATTCGTGTTACATTCAATAAATGCTATTTAATATTTTTATTGAAAGAAACAATGATATAATAGTGTTCTGAGAAAGCTTCTAATATCATATTCAATGTCATATCACTTTCAATGGTGTTTTTGTTCTTGTCTCTTATAAAATACTTTCCTTATTTAACAATCTTCAAAAAAATGGAAAAGTTGGCTTCAGCAACATGAACCTGGTTTTCTTTGAAAGTGTCTAAATATCTATCATATATCATGCCTGAATAGGTCTTTTGAGTTGTTATTTATAAAAGCTATTTCTGATATCCCAATAATTATTTATTATGCTTCACTTTTGGCAGATATTAGAAAACCTATTTCTCCCAAATACACAGTTCAAGTGTTTTTCTAACAGATTATGATTTACAATGGTATCTGTGCTGGTTAGCATTGACTACCAGCTTGACACAGCCTGGCAATATAGCCAAACAGTTTTAATGAGAAACTAGGAAGATCAGCTTGGTCTGTGGGCATGTTTGAAGGGGATTGTCTTCCTTGCTAATTGATATGAGTAGACGATAGCCATTTGGAGCATAACTAGTTCATTCACTGGCCCCTGGACTGAATAAGAGTAGAGAAAGCTAGCCGAGTACTAAAAAAAAGCAAGTAAGGATCACACACTGGTTCTCTCCTTACTCTTGGCTCTGGACATAACGCTTTAAGTTCCTGCCTTGACTTCCCCACAGTGATGGAGTCTGGAATTGTAAACCAAACAATCTCTCTGCTCCTCTATGTTGCTTTCTGTCCCAGGAACAGAAATGGAACTAGGACCACATCAAAGGAAAGTTCAACAGACCGTGTTTTTCCTCGGGAACAAAAGGCTTCAAAAGGAACTCAGTGAATATTTTCTTAACTACTGTTTGTATTGGCATATTTACTAAGAAAGTGCACACCTCAATTATGCAAAATGAAGACGTTCCAGATAGCAAATTCTCATATAATTAGCAATAATGTCTTGTATAATTTAACATTCAGTGAGGGTCAATCTCATGTAATGTCTCACCACAGAGGAAAACAAAATAAGCTGTAGAATTGTACTTAAAAATAAATTACTGATAAGAATTATTATTCCCGGCATGGAGGAGATTACTCTGTTGTCCAGGTTGATGTCAAACTTGTGATTGTGCTCCATGCTCACTTTCCTAGGTGCTATAGATGCGAGCCACCACATCTGGCTTTCCCTACTAAAGTTTTCAATTTTGTTTTAAGTCTAAATATACTATTTAGCTTATTAAATGCTACTGAAGTCTACTTTCCTGTTCACTTCACTTTCAGTGATTTCCTAATGATTCATTAACAAGACGCACAGGTATTTCTAACCACAAAATTCACTAAAACTGGCCCAGACTTAGCTCCGATTATACAATGCTGACCTTTGTTTTAATTAGCAGAGCTGCAATGTTTTATGAGTAAAAGTACTAGAACGCCAAAGAGAGAGCATCATCTTCACAAATATTTTAATGAAATGGGGTGAAACTATTAAGCTTGGGTGAACTATTAAAAGCTGCATGAGTATGAACTTGATTTCATAGTATCCATTAATTAACTCAATTAATTTTCCCTTTTTAATGAAATTACCTGAATTGACATTTGTGCTTTTCTTTCTTTTTGGGTTTCTTTTTGCTTATTTGTGTGTTTTAGCAAGAAAAAAGTGCAAACTCAGCAAACCATAAATTTTATTTTTTATACACAAAATATATTTCTGGAAGCAAAGACTTAATGATTTATGAAGATGCACTTCATTTTTAAATATATGGAAGAACTGGAAAACTAATAAGAGAAACATGTAGGTTCTGAAAAATACCATAATAATTAAAAATTAACTGCACCTACTGTTCAGTAACCAATTCCAGGAGATTAACATTTCAATCTTTTCTTCATTGCGCAAAGGATAATTAAAATAAAATTATTTTGATCATTTAAAATATAACATGCTTTATATTTATAAATTATTACTTTATACTGAATACACTTTATTTATTGGTCTCTGAATTAGAAAAATAAAGTTTCAAATAGAACTGCTGTATTCACTCAATTGAAAATGTGTTCTTTATTTAAGGATTTATTATTTTAATTGCATACATCCTGAAGATAATTGTGTTAATTTGTATTTTGAAAGGGGATCTTTCCAGAAAGAATGGCCTTGATGTTAGTCTTTTTTGTTTGTTTGTTTGTTTTGTTTTGTTTTTTCGAGACAGGGTTTTCTGTGTAGCTTTGGAGCCTGTCCTAGAACTTGCTCTGTATACCAGGCTGGCCTTGAACTCACAGAGATCCGCCTAGCTCTGCCTCCTGAGTGCTGGGATTAAAGGCGTGTGCCGCCGCCTGACTGCTGTTAGTCTTTAGTGACTTAAAATTATTGTCAATGATTTATCACAAGATTTTAAAACTTAATTCTCTATTCACACTGCAACCTCCACATTTGCCCACAGGGTCCTATTTAATTCCTTCCAGGAAAGTGACTCTAAGTGTGTGTTGTAGAGAATTCCAGGGCACATGTTAAAGACACGTTATTGCTTTTTAAGTAACTGAAAAATAAGAAAGAAATTGAAAGTTAATACTTCCTCCCTAAGCCTGAGAATGACAAAACTACAAAATCAACCAGTCAATGTATCTTTGTTTGTGGAGTGTCAAATGCCCCAAACCACTGCTCTGTTACAGTACCTGAATAGATAAGCCTTATTGCTGATACTGAAGATTGGGGAATTTTAAAGTTGTTCAACAAGCTTCCCCCTCCCAATCTACCTACAGGAAAAAAAAAAAAAAAAAAACTCAGGGATGCTAGGACAAATTAATTTGAATTGGACAGATGACTGATCCACATTGTCAGTGGAACACTAGAAGAGTCAGAATGAAGACACCAGCACTGGGGTTTTCTGTCTCATTATCAGGTTGTAGCTTGTCACTGTTTTTCTGTGTACTCAATGGAGATGCATTAGCAGGCCAAAAGAGCAAAAAGCAAGTTGGATTTTTAACCATTCTTCAAAGCCTGCAGCATTTGGAGAAAAAAATCTAGAGAAAGCCCCAGGAACACTTGGTTATTTTTTTTACTCCTGTTCTAAAAAGGGAAAATAAAGAAATTAAGTGCAGATCCTCTCTCACTCGTTAAAGGGATATTATTAAGCCTGACTTCCCTTTGTGTTTGCTGCTCCATCCTCTGTACACTTCATACACTAATTTCAATAAAAACAGAAAAGCGTTGTGAACCTTCCTTCTAGGAGGATCGAGGTTGGAGTATGGGTGAGATTTCAAGGAACCACACCTATGAGTGGCTGTGAATTATGGATGACAGCATAGTTAGAACATTACTTTATCTCAAATTAGAGCCAGACGCCATAAAGCAAGACGTCTGTAAAGTAGTCTCAGTGAATGCCGATGGCAAGCATAGGTTTCAATCTAGCACCGTTATTAGGCCAGGAACACATGCCTAGACAAGACACAGTCCCTAAGGGAGAAGCTAAGCTTTCATGCTGCTAAATGGTTAAGTTTTAAACTGATGGCAAATTACTTATTGCTATAGCTGTAGGCCAATGCATCTCTCAACCATGATCTGAGAAGTTTCTGTTTGCAGTCATGGTGATTAACATAGAGAGCTGTAACTTGCCAAAGTTGAGAAAATAAGAGACTAAAGGATGTTCATCACTAAAAGGAATACCTGTACTGCCCACCCCACTCCATTCAAAAAACTCCAGGGACTGGAAAGATTGAAAGAGCCAGGCCCAGTCAAAGAGACAAGTAAACATCAGGACAGAGTAACACAGCTATACATATGAACTCAAAGCAATTGGGAGAACATGCACAAAACCTGTGTGAGCCCGAGACACACCAAATCTCAGTGCAGTGATCCCACCCAGAGCCATGGAGTGAACAGCAACTAACAGGTACTGGGAGAAGGAGAGACACTTTTCTCCAGGAGTGTATCCACTGAGAAGTTGACCATGCGCCAGTGGAAGACCACGCATCTGAGACTATTTGAGGAACATGTATTGGACTCGAAGAGTTTTGAAAAATAAAAGACACAAAGTTGGGTAGGTAGGGAAGCATGGTGTAGATCTGGGAAGAGTTAGAGGAGAAGGGTGAGTATGATCATGACATCTTTTGGTAAACTCAAAACTCTCAAATAACTAATCAAAAAGACTAAAACATTTTTTGGGTTTGGAATATCATTCCTAAACTAAAAGGTATACTTCCAATTTTTAGTATAGGTAGCTTGTTAAAGACTATATACTATATATTGACCCATATTTTATTCTCAATATGTTAAGAATTTTAAACAAGAATATTGAATTTTATCTGTTGCCTTTATTTTTTGTTTTTAATTAACATTTGTTTAACTATTTTTGATATATTTTTTCTTAATAAAAATCCTGATATTGAGTCATCCTTATATTTTGGGGATACAATCCAACTTTGTCATGATGTAGCAATATTTTTTAAATAATATGTGTGTATATATACAAATCTTGATATATATAAATATACAAAAAATATGTACATACAATTTGTGTGTGTGTGTGTGTGTATTCAAGACATGGTTTACTAGCAATTTGCTTAGAATGTTGTCTCTATGTCAATATTCGAAATTAGCTCTTAATTTTCTGTTTTTATTTGGACTTGGGTGTTTCCCCCCTGAATCTCTAAAGATAAACGGGTGGCTGTGTAAGATTGGAATAATAGATTAGTTCTTTAATGTTTGGAGTTTTCCCCAAAGTGTGTACAGCTATCCATTTTTAAAAGTTCACCACGAATTCCATTTTTAAAGTTTTAATCTGTATCACTTTATTAAACATCATTCTTTGCTTTGTCCTGTTGCTCAGTCGAGTTTTTAAACTTGTAAGTTATTTTATTGTTTGGCAATCTCACATCTGTATAGAATGTACTTTGGTTCCTTTTTTCACTCATCCCCTCTTCCACCTCCCACTCCTGCTGAACCCCTTCTTACCAACAACCCCCTTCCACATATTCTGTTTGTTTGGGGACCCAGTGAGTTTAATTAGGGCTGCTTGTATGACTATGGCTGGGAGGCTGTTGACCAGACAGTCTACAACTGAGAGTGGTAATACCATGGAGGAAAATGAACCACCCTTCCAAGCACCTGTCAACTTGCAGTAGTACCTCAGGCTTAGAGCCTCTTGTATGCCTTGGCAAACAGGAATGACTGTTGCCTGGTCTCTCTTGTGCTGGGCTTTTTATAATGTCTATGAATTTATGTGTACAACAACTATGTCAGGTCCAGAAAACAGCATTACACAGCATTCTCTCCACCCCCTAACTCAGTTTTTGTCCTTATTGTTTGTTTGTGAGATAGTCTTTTTTCTGTAGCCCTTTCTGTCTTGGCATTTTCTATGAAGACCAGACTGTCCTTGATCTCACAGAGATCTGCCTGTCTCTGCCTCCAGAGTGCTGGGATTAAATGCCTGTGTCACCGTCAGGATTTCCCAACTCTTGCATTCTTCTCCAACTCCTTTTCTCTCAGATCGTTGGAGTGGTAGTAGATTATCTGTAGCTGACAACAATTGATAATATCAATCCTTATTCTTTTGTTTAAAAATATGATTTACAAGATAATGATTCTTAAGACAGAATCACTTAAAAGGTTTTATAAGTCAAAGCTGGTAATGTGTCCTTTAACTGTCTAGACTAATTCATAATGTTATAATACACAGGTATTATTTTCAGTTTTCTGTTGTTATTGCTTTTTCTAGGTGTCATTTATTTTATTTTACATATTTATTTTTAGTTTTAAGGACAGGGTTTCTCTGTATATTTCTGGCTGTCCTGGGACTCCCTCTGTAGACCTGGCTGGCCTCAAACTAAGAGCTCTGCCTACCTCAGCCTCCTAGTGCTAGGATTAAAGGTGTGTGCTACTACACCCAGTTCTGTTTGTTTGTTTTTGTTTTTTTGAGACAGGATTCCTCTGTATAGCCTTGGCTGTCCTGGAACTAGCTCTTTAGACCAGTCTGGCCTTGAACTCACAGAGATCCCCTGCCTGTCACCTGAGTACTGGGATTAAAGGTGTGTGCCACCATGGCCAAAGGTGTCATTTAATAATTCTTTTCAGAATTCCTTTGAATTACTTGAGTTTCATTTCCACCCCTTCTTACCTTAAGGTTTAGAAGCAGGGTTCTACTCTTTTTCTAATAGATTTCCTTTAATACAATATATTCTGATTACACTCTCTTCTCTCAGTTCCTTGCCACATCTCCTTCCATCCAGATCCACCCCCTTTCTGTCTCTCCTTCAAAAACAATTATGAGTCTAAAGGAACATAATATAATATAATCACAGTAATATAATATCATATAAGAAGACAAAACAAAAACTAACACATTGGAATAGGACAAAACAAGCTCATAGAAGGAAAAATAGCTAAAGAAAAAGCACTAGAAACAACTATAGATGCAGAGGCAAAGTCCTTAGTGTGAAGACACTAAGGAATCCCATAAAAACACAAAACTGGAAGCCATAATATATACATAAAACCTGTAGGGCTAAGGAAAATAATAATAAATAAAGTACAAGTAAAACTAAAACTAAAAAAATGAAATTAAAATAAAGACTTGATATGCCATTACGAGACTAGGAACTTCCAAAGATGCTGTCAAATTCATTCTCTGTTGGTAATCTACTGCTGGCTATACAGTCTTCTCTTAAGAGTAATTTGTTTCCCAGATGAGACTCCTTTGGAGAAAACTAAATTTTCATTGGCAAGTGGGTTATTGTGATGGTTTGAATAAGGATGGCCCCCATAGGCTCATATATTGAATGCTTAGGGAATGGCACTATTTGAAAGGATTAGGAGATGTGGCCTTCTTGGGGTAGGTGTGGCCTTGCTGGAGGAAATGTATCACTAGGGGGTGGGCGGGGCTTTAGGGTTTCTAAAGCCCAAGCCAGTCCCAGCATCTCTTCCTGCTGCCTACAGATCCAGATGTAAAACTCTTAGCTTCCTCTCCTGTGCTATGTCTACCTGCATCCTGCCATGCTACTTACCATGTTGACAATGGACTAAACCTCTGACATTATAAGCAAGTCCCAATTAAAAAGTTTCCTTTATAAGAGTTGCCTTGGTCATGGTGTCTCTTCACAGCAACAGAACACCAACTGTGACAGTTATTAATTGGAGATTGCGTCTGGATTAGGGATGAGGGCATATGTCTACTTCTTCTTTCAGCTCCAGGGCCCCATTGATACAGACTCATGCGGGCCCTGTGCATGTTGCAGCAGTCTTTATGAGTTCATATGTGTGTTGGTCCTGTTGTGATTTGGAGACCTCATTTTCTTGGTGTCCTCCATCCCTCTGGCTCTTATACTCTTTCTGCCTCTTCCAAAGGGTTCTCTGAGCCCTGAGGGTAGGGACTTGATGAAGACATCTCATTTAGTGCTGAGTATTCTGAGATCTCTCATTCTTTGCATGTTGTATGGCTGTGAGTCTCTAATTTGTCTCCATTTGCTTCAGGAAGAACTTCTCTGATGATGACTGAGCAAGTTACTCATAGATAAGTATAGCAGAATGTCATTAAGAGTCATTTTATTGCTATTTTCCTTTTGTGGACCAATAGTATTTGGTTTCTACCTGGGTCCTTAGGTTATCTAATCTCAGGATCTTGGTCACCCAAGGAGCTTCCAGTATGGGATCCATCTCATGGAGTTGATCTTAAATCTATTCATATTGGGCACTCACACAAGCTTTGTGTCACCATTTCCCTAGCATATCTTGCTTGTAGAACACCATTGTATGTTGAAAGTCTTGTTGCTGGTTTGGTCCTTCCCTTTCTCTTTTGGTAGTGTCCAGAGTACCTTCCGGTACAAAGAAATAGCCCCTAGGGGTGAAAGCTCTATATATGTGTAGGCTCCACAGCTCAACTTCTCCTGCATGTTCAATGAATTGCATAGATATGTATTTAGCACTACCGTCTTGCTTAGTTTGTGAAGAGCAACCTATGTATACCCTTTGTGACAGCCTGGGATGTTAGTGGTTTCCCATGGGACCTGTTTGGCTAATAACTCGATTAGGTGAATCCCATTCCCAGCACTGTAGCTTCATTTGATGATGAGAGATGTCTAGATGGGGTTTTGCATTCCTTGTAATTTGGCAATTTTGTTTAAATCACTGTTTTGTATGTATATAATTTAGGAAGCTTCTACTGAAATAGGTTTGCATATGAACACTCAAATGTTACTTGGTTTTATCTGTCACTCCCAATATTCCTTCCCTAGTCCCTCTTTCCCCTCTCCCAAGTTGGTCCTCCTATTCCACCCCACACATACACACACACACTCACATACACTGTCTACCCATAACTATCTTTTCTATTTCCCCTTCTTTGGATATGTATCTGTCCTCCCTAGTCCCTTACCCTATACCTAACCTCTGTAGTTTTATGAATTATAGCTTACCTGTCTTTGACCTAACAGCTAATATCCACACATAAGACAATATTTGTCTTTCTAAGTCTGAGATACCTCATTCAGGATGATTTTTTTTTCTAGTTCCATCTGTTTACTTGTGAATTTCATGATTTCATTGTTTTAAAACAGGACAGGAATATTCCATTGTGCAAATGTATCACATTTTCTTTGTCAATTCATACACTAATGGACACCCAGTTTTTTTTTTCCAGCTTCTGACTATTATGAATAGAGCGGCAATGATCATGGTTAAGCAAGTGTCTCTAGAGTAGGATGAAGCATCCTTTGGGTATTGCCCAAGACTGGTACAGCAACTATGGAAATCAGTGTGGCAGTACCGCAGGAAGATGGGAATCAATCTACCTCAAGATCCAGAAGGAGCTACACAAGTTGCCAAGGGAGAAACACAGTTGATGTCCCTATCCAGCTGCAATTCCTATAAGCCACAGCAACGACCAGAATGGCAAAATATCCTAAAACATGCAAGAGCAGCACTTATATCCTGGTCATAACCAACACCTTTCTAATTTAGGATCTACTCAGTATTAGGGAATTCATGAAATAAAGTAAATGTAGCTTACTACCTGTGGTTGGTGAGGCCGGATAAGTAAAGCTCTCACCGTTTATCAGAGAAATTTCTTTTTGCAACAGATGGAGACTATTAGTGAGACCTACAACGAGTCACAATACAGAGAATAAGAGATTTTGTGCGACCAACCCCAACTGAAACTTCTGAAATGCAACTGCTATACATAATGGTCAGGGGACATTGTGGTGAGGGGGCAGAAAGACTGTAAGAGTCAGAGAACCAGGATACCTGCTGTTAGATCGTATCCTCTAGACACAGGTAGAGAAAGTGAGTCTGTGAACTCTCAAAATGGCCTAGTGAACAAGACAAGCGTAATGGGAACACCAGTTTACATGCCAAGAGGAAAAGACAGATTCCATACTCTCTTACACCTAGATAAATAGCTAGAGGGAGTAAATGCCTGATGTGTGTGTGTGTGTGTGTGTGTGTGTGTGTGTGTGTGTGTGTGTATGTGTGTGTGTGTGTGTGTGTGTGTGTGTGTGTGTGTGTGTGTGTGTGAGAGAGAGAGAGAGAAAATCATTTTCTTTGGGAACATGCTACCACATAGGTTTTCTAGTCCCAAGAGGCGCATACACACAGAAGCAAAGTTAATGAAGCAAAGTTCAACGGACGCAGTTGACTATATATACACGTGTGTCTGTATACTTGTGACAACAGTACAAATAATTGAAGAAGAGATCACGCATCTGAGAAGGGAGAAGATGGGAGATGAGCTTTTAGTGGGAGGAAGGGTGGTATTTATTGTAGATGTCAGGCTGGTAAAGAAAGTTCTTTAAAGTAAAATTATAAAAACAAGCAAACAGATGGCAGTGAAGGGCTCCAAAGCCAAACAAAACAAAACAGAAAGGTTATCACTGTGATCAAGTGGAGTCCATCCCAGGCGTGCAGGAGGGTTCGATAAACAGCAATCACTAAGCAAGATAGAACATGTCAACTGAATGAAGGACAAATGCCAGTCTGCATCGGAACAGACCCAGCAAAGTCATGTGACAAGATCCAACATTCCCTCATAATAACAGCTCTGGAAAAATTAGATATAGAAGAACATACTTCAGCATGATAATATCAAACGTAAAAATCCAACAGCAAACATCGTGCTGCATAGGGGAAGCCTGAAAGGCTTTTCTCTAAAATGCAGCCGACAAGGACACCTGCATCCCAACTTTTACACCACACTGCACAGGATGTCTTTGTCAGCCCAGTCACTGAAGATAACAATGAAGGGCATTTGAATTGGAATGCAAGAAGTCAAACTGTCACTGTTCCCAGGTAAAGAGATCTTACATGTGAAAAGCAATGGAATCCACCATAAAAATAACAATACATCTAATAAATGAGTTCATCACAGTTGTAGAACACAAAAATTACAGAAAACCAGAACAACAAATGCCCAAATAACCAAAGCCTTCTCAGACACAAGTGGGATGGCAAGAAGAATGATACTTTCTTAATGCAAGATACGCTTCAAAGCTGTCATAATCAAAACAGTACGGAATTAGTGTAGATACAGAATAAAAGTTCAGTGACTCAGAATAGATAATCTAGAAGTCAGTCCGTGCCTCTACAGCTGACAATATTTCAGCAAAGGTATATTTAAAGAATATTCACAGGAAAAGGCAGTTTTTTAATAAACTGTGCTAGAAAAACTGGATGCATACATACAAAAGAATAAAAGCAGACCCCTATCTCTTATCATCTGGACAGTAAATTTGATGGAATTAAAGACATAAAGTGAAACATGATGCCATGAAAAAGACTAGAGGAAAAGAGAGGAGAGACACAGTGAGATGCATCAACTTTGTGTGAATAAGTCCCCAACAGCACATTACACAAAAGCAAACATGTACTACCATATGATCCAGTTATGGGGTTAATATGCAAATGCAGTGAAACCAGCTTTGCGAAGAGACATCTGTATGCCCATGTTTATTGCAGTACTATCAAAGTTGCCCAGAAACGGGAACAATAGAAGTGCCCACCAAATGATTAATGAGAAAAACATGTGGAACACACACACATGCTATGAGATATTAACCTGCCACAAATAATCCAGCCTTGTCATATGTGACACCAGCAGGCAGGACTCGCTCAGTTCCATTACATTAAGTGAAGTAAGCCAGTTTTGGAAGGACGGATACCTATGGTCTCACCCGTGTATGGAATCTAAAAGAAGTGCTCTGCTGAGATTTGAGAGTGGGAGAGTGGACAGCAGAGGCTGCAGAGCCCAGAGGGAGGGAAGGGAAGAGAGGCAGGTCCATCATCAGGTGCTAGATTATAGGTAGGTAACAGCAAGGAGTTCTGATTTGCTATGTTGCTATGGTGAGGCAAGGTGCCGAGAGATGTTGAGAGTGTTCCTCATACTTCAGACAAGTAGAAGAAAAGATTTTGAATGTCTTCACCCCAAAGAAATGAATATTTGAGGAGATAGCTATATTTAACCTGATTTAAATAGTACACAATGATACATGCATTAAAAATATCATATGGAACTCTCTAAATATGTATAAATGATTTTTATCTTTTATGTATCAGTTAAAAATAAATTTGGATGAAATATTCAACATGAATACAAAGTAAAAATTGTTATTCTCAAAAAAACGAATACCCATCAAAACAGAACATTTTAGAACTTCATTATCATCTTGTGAGTGAGTGCTCTCTCTCATATCTATTAACTAATTAATTAATTAGAAATATGGACTAAACACTGGGTATCACATATTGGGGAGTAACTTGCTACTAACTGATCACTAACAATTTTGTTTTAATTTATTTTTTTTAATTTTGAGAAGGCTGTACATGTATATAATGAAACATGATCATATATACCTTTGAAATTCCTTCATATTCCCCCAAACATATTCCCCTCTCAAATATTTTTATTTTGTGACAGGATATTGCTAATTTTATTTAGGCTGGCCTCCAACTTAGGATTCTCCCACCTCCATTACCTGGGCTAAGATCACAGACGTGCCCCCTCCAAAATCTTTATGTGTAAGTATAGAGACTTCAAACAGCTGAAGTAATGTTTTCCCTAATTTGGAAATTATTGCTGTGGATGGCGAGTGTAAGCAAATGTGAAGCTGAAAAATGTGGACCATGGCTTGCTATATTCTTTTTTTCATGTGGTATTGACTCTGTTTATGTACCACAGCATCTTACTTATTCATTGCAGACGAAACTGGTTTTATGAATTGTCTGTAAGTTTCTGAAATATAAATTCCAGGTTATTTTGAAGTTGTGCCTGTTTGTGTCATTCGCCCACTCAAGACATCACACATTCTTCAGCCACCCCCTACACTTGGAACAGACACCCAATTAATACACGCCAGGCAGGCCACCTTGCTCTTCTCCTTCAAAAACTCCAAAAAACCCATCTGCTCTGGGAGACTTTCCAGCTACAATAACCACCTACTACTTTCCTTTGCTTATAATATCTGCATCATTTTTTTAGCCCTGCTTACATAGTTTACCATTACAAAATCTATAAGATATTTTCTAAATACCATATAGTGGTATTTAGCTTCCTAGAATAATAGCATATTCGTACAAGCTTTCTTTTCATGACATAATAGAAAAATTTGAGTTTCTAAATACTAAGAGACTAAACATTGACTTGGATCAAAATTTTATCCAAACCAGTAGGTATTCTGATTAGTATTTTGTGTCAAATTCTAATAGAATTTTTTTTTTTACTGAAACTGTCTAATTGGATTTTGTGAACATATTGTCTTGTAGAATGTAAGCAATGAAATGCATTGTTTTATAATGAGCATATTTTAAATTTCACATTTTATTGCAAATGACTTGCTAGGCAACAATGGTTAATTTTGACCTCATGATATTTTGATAAATTATTTCATGGAAGAATACAATAAAATACAAGTTGTTTTACCATGAAAAAAATAAATATAACAATGAAAACCTGATTTTTCTGAGATTATAAAGTTATATATGATTATTCTAGATAATAGAAAATCTTGAATCTCTGGGAACCTTCCCCATGTCAACAACACACTTGTCCTCACCGAGGCTCTCACTGTCCAGCCAGGAGGCTAAAGCATCTGTTTCTGACTCCTGGAAATGTCAAGGGTTTTATCTTATATTTCCACAGTAAGAGGTGCAGATCACTAGGCAGATAGAAGAGACTGAGTGCTGAAGAATCTGTATACTGATGCCATACACTAAGGAGACATTGTGGAAGACATCTCCCAAGCTAGGAAGGCAAAGCTCTGTATAGGGGTATTGGGTGGCAGGATGGGGCCAAAATCATAAAAAAAAATATAGAACTAAGAGATTAGAAGCAAATGTTGTTTCTCTCATTCATCAAGTCAAAATGGAAAAGAAAAATATGGAGTAAGATGAGGCTCTCAGAGAATCTTAGGAGAAGTCATGGAAGAACCTCTTATGTACAGGAAGACAATGTTGCTTTAATAATTTCCATTATACAAGAGTAGTAACACAGTCATGACTCACACTGGCTCCCTGTCCAGTGGATCCAAGGAAGGCTATAGCCTGGTAGCATACACTGTAGGCCTTCCCACAATAAGTACTCAAGAGTGCTAAGGGTCAAAGAGGCAGAGGGGATGGTTAGGACAAATAAATGGTGACTGTGGGCTTTCTCTAACCAGTTCGGTTTCTCTGGAGACCCTAAGGTACCCATGTTAAGAGGAAATATTTAGCCTTTGTCCCTAAGTGTCACTATGGAAAGGAGGGGAGCAAGGGCAGTGCCAGAGAAGAGAGAAAGACACTTCGGAAACCTGGGCAGCTGTGTGGCTGAGAAAATGTTTAGAAGCAGAAAAACTCGATATTTGATAATCCAGTTATTACTCCATTAACGGGAATGGAGACTCAAGGTCAAAGTCACTTGTAGAAATGAAAGAAGACTAGCCTTTTACATAAACATATAAGGGGAGTGCTATAAATCCAATTGCTTTGTACCAACATGGTTATTTCAAAATGTATGTAATTAACTTGACAATTATTACCATTAAGTCTATTTCACAAACACATAGATCATAAAACCACCAAAATATTTAACTATAAATCATTTAATGACTATTGATTGCTACTTTCTATAACACATGGCAGGCAATGGAGATACAAGGACAGATGTCACATCATTCTTACTATGCCTTTAAAAGTTTAACATAATAATTGATGCCAATAATCATCCTGATCTGAAACTTCTAAGATCATTTTTCCTCACCCTCTTTAAAATAAGTCATTCAATGAATTTGCTTTGAGTTTTATTTGGAAAGGTACACCTGTTTTTGACTGTTTAGAAAATATTAATTATCACCATCAATATGCTTGCAATATTTCCTGCCAAATAGAAAAGAGCATGCATGGCATCCATCTCTGGGCGTAAACATTTCAAGATCACATGACATATTTTACATAAGTGCAAATCTAAAGTGGTAAATCAGTGTGCGTATACTGTTTCTTTATTTACACAACACTAAAGGTCAACAGCCTTCTTCGAATGTAGAAACAACGAGGCAATTACCTACTTTGCTAACAATGTTCTCATATGAATTTCAAACCATTCACAATCATCTTCAACTGCTATTTTGAAATTAAGGATAAGATTATGAGCCTAGGACTTGAATTCCTCCTTTTTTGGGACATAATGACACTTCATTTACTCAGACACAGAAGAAATGCACGCAGAGTGAGTAGGTTTTGCTATCTATTGTTTGGCAATCATTTATAGTGTAAGTGTATCTTGATAAGGATATTTCTTACCTGAAATTTGTGGATATAATTCTCTGAGGGGAATTTAATGTAGAATTTCATAAACACAAATGGCAAAGTGAGACGGAATGCCTTCATATCACACGGAGAAATGACTAGTTAGTATATGAAAATGAAAAAGCTAACATAAGCTAACACAATGGCCTGTGCGGATAACACTAGCTGTGGTTCACAGGTCTGGGGATTATTATATCCCAGGTACCTTCCTCAGCTTCTGACCCATTTACTCACTTATACTCTATAGCAGCAGTTCTCAATCTGTGGGTTGCGACCCCTTAGGGTTGTCAAAGGACACTTTCCCTGTGTTGCCTAAGACCATTGGAAAACACAGATATTTAGTATTGCTATTCATAACGGTAGCAAAATTACAGTTATGAAGCAGCAATGAGAGTAATTTTATGGGTGTTGGGGATCACCCAACATGAGGAACTTAGCCACTGCTCTATAAGGAAAGAACTATGACAAAGACATATTATGAAGTAGCATGGACGATGGTCACCTGCCAAGCAAAGGAGCCTGAAGGTTTACTTTGGCTGGAAGGCTGCAGAATGTGCACAGTCCCTGATGGACACAAATTCTCTGTTTTGGTACGTGTTCTTTTTTCTACCTCATGAACAAGCAGTGTTGACGTGTATTAGGGACTCAGGTCCGAAGTTATCTGTGGTCTGTGTGGATGGGAACCAGAATGTGCTGTATTTGGTGAAGTCCCTTCCATCATTGCTGGAGTTCCCACAGTTGCAGAGTAGGATTCTACTCCTGAACTGCTTTTCTTCCCCATGTCTACCGTATGGATCTCATATCATGGAACCTGCAGTTCCCGTTCCGTCCTCAGCTCCAGGATTGGTCCTTAGCCTTCTGAATACTTTCTCTCACAGTAGAGAATCCCATCTGCTAACATGGTGACCCACATTCTCTGAGAATAAATATTTTCAGCCTTGTGGGTCATACGGTCTCTGTCATAACGCAGCTCTGTATGGTCACGTGACAGAGAAACCAGTAACCTTGGCTATGTGCCAACAAAACTTTTTTTTTTTTAAACCAAAACAGAGGCCTGGAACTGGGATGTGGAACCTAGTTTGCTGAGCCCTGATCTAGTTTGTGCAATGCAGGGACTTATTATTTTTCTCTGCCTTCTAGTAAGGCATATAATATCTGAAAACTTGATTCTACACTAGAAAGGCCAGTTAATCACATGACATCCCCTGTGTGTCTCTCAAAGTGAAATTCTCATCTCAATTATGATTTTGGTTGGACAACCATTTTAAGACAATTCCTACAGATCCTGTGTTTTAACAAACTGTTCTGTTTAATCACAATAGCCTGTGAGGCATCTTTACACAGACCAGGCTACACAGGGTTCAACAACCAACCAAACAAACAAACAAACAAAACCTTTCCAATTTACAAAGGACCTAAGTTTTGCAATCAAAAAGTATAATACTTCTTCCTTGTCCAATGCCATGCTTTTTTTTAGGTAATAGTCTTTGTTTTACGTAGAAACATCATGGGGAATTACAATCAGATAGATGTAAAGCCTTAACTTCTGAAATTTTCAACTCCAACTTCCAACTCCGTTTTCATACTCTTAAAGTCAGCCAATACGTTGGACATACTTTCCTATGTTTGAAAACAGTGGTTCTTAATATGTTGTGGTGACCAGCAATCATAAAATTAGTTTGTGACTACTTTATAACTGCAATTTTCTACTGTTAGGATCCATAATGTAAATATCTGATAGAGGACCCAAAGGGGTCATGATCCACAGGTTGAGAAGCACTGTTTTAAAGGCTCTTTGTATATTTTTTTTTTTTTTACAGTGTCAGTTTGTCTCATTCACTGGAGTCAGATGACAGGTTTTTCCTTGTTTTTTATGGTTTGTTCTGTTTTTGAGATCAGGTTTCATGTAATCCAGTTCTACCTGAAATTCCCTACATAGCTTTGAATGGCCTTGAACTCCTGATTTTCCTGCCTCTACCTCCTGAGTGCTAGGATGACAGGTGCCGAACGGTGGTTAATATAGCAAAATCCTACGGAAATAAAGAGGAAGAAGAGTGGCATTTTCCTAGCTTCATCACATATATTATTCAATTTAACTTAAGCACAGCAAGGACTAAGAACTACTACTTCACTGTTGTAAGTGGTGAAGTGGGGGGGGGGGATCCTAAATTACAAATAATTTACCCAAATGTTCACAGCTGAGAAGAAGAACCAGATTCTCAAAAGACTGAATTAAAAGCTTGTGGTTTTTATGTGACATTATGAAGTGTTTTGTGGTCAAGTTATCTATGAAACCAAATATCATATTCACATTTCCAAATCATCAATATCATTGTGATTAGAATTGCGTGCATTTCTCAGTGAGCATCGGGGCAACTTGGCTGCACAAACTGAACGGTGAAGTTCAAACCCACAGAAGTAACTTCAGCGTGAGTTGTAGTGCTGCTTATGTGCTACAGCCCTCAGAAGATTCTGAATGAAATTAAAATGCATCTCACTGGTGTGGAATCATGAACATTTGTCAAAATTGTTTTGTACAAAACTCCCTAGCTTTTCACAGCTGTATAAATGCTCCCGCAATGAAATGAGCATAGAGTGAATAAAAACAGATGTGGCATTTTGCGTATTATCAACAAAATCTCTTCTGTTTTCATCTTGCCAGTGTCTTACCATAACTTCATTTATGTCATAATTCTGTACATAAAAATGCAGGGGAGCTGCCTGACATTGGCATGCCCACAGTGGCCTTCAGTATAGTGTTTTGGTTACTTATATTTCTCTGGAGACCACCTTTGCACAGGAACTAATTTTCTATGTTTTCTAACTAAAGCCCCAGCCTTTCATGCAGTGCACTCCGAGCTGCACCAAACATTCTCCACTCTATTAAATGTAATTGAGTCGGGACATTTAAAGGGATCTGAAATGAATGTGCACTGAACAGTCTCCATTTTGGTTCAGGAAATAGATTTAGGGAATTTTTTAATACCCTGTGAATTTTAAGGAGAGGAAATTACCTTTGGTTATTTAAAGAGAGAAGATTGGGCTCAGATCCTTAAGCCAATGTGCTATCATTGAGCCCAAGCTAGTTAAGAAGGTCAGCCTCTGGGAAGCCACTGGTGGTTTTGCGCTATAGGTTGTGTTTTCACAGCCCACATTAAAGTACCATACACTGGATATTCTAGCGCAACTCCACATGGGTGCTAATCTTGAAAAGTTAACTGTTTCTTTCTTTGTTTCTCCAACTGTTAGCCTTCCAGAGAGAGCCATGCCAGTCTTCGATTAACTTGATATAACAGCTCCAACCACTTTAAGAGTTCACACAGAAATGTATTTTACAGCTTTTAATTGTTTCAAATTTCTATGAGGGTGGAATAGATTTTAACAGGCATCTCCATAAGTGACATGATTATTTTATTCTAATCTGAAAACCCAATTATCACCTTGTTGTGGAAGACAGGGAACAGCTTTAGAAGCAAACTAATATATCCTTTCAGTGGGACAGTTTGTCACTTTTGAAATAATAGTCATCTTTGCAAATAAAATTGTTATAAGCTTCATTGGATGAAAAAAAAAAAAGAAATGGAACCCCCTCATGCTGTTACACATTAGAATTAACTTACCACAGGTTTTTAAACTGTTTGCTGCAAGTTCACCGTGTTGGATCACAAAGTAAAAGTGATAGTACTGACAATATACAAGATAAAATACCAATGTGCTCCCATCAGCTTTTAAACGTCAGCGGTTTTCACATGCCGCATGGATGCATCCCATGTGTAACTGTGAAAAAGCATACTGCAAGTCAGAGTATGGAGAGATCACAGCACACTGATAAACAGTAGGAAAAGGACCCGCATTGTCAAAAAAAAAAAAAAATGGTGGTTTTGAATACCTCAAATGAACAGTAGCCAATAGTTTCTGTTTGCTAGTAGCTTGCTTGTGTGTTTAAATTCTTTGCTTGCTTTCATAATGGACATACAAGAACTGTAATAATAAGCATATCTAAAATACCCGGGATTTAGTAAAAACATGTTTAAATAAAAGATGGCATTGCTTACATTGTTGAAATCTGTAAAATATTATTTTGCAAGATCATCACATACTTCTAAAATCAGAATTATGTTGGATGTTTACAAACAAATCACATGAATGCTATGGTACATTTAATTTCTCCATGTATTTACTTAAAAAAAATAAGGAACATTTTTAAGAATACCCTCCATTCCCATTAGAGAATAATACCAGACATTCTGGCTTTTCTTAGTTAGTAATGTATCAACTGTGAGACTTTCAGTTTGACCGCAGCAAAGCCCCTTCCACATAGGTTTAAGGCTGGACTTGTTCATCCAGTGTGATTAAAGCTCTTTAATTAGTCAGTGGGATGAGGTGCATTGATGTCCTTTGACCCCAATGCACGCTGCTGAGACTCTGAAGCGCACTGGCTGTCATTCAAACACAACTCAGATCACACTTCGTTAGAAGAGATGCATACTTCCACATGAGAAGGACTACTGATGTAAATAATCTAAATCCTGGCAACGCAACAACCAAACAATGACTTTGGCAGTGAGCATTTTCAGCAGGGACTCATCCAATGTTCTCCAGAAGGCTGAGCTGCGGCAAGGCTGCGTGCGCTCGCGCCCTCTGCTGGCTGGATTCTAAAACTTCTGCAACTTATTCAAAAACCCTTCAGACTTAAAAAAGTGATTTCCTCCCTCCCTCCCTCCCTCCCTCCCTCCCTCCCTCCCTCCCTTCCTGCCTTCCTTGCTTCCTAATGTTCTCCCTCTACCCCTCCACATATTGGGAACTTATAATATATAATTTAAATTGAATTCCAAAATTTATGCACGAATACACCTGGGAGATCATAGTAAAATTACATTCCTACATTACTTATATAAAAATAACAGAAAAAAAACTGATGAATCTATATTCTTTAATAAGAAATTCTGTTAAATAAATTAGAACAAAATAATTCAAATATATTGTTTTTGATACATCAATTAAAAATGAGCAAAGTGTGCTTAATAATTTTCCTCAAAAGATATGAAATATAATTTGGCAATGATTTTAAGTTAATATCTCAAATAGAATACGTTTATTATATTTTAAATAACCAATTCAGTTGAGCAAGCTAGACCACACTACTTGGAATCATTCTAAGTTTGCAGATGACGGAACAGTAACTGCAGCAGGGAGTTCATCTAGTGACTGCAGAAGACCTTGCACTCCATAGCATTGGCCTGGATGGTGCGTCAGTGTCTCATAGCCAACAGATGTGGAATTGGATACATCGTGGCCATCTTCGCCCCAGAGGAACCTTTCCTATGTTTTGACCTATTGGAGTTGCTTTCATCCATCCTGCATGGACACGCTTTCATCCATCCTCCGTGGACATGTTTCCATTTCCACTCTCTTGCTTTCCACATCCATACTCTCATCAGTTTCTAAGCAAGGCAAGAATCTACTTTCTCCTCCACAAATATATTTCTTAGTCTTACTGCATAAAATCTGCTGTTTCATATTATTACTCCATGAACGAAGGCATACACACACACACACACACACACACACACACACACACACACACACACACACACACACAGACAGTTTGGGCTTGAACTTTTATGTAGTTGAGGATGACCCTGATCTTATGATCACTCTGCCTCCAACACCCAAGTTCAGAGATTCCAGATCTGGACCATCACACCTAGCTTTATTTGGTGGATAAAGATCCCATTCATGGCTTTATGCTTGCTAGCCAGACTCTCTACCAAATGAGCAACACCCCAAGTCATCATCTGTGATATATTAAAGGCAAAAGTAAATGTCTGCTGCCTCCCTTAGGCCTTTTGTCACTGTGGGACAGAACTCCAGGGTCCAAGCACCTGGGCATGGGTGCCCAGCAGTCAGTCTCCGAGCAGGTGCTGCTGCTCTGTCCCTGTCAGAGTTTCTCCTTCTTACTGTTCGCGAGGACTACAAGTGTGGCCCCAAAGCCTAACACAAACTCTCAAGTGACAGTCAAAGAAGTAGGACAGGAAAGGCCGGGGGAGTTGGAGTGTCCTAGGAATCAAAATGGACGGCTAGACGACAGAAGCTTTCATTTGAAGCAAGTGATAAGGATAAGAGCAGTGATTACAAATACATACTGGTCATTTCATATTTGTTAATCCTACTTAAAAGTTCTTCCCAGAAGGCAAAGCTAGAAGGCAGATCCTCCTGAGAAACTGGAACATGAAACTCACAGCAAGTTGAAGTTTTATATTTGTTGCTTTCTAAAGCTTTCCAGACATTTGACCCATCAAGAAAATGCTTTCTTTCAATTTTAGGACTAATTCCCATCAACACATAGAAGTATAAGGGTTACTTGGGTTAGAGCCTCTATTTAATATGCATATTGTTCATGTAAAATCCAGAGAGGAAAATGCAGTTTGAAAATGCAATACATGTGATTTTTTTTCAAAAGAACAATTTCTGTGAGGGAATCCCCTTTTTTTCCCAAAGAAAAACAGCCATTCAAAGTTAATATTTTAGAATTCATTTTGTTCAGACAGAAAATGATGCTGTACATGCTCATGTAACCGCATAGTCTCCAACAGAAAGGTATTAGTAATTAATGCTTAGGTGGAGCCAGAAGCAGCCGAGAGCAGTTAATTAGTTCCAATTAACCATGGCAGGGGATTATTTTCTAGGTAAGATTACCTTATAATGAGGTGATTAACCTCTTTGGAAATAGTTCAAGATAGACTTATTTTATATTTAATATGCCCTATAAAGAAACATTACAAGAAGGGTCTTCAAATTGTTCCCTGGGATAATTTCTACGAAGTACCGATTGATCTTATTCCTGAAAAGCTACAAGACACTTTCATTATATTATTGATATAATGAGTCTTCATGCATCTAGAGACTAGAAATTAGGTAAGCTTTATGTCAAATCAACTTACTGAGATGACACGATTACATACTTTAAGAAAATAAAAAAAATTGAACTCTAATCAATTATAAGTGCTGGCTCTACTACCCACAGACAAGAGAAGAAAACATTATTGGATCAACAACAATCAGGGGAGTATGCTCACTTCTCAAAGCTGGTTGTTCATTGTATGTTAATTCAGAGAATCTCTTCCATGCCCAGAACACAATTTCGTCTTGTTAGATTTAGACTTATGCCAACCAACAGGAGAGGTCAGAACAGGACAGAGTTCTGTGACTTCAGTACAACAAATACTTGATAAACTAGGGTAAGGCTCATGGCCAAAGAAAGGAGTTTTAACTGCGGCTTGATTTAGTCTTATACTTTTGCTTTTTATTTACTACAGACTAATTTATATTTAAGGATAAATTTATATTTACAGCATATTATTTCATATACATTTTACATATGTTTGCTGTCAGACTGTTAGGAATAAGTTGTATTTAATTTGCAATTTCATTTGATAAGTATTTTTCAAAAATTTCCTCTTAGGTATAGAAGCTATACTACTGAGTAGTTTTTTTTTTTTTTTTTGAAAACTGATTTTGTAGTTAAGCATCTTCCTTATTAGAAAATATTTAGATAATTCCTAATTTTAGGATTTTAGGAGGACATCTACGAATTACATATTTCTATTTTTTAAATCTTATCTCCATGTTTTCTTAGGAAGTATATACATAAAAGTTTTGAATAGACCACCTGCAAATCATGTAAAATCAAATTTAAAGCTTAGGAATAGAAAAAGAAAATCAAGGAAATATTTAAAATATTTGCATAGAAACTATACAAATGAAATCTAAGTATCTTGTAAATAGAAAGCAGAAATATAGCTTTTTATATACAACCCTTACTTTAATGTATATCCCTTAGTTCTCCGTGGGCACCTTAACTTCACCTCATCTCTTCCTCTGAGCCTTGTCAATGGAGAGTTGCCTGCCCTTCGTTTCTTTCCTGGAATCTCTGACCAATTTCTCTCCGTAACTTGAAGTTCACATTTCCATTTGCTTAGGGATTCTAAAGACTCACCATTTAGTTGGATGACAATTATTAAAACAGGACGTATTAATCTGGAAAATAAATAATCATCCAGATCAACAGCAATAGATGATCTAAACCCTGAACATTCACTCATCTTTTTCTTGGTTTACTTTGGTGACAGAAGAAAGGAGAGGATGGAGAGAAGAAGCATGAGAAAACAGCAAGAACAACAGAGGGAAAATGACTAAATCTCATCTTTATTCATCCCCCAGTTCTTACAGACTCTATTGGAAGCAGCTACTTCACAAACAAGCTTTTCCATATCTAGGACAGGGAAGTTTGTGTTCAGGTAGTGATGTCAGGAAGTAATAAGGACTGCAGGATGAAGCAGAAACCATGACCCACTGTGTGCTGGGCTCTACTGATTGATCTACTCACATTTGTATTCGCTCAATTCAAACAAAACCTCTGTAGTCTCAATATACAAATGAAAACCTAGGAAGAGAACAGCATGGTTTATAAGTTATCCCAAGACTATTACATTAGGAATAAAATAATTATGAAAAATTTTATGTAAGCATGATGATGTGAAAGTAGAATCTCAAGAAATATATGCATGGGAAAATATATATCCATGCATCATGATGTAAATATATGACTACATAAATTTATCATCTATGTATCTACTCATGTATTCATCGCTGATTGTAAGCAAGATGTGAGCAAGATGTGATACATCTAGAAAAACTGATTTAATAATAATGCTTTTCAGAGACATATTCAATAAATTTTGTATGGAGGATAAAATTGAGTACTCATGCAAAGTCAGATGGAAAATGAGTATATGTTTTCTTAAAGAACAGAAGTGGGTACTAGTAGGCAGAAAATGTAGACACAAAATACCTTACCAAATACATCAGAAACAGATTTCATTCTGTCTTCACTTACATTATTTGGCTGTAGTGCATATATAGTAATTTAAAAATCAGTTCTACATACATAAATATAAAATCATGATATTAACAAAAAACTTGAATACTTCTTCAGTTTTTCAAAATTTAATTCATCAGATTCAGAGGAACAACTTCTCAATGGTGCTTTACAGTATAGAATTACCTGATTGTGATGTATCAGTTTGATATTACTAAAGCTTTTTTCCTCAGTGGCAGGGATCAAATGTACACAGTGCAAGCTGTGTACATGCCAGGCAAGCACACTATAAGACTGAGTCACTCCCCAACTCACTAAAGCATTTCATTACGTTCAACTCTATATTTCATTAGAAAGTCTTAACTAGGTATTTTTTTTTATGTTTAGATAAGAAATAATGCATTCAAGGCTTTTGACCTGGGTCCTCTGCACATGTGTTGCCACTGTGTGACTTGGTCCTCTTCTGCCCTGAGGGAGCCGGGGCTGTCTCAGACTCTGTTGCCTGCTCTTTGGACCCCTTCCTCCTATGTCCAGTCTTAATAGTGGAGGAGGTGCCTGGTCTTGCTGCAACTTGATGTGACATGGCTGGCTGATATACAGGGTAGGACGGCACTGTTCTAAAGAGAAGGAAGAAGTGGGGGGGCAATAAGGGGGAGGGACTGAGAGGAGATGAGGGAGGGGAAAGTGTGACGGGGCTGGGTAACTATTAATTGATTAATTAATAAAATAGACATAATAATCCTCTGTTTTATTATTTTTCTTTCTACTTTTACTATTACAGCAAAGAAGGAAGCTTAAAAATGGATAGATTCTGCTTCTCTCTTATCTTGTACATTATAATTTCCCACATTTAATGGAATATAGAATATACAGAATAACGTCCTTTCTCAGTTAAGACTAGATAGGCACTATCCACAGTTCAACGACTCTGTGGCTGTTGGCATTCTAAAAATCAATAAGTATGATTTATGAGCTATTTATTTTGACTAATAAAATATTGGTTCAATAATATGTCTTTCCAGATGGATAGCATTTATTTAGAGTTGAATTTTGCTAGATTTAAGAAACAAATGAACACCACATTATTCAATTTACAAAATGACAATATGCACAAACATAGATGTGCATTCATAACATATAGGAGGTGATACGTTGTACCTTGATACAGTACCAGATATGCATTAATACATAGCTGATCACTACACATTGCTAGCCAACCTAGTGGAGAATAAGAAGGACGAACTAATCTCTAAATATGTAGTAGTTCCTTCCCTCGACGCTGTGAAATAATTCCTGGCAAGATGCAAACTAAGAGAGAAAGACTTTATTTAGTTTATACTACAAAGGAATCCAGTCTTCAAAGGCAGGGAAGGCCTATCGACAAGAAGGTAACACAGCTGGTCACACTGAGGCAGGAAGCGGAAAGTCACGAACGCTGGTGCTCAGCAGGCTTTCTCCTTTTCTGCAGTCTGGCAGCCTGACCTGTGGAATCAACCTTCCCAAGTTTAGTCTTCCTACTTCACTTACCTAATGTAGAAAATCCCTCACAGACAAGCCCAGGGATTTGTTTCTAGGTTGATTATAGTTCTCATCGAATTGATGGTCAATATAAACTATCTCAGGTTCATCACTTGTCATCTTGCTACCTCCCTGTATGACCGTTAAGCTGTAAGTATCCACCCATAGGCTCACAGTTATCTCATAATGCAAACTGCATCCAGTCCAACTTCAAATATCCATAGTCTTTAACAATCCCAACACTCTTCAAAATGGAAATATAGAGTCTCTTGTGAGACTCACACAATCTCTTCACTGAGCTCCTGTACAATAAAAAATAGGTTACATCTTTTCCACATACAGATGCACCAAGTAAATGTTCTCATCCCAAAAGGAAGTAAGAGAAGTACATGAAGGAAAGATCAGACCAAAGCAAGACTGAAAACCAGCTGTGAAATCAACAAATGCTGGAGCTCCCAGGCAGGTATCTGGGACTCATGATAGAATTGTCTGGACCCCAAAGGACGTAAGTAGCCCCACATTGCTAGCTTCATTGCCTGAAGCACACACAGCCTATCTCTTGGGATACATCAGTCTGTACTTGTAACTCTTCTTGGCATGGGATGACCGTTGTCCCCTAAATGTTCTGCACATCCCAGGTTTCATTGTCATGGCTCTATGTAGCAGTGTTTCAGGACTTCAATGCAGGGATGCTAACCCTGGTGCTAGTGCCTCTATAAAACCATGGAGAAAGACTCCAGGATCCTTTCATATTTCAAGCCTGCAAATCCAGTATAGGTGTATTATAGTAACAAATTCTGCTGCCAGCTTGGGCTGCGGTCCGACCCCATTGGAACATGTTGAATCAACCTCTGAGAAATGCTTGTCTGGATGGTTTCCATAGAGAACCCAGCAGTGGTGCTCTTGCCTTAGGTTCTCTCCTCTCCTAGAACTTGTAATATCACAAGATGAAGCCTTCCAGTAGGTCTTATCCTCAGAGCATCCTTCTCACTGTCACAGTACAGAGCTCCAGCTACCTGTTTAATGGTGCTAAGTTCTTTAACAATTACAAGTGCTTTAAAACCCACCTTTTGGGTAGCTTAAACACCTCTCCTTGCCAAGCTGCCCATTTTCCTATCTTTCCTGAGTCTTGCCCTCTTTCACTGAAGATCTGGATGACAGAAGTATGTGGCAACTCTGCCTGAGCCCAAATGCCCTCTTGTCTTGAAACTTTTCTATCAAACAAATCAGGCCATTGCTTTCGGGTTCAGGCTCATTCAAGTTCTGAGGACAGAGGCAGAATGCAACCAGATTCTATGCCATAATTTATACAAAAGAATGTCCGTTATGCCCAACAAATTTCCTGCTTCTCTCTGAGTCGCATGAGTCAGACCTTCACTGTCCGTTTCCTTCAGCATGCTTGTCTTCTTCACTCCCACCAGGTTGACCTGCTGAGTTCTGTTGACAGCTGTTTAGGGCTTCCTTAACCTGCAGCTGCAATCTCTTGTCAGACCAGTTCCAAAGGCTTAAAACAATACAATCAGGTTTATCATAACAATGGCTCCATTCCCATCTCCTTTCCACAGCATTTACTTTCTTCATTAATGCAACGGAATATCTGCCAAGAAGCAATTTCAAGGAGGAAGGATTTATTTTGATTTTCAGTTCAAGGGAACACCGTCCTTTAAGACGCAGGAGGTGTGGGGGCAAGAAGATGAGGCAGCTGATCACCCTATGTCTACAGTTTGAAGCAGAGAATGATGAAAGCTGGTGTCGACTAGCTTTCTCCATTGTGTGTAGTCTGGGAGCCCATCCCTTGGAATGATGCCACTTACATTTATGTATGAATCTTTGTACCTTCATTAACCCAATCTAGAAAATCTCTTGCTCAGAGATTTGTCCTTAAGGTGACTCTAGATCCTGTCAAGTTAAGAAAACTATGTTTCCTTAAATAAGTCAGAGATCAGATACTTTCAAGTTTCAGTGTGGATTTAAAACAATTATACCCTTACAATCACTTATCTTATTGTTTCCCAGCTGATCCCTTTAGTTCATGCCAAGAAAGTGATTTCAGATACAATGCATTAAGAAGGGGAATTAATTCTATGAACTCAAGTGAAAGTCTGAAACATAACCAACACCTTTGGCATACATAACTTCATCCAACTTGTAATTTCTTGTCACTATTTAGTAGCCTTGCCCCGGCATTTACATTTTTTTCTAAAATTATTAGTGTGACATAATTATCATTTTATTGGAAGCACACTTTAGAATGGCTAGTGAACAATTATTAATGTTCATTTCTTAAAAACAAGAATGTGAAGGACTCTAAATATAACCAGAAGAGGTGAGCTATCTGCGAAATCACAACAGCTTGAAAATGATTGTAGACACTAACAGTCAAGTTATATTTATATTTTAAATACCAATATTATGTAACATATGGTTTCAAATTGTATTAACATGTGTACTTCAAACACTATTTTTCCTTGAGTCTAAATCTAAGAAGTCTTTATATACTTTCGGTTTTATTTTAAAGTTTAGAAAGACAGAGTGTGTTACATTTTAACAGTTAACTTAGATCTATCTAGGAACTTGGAAAGAATAAGATATAAACCTCGCAAAGAGATTTTTTTAAGCACCATAAAATCGGTATCTTTGCAAATTCCTTCAGTTCCTATCATAAGAAGGTAGGGATCAGAAGTGTATATATATATCGGTAATAAATTTCCTTAAGATAATTTTAGAAATAGAATGTTCTCTACACTATGAATTTTAAGGTAAGCATGCTGGAGTAGGGCATTAATGGCAGATGCCTTGTTGTGACAGGAACTCTGAGAAGAACTACTGTCACTGGGATCACTTCTAAGAACCTATTTGCAGATTCTTGAAGCTAGGAGAGTGTAATGGTGACTGAGCTGGCCTCAGTGTTGAAATCCCATAGCTGTCCAGACCCAGCTAGTTGTTTTATTTGTAATTTGCTTCCTCACAAAAATGTCTCAGAAAATATTCATATTTTCAATTTTTGAAATAGAGCTTAGGGAATTGCCTAAAATCTTGGGACTTTAAGTGAAAACCATCTACAAAATTATAGGCTGGAATGTACATACTTCATTGACTTGAAGCTAGAGATGGCTTCTGTTTTAAAGCATTTTATTAACTGTATATTCAGATCTATACACCTAAGATTCTCTACTACATTTTTCAAAATTTTGATCTTTAGAATGAAGAAATATAAAGAAACTGAAATAAATACATAAATAAAAGTTTGAAACTTCAGAAAAACAACCAATCTTCTTAATAGTAGATAAATATATGCTGTAAAAAATAAATATTTAAAAACCAAAAATTGGCAAAGAAAATACCAAAGCGCATATTTTTGTTCCTCTGCCTTGTGACAGGAGCCCCTGCTCCTTGTCCCACAGCCCTCTGGACTTGTCTAAAAACAGTTTCTTCCACTAGATCATGACTCCCTTAGAGGCAAGAACATGTTTAGACACTGCTGTGGGGTGGCACACAGCCAGCAAATCTGCATCCTCTGTTTCTTCCTTATATACCATCATTTATAATAAGTGATGAGTTATTATAGGCTGGGGAGAGGGCTGAGGCAGTAAATGCTGTCCATAAAAGCGTGAGAACCTGAGTTCAGATCCCCAGCAATGATGTGAAAGGGGAAAAGATGGGTGCTGTTGCATTGCCAATAAGTGGGGCTCTGGGGGCAATGAAGGCAGGCCATCCCATGAACTGACTGTGAAGTTCTAGCCAACCAGTGATCTCCAGGTTCAGTGAGAAACACTGAAGTTTTAAAAATAGATAAAAATAAAGTAGAGAGTGATGGGAGAGAGATGTTGGGCAAAATAAGAGAGCTCAGTCCCTGGAGGCAGTGCGTAGGCCACACTAAGTCCCCATGGTCCTGTGTTCTCTTTTCCTGTCATCCCACATCATTTACTTGTGTGAAGAACACAGGGATACACACCAAATGTATACACTGGCTCCACAAGGAGCACAGATCAAGGTAGTCATGGGAAATGGAGTCAGAGTGTTAATGGGAAGACAGGGAAAGGCATGTCCAAAAGAGTCGTGCTTTCTCAGAGGTCCAGAGTAAGGCTGGACCTGAAGATGCCCAGAATTCCTGTCCACCATCCTTCAGCTCTGCAATACAGCACTTGAGATCTCATGCCTTTGCTACCAGTACTTGGGAAACACACGCCTTTAATCCCAGTACTAAAAAGGAAGTGAAATGGCTGGGTGGAGAAATGCATATAAGACATGAGGAGACAGGAACTGGAGCCCTGTTGGCTAGGGTCTTTCAGCTGAGGCCTTTCGGCTGAGAACTCAGAGACTTTGAGTCAGAGGTGAGACGTGGCGGTGGCTTGTTCCTTTATCTCTCTGATTTTTCAGCATTTACCCCACTATCTGTCTCCGGGTTTATTATCAAAAGACCCATTAGATTTTGTGTTACAATACCCTCTCTTCATTCCATTCCAAGTCATCTAAGATGCAGAGGCTAAAGCAAGAGCTAAAGACTGATGTTTGTTTGGTATACACAAATCCTATGCATCCAAGTGGAGTAAAACGGAGCAGAGGTTGGGAAGAAGGGAGAGCGTGCCAAGTGACACATTTCCAGGTTAAGAACTACTTCCTAAGAAGCCTTGCAAAGGTGTCCACCAGCTACGGGGAAGATACCCTCCCAGGCTGCGAAGTTCTCTAGAAATGATGTTTTACAGCAACCGTGGAAGTGGAAAAGGCAGATTTCTATGCCTGGCTCTCTATTTCTTCCTATTTCTTATTTCCCATTAGTGAAATTATTCTTCTTAAGTAGCAACTCTCAGGGAATTCTACTTGCTGGCAGCTATTAGTGAGCAAGATCCCTACCAAGGTCTGCTATTAGGTCAGTCCATTTTTTTTCCATTTCATCTCAGTCTGGAATCAACCACAAATAGGGTCTGTCCAGGGGTCTAGACCTGTTTCAGGGCAGAGGGAGTCTAGCTGTCATATCGCAGAGAGTGGCCAATAACACCAGTATTCTTAAATTCATAAAATGGGGAAACTTATGCAATGATAGATGACATTACATATCCTATCTTTGCTTCAAGAAAATTAATCCTTAGAACTTATTTATAAACAAGCTTATTCATGCCACAAATTTCCAAAGAAGTTTCCATAAAGTTTCCCATCTGAAGGTATCAAGGCATTGAAACATGCAAACAGTATCTAATCACATATTGGTCAATGAAGATGTCATAAATTATTAGCTGTATTTGTAATAGAAATTAAAAGACATATGAGTAATTCAAACCTTTGTTATTAAGAAGAATAAAATTATTAATTTTAAATATTTTGTTAATTATTTAATTAATAAAATTAAGAATAAATTAATTAAATAATTAACAAATTATTTAAAATGAATAACAATTTTATTCTTCAAAAAGGAATTCATTACCTTCTGACACTTGAGAGGGGATCATAAATGTTTACAGTCTTACCTATAGGTTATCAAATTTGATTTTGATAATATAAACACTGTGATGTTACTCTACATATTTAATATTTTCTCACACTGTCTTTCTGGTTTTCTCCTTCTTGAATGTATCTGTGGAGTTAATGTCTTATATCATGCTGTTCCCCATTCTGATCTGTTTCTAAGCCTTTAATGGGCTTTTTACTGCATGGAACCCTAAAGGAAATGCAGTACATGCTACATCTTCCAAGGAGGCTTCTTTGGGCCAATACCTCTTTTAAAAGATCATTATAAACTCATGAATGCTCCCTGGACTGACATTTAGGAAAACATATTCTATCTTAAAAAGTAGTTTTACACACAGTAACAGCTAGGTTTCTTTTCAGAATATGCAAGGTGCATTATCAAATGACAAACTCCGTACTGTGAATTTAGTTTCACTTTATTTTCTTTATTGTTTTGAAGCTAGCACACAAAGAATAGGTTCATAATGATATCTTCATACATCTATGCCATTTTACCTTGTTTCTATTTATCTATCTGTCCTATATGCATACACATACACATTTAAATTCAGAATCTTCTTCTTTATATGAGAAAAAAACATGATATTTGTCTTTCTGACTTTGACCTACTTTGCTTAACATAAAGATCTCTAGTTTTATCTACTTTTCTGAAAATGTCATGAGTTAGTTTTCTTTATGTCTGAATAGACATTTATCATGCATATGCATCGTCTACTCTTTATCCATGCACATCTTGATAGGCATCCAGGCTGATTTCAGTGTTTAGCCCCTGTGAACAACTCAGCAGTAAACAGACATGTGCCAGTATGTCCATGGTATGCTAACACAGAGGTTTTCTGGTATATGTTCAAAACTGGTACAGCTGAGTCACATGGCAATTGTAATTTTAGATTTGTGAAGGATATTCATATCAATTTTCATAGAGTTTTGGTCTAGTTTATACTCTCATAAGCAGTCAATAATAGTTTGTCTTTCTCTACATCTTTCTCAGCATCTCTTGTCCTTTGTTTTTTCAGTGATAGCCATTTTTATCTGAGGAGAAAGTGAGAGATTGGAGCTATCCTCACTGTTCTTTGGTAGGAAGTCCAGTCTTGTCAGCAGCTTTTGTTAAAGGCTTCTTTTTCCAATGAACTTTTTTGATCCTTTTGTCAAAAATTAGGAGGCTGTAACTATGTTGGTTTACCATTTTTTATATTTACTTTTTCTGTTTTATTTATTATTTATTTATTATTTATTTATTATTTATTTATTTATTTATTTATTTGAACATCCCTACCACATTTCCCTTCTTTCTTCCATCCCCTCCTCGTCCACTCCTCCCCTGCTTCTGTAAAGAAAGGGCCAGGCCTTCCCTGGGTATCAACAAAGTGTGGCAGACCAAGCTTTGCAGTAAGATTAAGCACCTCCCTTGTACTAAGGCCGGGCAAGGCAATCAATATGAGGACTAGGTTCCCAAGAGCCAACTAAAGCATTAGGGACAGCCCCTCTTCCCATTGTTAGGAGTCCCACAAGTAGATCAAGCTACACAACTGTCACATATATGTAGAGGGACTAGGTCGGTCACATGCAGACTCCCAGGTTGTTGGTTCAGACTCTGAGAGCTCCTATTTTTCTCTTAAATTTTTTGCTTCTTTCTTTTGGGCTTGTTCTCTCTTCTTTGTGAATATGCCTATTTGTGCTGGTTTTATAACTATGCCTCTGTAGTCTAGTTTGAGATCAGATAGTGTGGTGCTGAGAAGTTTTATTACTGCCTCAATCTTGTTGCTTTGTTGTGCTTGTGCCACATTGTTGTTTCTTCTCAGGATTGTTGTGGCAGGTTGAGATTTTCTATGCTGCAATATGAATTTTAGGATTCCTTCTCAGAATTATGCAGAAACAGTCTTGGAATTTTGATGGAGACTGCACTTAATCTGTATATCATTTTTGGTAGTATAGATATTTTTAAAAATATTTATTTTTTCCAACCCATGGATGTGGGAGTTCATTTCACCATCTAGTGGTCTCTCTCCAGCATCTAGAAGACATTTGAGTCATCAGTTAAGGTTTTTCCTAGGTATTTATTGACTCATTTTGAAGCCACTATGAATGTTATTCTCCTCTTTGATTTCTTGTCATCAGTATATAAAGAGCTGTAGATTTCTGTATGTTGGTTTTGTATTCTGCTGTTTTATTAGATCTAAGTTTTCTGACAGAGTCGTTTAGATCTTTTAAGTATAAGAAACTTTGAACACTTATATTCAAAATTTAAAAAAAAAACAGAAGAAATGAATAAATTCCCAGACACATATAACTTCCCAAAATTGAATCAAAGGGATATAAATACTCAAAGAGATCCATAATAAGCAACAAGATTGAGGCAGTAATAAAACTTCTCAGAAAGAACTCCCAAGGCCATACGGATGCACTGCAAAATTCCTCTAAAACTTCAAGAAGTTCTCATACCAATACTCCTCAAACTGCTCCTCTAAATGTGGAAGGAACCAACTCATTTACAAGGCTAGTATTTCCTTATCACCAAAACCAGATAAGCAAGCAACTATCACTATCACAGACAACAGTAGGTGCTTTCTGATCTAAGACAGAAGAAACAACATGTCATAAGCTTACAATTTATTATTTGTAGTCTAAGAAACAACTCAAGGCAACAGAGGTATTAAAAGTGTTTGTTTTACAGAAATATTTAAATGAATCTATTAAAAAATTAGAGAGGCTATGACTAATCATGAGATAGTTTTTATTAAGATAATTCAATAAATTGGACCTTCCAGTCTACAACTTAGAAAGACTTAAATTTAGAAATATATTTTTATAGCATTTATTTTTATAAATTTGTTTACTTGTAAGAAAATTATGTCAAGTACCAGTATATGGTGAAATTAGCATAGACACACATATCTACTAAACTATATGCAGTATTCATGGCTAAGTATCAGCTTAGCCAATACAGAGAACAGAGTCCTTGGCTTTGAATACCAATATATAAAATCATATAATGTCTACTGGACATACAGATTATGGTCTTCTCATACTATGAAATACCAGGTGGAAATGAAGACAACAAGAACAGAAGATGATTTACTACTTTTCCCCATTTTTCTAGGGTAGAGGCCTTATTTCCCCCTAAAAATAAAAGCTAAGGAGCCAAGCTTTTCCTACTTCCCTGGGCAAGGACAAAGGTCACTGTTTACATTTATCCTATTGCTATTATTGGAAAGGTAATTTTTACTGGCATTTACTTGAAGCTAACGTGGGATGGTGGTTCAAAGGGTAGGCCTGACATACCTGTGAAATAAGATCACTCAAAGTTATCAAATCAGAACTCCATGTTTTCCTGTGGATGAAGGATGATCACTCTCACATACTGAGCCATGCAATGGCTTGTATTATGTGTTATTAACTTTCACTTCCAACATATGCTTGAAATACTTACTTTAAAGCACATGAAAATTGAAATAGACATGGTGCCCTCTGCACTCTGCATTATAACACCATTAAAACCAAAGAAGAAAAACACATTCATTTATACTTTCATCTTAATGTGAACTTCATTCAGTTCTTACATATAAAGGGTGTACACTCTATAGTGATCTTCTATAAGGACACAGTTACCAACAGCAATCATAATTAAAAATCCATCAATTGTTGCCTTACCGGCTGTTGAATTTCTCTGGGTGCTTTTCTCTCATGATATGGAATCTGTGTGCAATGGAAGCATCCTAAAAGAAGAAATGGGGGAGGAGAATAGTTGTGATTTTATTATATTTTAGAAACACGAATTCATAAACATGACTTTTCCATCAATTCTGTTTTTACAATGCTATTGACAAGAAGATATTCTAAAATTAGTGAAAGATGTAAAATCCATGTGAAGTCCAAGAAAGGATGACTATAAAAACATGTCAAAACTATCATTTGTTTTATATATATATAAAACTGATTTCTATTTAATTTATATATCTTTTAATTCCTAGTTTTGGTTATATGCTTAGATTCTTCTTAAAGTGGTACATTTTTTCATGAGGTCAAAGAGTAGTTTAAAGTATTTCTAAATAAGAGTAAAAAAATTGCCTTAAGTGAGAAACTGATGAAGTAGAGAAGTCGCTGCTCCTGTGAGATTAACTGTGGTAAAAAGACAGTGAGAGGCTGGTGACCTAATAATGCAATGCACTCTCTGGTTTCAGAGTTTGCTCAGCATGTCCCAGATGTGTAATTAATAACTGTTCATAGCACACACAGCTTTCTGACCCATCTCCTGTAACGGAGAACACCAACAAAGAGAAGGTCACAGAGAAATGTTGACAATTCTAACTCATCTCTCCGATGCTGGATACAGCAGGCAGTTCTGAACCCTAACGGGAGCCACTTTTTTTTGGCAGTCCAGTCAGAGTTTCTCTTTAATTCAAGAGTCACACTCGATGTGTGAGCTTAGTGCTGGGCTGTGACACATGCGTTTGGAGTCATACCATTTAAATCAATAGGAAACAGTTAGCTGTATCATGCCAAGTAAGGAGATATTTTCCCATTCTCCAGCTTCCCATAATGAATCACTCAAATGAGAAACTAATATATTTACCAATCATCTTAATAGAAAGGAGCTTTTGTGGTTGAATTCAAAGTTTGCTTCAGAGTGAAGATAAAAGAAAAAGAAAACTAACACAAAAGAAATAAAGAAGTTGTGTATTTGAGAGAGTCTTGAAAACACTAATCAAGGATGAAAAGTCTAATGAATGAATGAAAAGGCTCATGTGTTTGCTCATGCATGACAAAGCACAAGGCCCAACAAGAGGGACCAGGGCTGCAGATGGCAGAGAAGCTCTCTCTGAAAGACAGAGCAAGCTGCAGCTATTCACATACAGTTTACACTCTAGCAACTGTCAAGTAATTGAGTTATTTTGCAAGAAAAAGGGTACAAAGTGTAGATAGATGAGCATAGAAACAGCATTTGCAATAAAAATTACTCAGAACATTCTCCATGGATTGCTTTTCTAATTTGTCATTTTGAAACAAAAATGAAACATGGACAACATCGCTCAAGTTTTTGGTCTTAAAGTTTGCATATTTTGTAGCAATTTTTATAAATGCTCATTAATTAGTCTTAGTAACATTTTAGGTCATGCATTTATCTAACAGTGTTACAAAGTTATATGGAAATTTAAACTGGGCTGTCTGTGGTATGTATGCTCTTTGATCAGTAATTGTTTTTAAAAAGCATTTGTCTTAACTTTATTCCCCCTTGAATGCAAAATGACCTTGGAGTACCAACCAACTGCATAAATTCAGAAAACAATTACACAAAAGCAAAATAATTGGAATCAAGGAATAAGTGAGTGGATGGCCAACACTTCTGGCCCATTGGAAGAATATCATTGAATTTATTTTTACTTTAGTTATTTGTTTTTTCCAGTTGCAAATCATGTAGTGTGATTATCTTTCAAGTATGTACTTTTGCAATAAAAATCTTTTCTTTGAAAAGCAATTTAAGCTTGGTAGAGAAAGAGAAATAAGAAAGGAAGGAAACCAAAGAATACTTAGACAGAAATTTGTTTGAGTAAATGCCTAGGGTAGAACATTATCATGCCAACTAGCCAAAGATAAACTTAGCATTATCTCTATCTCCAAGATACTCAGGCAATTGACCACTTAGTAAAAGGAGAGAGAAATAAAAAGTAGTGAGGAACACTGGCAGGCCTTTTCCCTCTGAATGGATTCCACCACAAAGAGAACTGGCCTTGTTAAGTGCAGGATTGATACTGGACAATGACAGCAGGTGTTCATTTGGATGAGAATTCAGCCCAAATTTGCTAGACTCTGTCCCTCTGGCTCTACCCCAAGGGGCCTAAAGGAGTACTGCCAGCTGCTGCCAACTTCCTCAGCAGTCATTGTTTTAGAGACACTTAAGACTCTCTAATGAGAGATCACATATGAAAATGCAAATGTGGCATTTTTATTTTATCCTTTCTGCCTCTGTGTGATATAGTTTTGAAGGAGCAAAACCCACTTTTGAAGCTTCACTTCAATTTCTAGCATAGATAACCTGAATTCAGATCAGGTTTTGAGTTCTAGGCCGTGTGCCTTTCAACAAATTGGTTTAGCATCCAGAGTCAGGGCTTCCTTATGTTTAAAGAAAATATATCCACTCTGTTATAATGGTGATTTAATGAAGCTATTTCACAGAGCAAATTTTATTTAGTCAGGATGCTCATGTGGTTCATGAGCATGCTAGAATGTCCTTGAAAGTAAATTGGATGCTAAAACATGCTTATAATGTTGCATAATTTTCAAATATGTATTTCCTGGCTTTTAAATTGATTTTATTATTTCCTTCACTTATAAAAAGTTTTATTTTAAGTTAATTAAATTTAAGAAGTAAAATTAAATATATCAACTCCATTGAAACAAAATAAATTTACATTTCACAGTTTTATTTCAACAGTAATTTGAGTGTGATTTTTGGATAGATGTAGTTACACATATATAAGTGCTTATTAAATGAAAGAATTTTTATATTTGAATCTATGAATCAGCTTCTAGCCATGTCTGTCTTAGCTACTCCTCCCTTGATACCCTTCTACGGGTGTTATTTCTGTTTATATATTGTTACAATAATAGTGCCTTAACTTAGAGAAGACCTTGGACTTCTGATTGCAGACTATTATTAGCATTTCATTGTTTTGAATTTTGTAATTTTTCCACAATTTGGACCAGTTCAGTGAGGCTGGTCACAGCCATGTGATTCTCTGTGACCATGTTGCAGAACAAAGTGGCACTTATGTGTGAGATAAGAATTATATGTAACCTAGAGCCTGACTTACTCCCTCATCTCCCTACATTGTTTCCATTCTGACAAGTCCTTTGGGAAAGGGACTGCTATAAACTGAAAGGGAAGAGTTGGTATCGCTCCACTGAAAGTGCGGATACACTTGAATCTGAGTGGCTGCATCACTGAAATTGGTGAAAAGTTCACTTTGTAAGGATGGTTATGGAAAATCATATAAGGTATACAAGATACTGGAGTATGTAACCTGAGGCTTTTTGCTACTCATAACTCCATAGGTAAAGTGTTAGGGTTTGGTTACCACATCTAGTACAGAAGTTATATAGAATTTATGACCATGAGAGGAAAAATCATCCAGTCCAGGGCAACTTTTCAAAGAGATAGCCAAGAATATAAGAACTTTGATTTTAACTTCCCCTTTTTATATCTTTTACTGTGGAACTTAGTTGGTCAATTCAATTAGAAACAAGGGAACAAAGAAACTATGACGTTGTCTGTGGCGGTTTGAATGAGCATGGCCCCCACAGGCTCGTTTACTTGAATATTGGTGTCCAGTTTAGAACTGTCTGTTAATGATTAGAGGGTATGGCCTTGTTGGAGGACGTGTGTCACCAGAGGTAGGCTTTGAGGTTTGAAATGCCCATTCTGTTCACAGTTTTTGCGCTTTCCCTCTGCCTTGTGAGTGGTTGTGTGCCAAGCTACTGCTCCAGCCCCACACCTGTCGCCAGGCTCCCTGCCATTATGACCGTGGGCTCACCTTCTGAAACTAAGCCCATAATAAACTCCTTTTTTTTCTATAAGTTGCCTTATTCATGGTGTCTTATCACAGAAATTGAAAAAATGACTAAGATATCATCTAGACAGGACACTTCCTCGGGGGAGGGGGGCAGTAAGGTGGAAAATGTAGGAGAGATACAGAGGTGGACAGATAAAACTTGGAGCAGAGGACCCATGGCTCAATCCCTGTAGCAGAACAGAAAATCTTTGTATGTGTAGACAAGCATCAGTATAAATCCATGAGAAAGAACTGACACTATTATTAAGATAGTGAAAGTATTAGTAAGTATAAACTATGTGCACTAAATGTTTAGTATATACAAAAAACTTTAAATGAATGAAATAGAAAAGCTATTGCATGGCATCTGAAAATTTTCTAAGTTGAAAAAAACAAAATCTAAAATGAATTAATATATCAGAAATCTTCAACTGATTACTTTGAGTTTCAACTACAAAATAGAACACCCATACCTAAAAACATGGGCTAGAATAGGAGTATCTATTTTATATTCCAAATAATCTCATTACAGTCCCTCTGATTTACATATATGTCACACAGAAGAGCTCTGGAAACTGGGACGCCTGAGTTAGGATCTTGGAAACTAACACTTGTCCTTAGCAAAGCTGGAGATGCCTGCCAAGAAGAGCCCGTAAATGCTAAGTCTCACTATTGCTCCGTCTTGCACAAAACACATGGTATTAGAACTGCCAGAAACTTCTGGAACAATTTCTTCAAATAATTAGCCTCAAGTTTTGAAATAAATTTGTAGAAGAAATAATAATTTATCGACATATTAAACTATAATTATGTGACCTAAATGTTCAAAATGCTTTGCCATATACAAATTTTCTTTTACTTTGTGAATTCTTAACTTGTTTCTATTGAATGAATGAACTTAAATTTCTTCCAGAATACTCATTTTAATTAAGACTTTCTGGACTTGGAGGCCTACATTGTATGGAGAACACAATACAAATGATTAGTTGTATTATATGTTCAATACGTAAGAGGAATAGTCCTGCAGGATTATGAGACTGCAGGAGTAATAGGAACTTTTTTTGTTCTTTGCAATTCTTCTCATGTGTAGGTGTGTATATGATTTCTCCCCCTCAGCCCTTTGCTCTCTTTTGTTCCCCTTTCTCTTTCTACGTGTGTGTGTGTGTGTGTGTGTGTGTGTGTGTGTGTGTGTGTGTGTGTGTATGTTTACATAAACTGTATGCTTGTGATGAGGAAGTCATTGTTCAATATTGTGAATCTTACTTTAATCCCCCTTCCACTCTATTCTTTGAGGCATGTCTCTCAGTGAAACCCAGAGTTTGTCAATACGGGATCCAGGGAATCTCTATCTATGCCTTCCAAGGATGAATACAGGCAGGCTACTAGACCCACCTGGCATACACATGAGATCTTGGGAGCCAAACTCCATCTTTTATCTGTGCAGCAACTGCTTTAATCCTGAGCCATCTCTTCAGCCCATAATAGCTTTAATTAAAGTTGATCATGTGATCAGCAGATCTCTTTCTATAGGACCTCATGTGAGGAAGAAAGAGTATATCATTATATCATTGGCAAAGAAACTGGAGCTTCAGTAGCAAAGAAACTGTCAGACCATACCTGTTACTGAAAAAAATAAAATGTCTAGTAATTTTACAGTTTTGATGGACCTGGCAAGGAAATTAAAGTCAGCCCAGAGCCTGACATAAACTTTAAATTACGAAGGACCATGTTGTTACAGTTAGGCCCACACATCACCTTTTTGCAGCCATCACATAAATATAACACCAGTAACACAGACACTGAGAGAAACAATCAATCAATGGGACCTCTTGAAACTGAGAAGCTTTTGTAGAGCAAACGATATGGTCAACAAGGCAAAGCAACAGCCTACAGAATGGGAAAAGGTCTTCACCAACCCCACATCTGACAGAGGACTGATATCCAGAATATATAAGGAACTCAAGAAATTAGACATCAAAATGCCCAACAGTCCAATTAAGAAATGGACTATAGAACTAAACAGAGAATTCTCAACAGAGGAAACTCAAATGACTGAAAGACATTTAAGGAATTGCTCAACATCTCTAATCATCAGGGAAATGCAAATCAAAACAACGCCTATCAGAATGGCTAAGATCAAAAACACTGAAGACACCTTATGCTGGAGAGGATGTGGAGCTAGGGGAACTCTCCTCCACTGCTGGTGGGAATGCAAGCTTGTACAACCACTTTGGAAATCAATATGGCACTTTCTTAGAAAATTGGGAATCAATCTCCCCCTAGATCCAGCTATACCACTCTTGGGCATATACCCAAGGAATGCTCAATCATATTACTAGAAGATTTTGCTAGAGTTATTCTCATAGATTCCAGAGAGTTTTCACAGAACTAGGTACTCTCTCTCTCCATACCTCCCCTTCTCCCTTTCCCCACTTGATCCCTCCTATTCTCATCCCAACCCACCCCCAGTCCATGTGCAAAATCTGTTTTTGGGAGAAGAAAGATATAAACTACAGAGTAAGAATTATATCACAAGATTTGATGTTTAAGATATATAGTAGATACTGGCAAGATTTATGAAATGGTCAGGGTCTATACATTTTTTGGTTAATTGTCCTCTATTCAGATGCCTTTAGTGAAGTAGAATAATACCAGATATAGATACTGGAGTCCCTTCTGTGACATTATGCTTTGAATAGTAGTGTTTTAACATGTGTTTAAGCACTATAATAACAGCTTTCCTGTGTATTTAGTGCAGTTTTATAGAAAGAATTAAAGAAATGTATTAGCATAATTGCATTCAGTGTTAGTGTCAATCTTACAGGGCAAATATTAGTAATTTTGGTTTGTTGAGAGAAGAAACAGGAGCAGAGAGATGATATGCAAGCTACAGGGTTAAACTGTTGATCTTACTGCAAAACAGCTATGTTCATATCAGCATTGTTTGTAATAGCCAAAACCTGGAAACAACCTAGATGCCCTTCAACTGAAGAATGGATAAATAAAATGTGGTACATATACACAATGGAATACTACTCAGCAGAGAAAAACAATGACAAATGGATGGATCTAGAAAAAATCATCCTGAGTGAGGTAACCCAGACTCAGAAAGACAAACATGGTATGTACTCACTCATAGGAGGATATTAGATGTGGAACAAGGATGACTGGACTGCTACTCACATCACCAGTGAGGCTACCTGGAAAACAGGACCCCAAGAAAGACAAGGGGATCACCCAATGACGGAGAAATGGAAGAGATCTACATGAACAGCCTGGACATGAGTGGGGGTAATGAAGGGCGAGAGTCGAGGGAAAGAGTGTTTGGGCGAGTGGGAGATCCCAGCTGGATCAAGAACAGAGAGGGAGAACAAGGAATAGGAGACCATGGTAAATGGAGACCACATGAGACTAGGAAGAAGCAAAGTGCTAGAGAGGCCCACAGAAATCCACAAAGATACCCCCACAACAGACTGCTGGCAATGGTCGAGAGACAGCCCGAACTGACCTACTCTGGTGATGGGATGGCCAAACACCCTAATTGTCGTGCTAGAAACCCCATCCAATGACTGAGGGATCTGGATGCAGAGATCCATGGCTAGGCCCTGGGTGGAGCTCTGGGAGTCCAATTAGCAAGAATGAGGAGGGTTTATATGAGCGAGAATTGTTGAGACCAAGGTTGGATAAAGCACAGGGACAAATAGCCAAATGAATGGAAACACATGAACTATGAACCAATGGCTGAGGGGCCCCCAACTGGATCAGGCCCTCTGAATGGGTGAGACAGTTGATTGGCTTGATCTGTTTGGGAGGCATCCAGGCAGTGGGACCAGGTCCTGTGCTCATTGCATGAGTTGGCTGTTTGAAACCTGGGGCTTATGTGGGGTCGCTTGGCTCGGCCTGGGAGGAGGGGACTGGACATGCCTGGACTGAGTCTACCAGGTTGATCTCAGTCCTCGGGGGAGACTTTGCCCTGGAGGAGGTGGGAATGAGGGGTGGGCTGGGGGGAAGGGGAGAGGGGTGGGAGGGGGGAGAACAAGGGAATCCATGGCTGATATGTAGAACTGAATTGTATTGTAAAAAAAAAAAAAAATCTTCTAGTAATAGTGGATATGGAGTCTGAACTGGCCATCTTCTATTACCAGGCAAGGCTCCTAGACTCTTAGCAGTGGGACTGGGACATCAACCCAGCCAGAAAACCCTTAATCTAGAATTTGTACTGCGTGCAAGATATACTGGGGCAATGGTGGCACAGAACTTGTGGGAGTAGCCAACCAAGGATGGGTCCAACTTGAGGCCCATGCCAGGAGAGGGCACCCATACCTGACACTTCCTGGATGGTCAGAAACCAGAGGCAGGAGAGCCTAGTGACCCAGGATAGAACCAAACAGGACTGGCACACACATAAAAAAGTCAATGAAATGATCGGTAATGATATTCTCCTATATACATAGGTCAGTTCCTAGCCCAATTGTCAATCAGAGGGGCCTTATCCAAAAACCAATGGGAACAGACTCACAGCTAAACAGTAGGTGGAGTCAAGTGATCCCTGCAGAAGTGGGGAAGGAAGGATTGTAGGAGCCAGAGAGGATGAGGACACCATGAGAACATGGCCCCAAGAATCAATTAAGCGTAGCACATAGAGACTCACACAGGTTGAAGGGACAAACATGGACCCTGGGTGGGTCCAAGCTGCGTCCTTTGCATGTACCTTGTGGTTGTTAGCTTAGTGTTCTTGGGAGACCCCCAAAGTGGGAATCGGGGTGTCCCTGACTCTTTTGCCTGCTCTTGGACCCTTTTCTTCCTACTGGGTTGCCTCATCCAGCCTTGATATGAAGGTTCGTGCCTGGTCTTATTGTAACATGTTTGGTGGACATCCCTGAAAAGCTTACTTTGTTTTGAAGGGAAACTAAGTAGGTGTAGATCTGGGGGGAGAAAAAAGTGGAGGGAGGGACTAGGAGACCTGGAGCAATGGAAACCTGTGGTTGGCACATAATATATGAGAAAAAAAAGAAAAACAAAAGACAAATCGATGAACTTAAATAGCTAAAATCTTATAATCACAACACTTGCCTGAGATGTTGACTTAATAAATGTCAGGTCAATGCCACGTATTTGAAATTATCTTTCCTTAGTCCATCACTTATGTGTGTTTCAATGTTTCATATCGATCTTCAAAGATTGTTGTATCTTTTTCAGTTCACATCTAAATAATGGATCCATGAATTACATTTATGTCTGAATTTGGTTAATATTGAATCATTTAGTCTGGTAATAGCTGCAAACGTGTCATATAATTTCATTAAATCTGCAAATAAAACTTGTTTTAAACACTAAGGGTGTGGACCTGTGATAATACCTGTCACATTGTCATGCATATCATGATGCTCAGTTTTCAAAATAAATGCAATTAAGCTTCTGTGTGCTATAGTTTGATTTCTCAGTTGCTATTATAAACACAATGACCAAAAACAACTTGGGGAGAAAAAGGTTCCAATAGATTACAGTTGGTCACAGAGGGAAGTCAGGGTAAGAGTTCACAACAGAATTCTGAAGGCACTATCTGAAGCAGAGACCATGGAGGAACTCTGCTTACTGGCTTGCTCCCCTTAGCTTATTTAGCTAGCTTTCTTAGACAATCTAAGCCACCTGCCTAGTACCTGCACTACTCACAGTGGTTTGGGACCCCCTTCATCAATTAAAAATTAAGAAAAAGGCTCACAGACATTCCCACAGGCCAATTTTATGGAGATAATTCTTTAGCTGAGGTTGCCTTTTTCGAAGTGTGTTATGTTGGCCAGCAAAGATATGCCACCACACCATGGAAGGCCATTAGCATTCCACTTGGGTTGTGAATGACCATGATGTAGGCAATAATCAATAATTTAAGATTTCAAAGGAGGAAGGAGAGGAGGATATAGACAGAAGTTTCTCTGTTCTGCCTAGCCCCACGGTTTGGACGAATCTCTCCCATCTGTGGTCCCACAGCCACTTGTAAAATAATTACCCAGAGGCTAATATTAATTACAAACTGTTTGGCCAATGGCTCAGGTTTATCATTAACTAGTTATTATAACTTAATTCAACACATTTCTATTTATCTATGTATTGCCATGTGGTTTTGTGGCATTATCTGTGTTCCATTACATCTTGCTCCCCCGGGAGCACTCAGTTGTCTCTCTGACTCTCCCCTTCTTCTTCCTGTATCTCTGCTTGGATTCCCCACCTGGCTCTATTCTGCCATGCCATAGGCCATAGCAGCTTCTTTATTAACCAATGGTAACAACACATATTTTCACAGCGTACAGAAAGACCATCCCACAGCAAGAGGAAGTGAACATAAACGAAGAGAGGAAAAATCTAAGAAAGATACAAAATTATTAATGGGACAGCGACGAACATGGTTGAACAAGTGTCTCTGCGGTAGGATGAAGCATCTTTTGGGTTTATGTCCCAGAGTAGTATAGCTGAATCACTGAGGTAGATTGATTCCCATCTTCCCGAGGAACTGCCATGCTGATTTCAAGAGTGGCTGTACAAATTTGCAATCCTAGCAGCAATAGATGAGTGTTCCCCTTATTCTACATTCTAGCCAGCATAAGTTGTCACTTGTTTTATTAATCTTAGCTGTACTGACAGGTGTAAGATGAACTCTAAAAATAGTTTTGATTTGCATTTCCCTGATGGCTAAGTATATTGAACATTTCTTTAAGTGTTTCTCAGTCATTTGAGTTTCCTCTTTTGAGTATTCTCTGTTTAGTTCTGTACCCCATTTTTTAAATTGAGTTATTTGTTTTTTTTGATATCCAGTTGTACGAGTTCTTTATATAATTGTGGATGTTAACCCTCTATCCAATGTGCAGTTGTTAAAAATCTTTTCCCATTCTGTAGGCCCCCACTTTGTCCAGATGACAGTGTCTTTTGCCAGGCAGACATTTTTCAGTTTCATGAAGTACCATTTACTAATTGTTGATCTTATTGCTTGTACTCACAGTGCTCTGTTCAGAAAATCATTTCCTGTATCAGTCAATTTAAGGCAATCCCATTTTCTCTTCTATCAGGATCAGTGTATCTGGTTCTATGTTGAAGTTTTTGACCCACTTGGAAAGGTGATGAGTATGGATCTATTTGGTTTCTTCTACACACATCTGTCCAGCTTGATCATGATCATTTTTTTGAAGATGCTGTCTTTTTTCAAGTATGTGTTTCTGGCTTCTTTATCAAAAATTATATGTTCATAGGTGGCAGATTTATGTCTGGATCTTTAATGAAATTCCATTGATCAATGTGTCTGTTTTTAAGCTAATTCCATGCAGATTTTCTTACTACAGCTCTATAGTACAACTTAAAATTATGGAGGGTGATACTTCCAGCAGTTTTTTAATTATTAAAGATATTTTTCTAACTAACCTGGGATTTTTGTGTTTCCTATAAAGCTGAAATTGTCCTTTCAAGATCTGTGGAGAACTGTGTTGTAATTATGGTGGGGATTGTTTTGAATTTTGAGATTGCTTTTGGAATGATTGCCATTATCACTCCATCAGTCATATCAATCCATGAGCACAGGTAGTCTTTCCATCTTCTACAGCTTCTTTGTTCAATGTCTTTATAATGTTTTTATTATACAAGTCTTTCACTTGGTTAGAGTTACCCCAAAATATTTTATATTATTTGAGGTTACTGTGAATGGTAATGTTTCCCTGATTTCTTTCTCAGTCTGTCATTTGTATATAGGAGGGTGACTGATTTTTGAGTTAATTTTTATCTACCTACTTTGCTAAAAGTGTTCATTAGCTATAGGAGTTTCCTAGTGGAATTTTTAGGTTCATTTATGTATACTATCTTATCATCTGCAGACAACAATTCTTTGATTTTCTCCTTCCCAATTTGTGTCCCCTTGATCTCCTGCAATTGTCTTATTGCTCCAGTTAAGACTTCAAGTACTATATTTAATAAGGATGGTGCAAAAAGACAGCCTTGTATTGCTCTTTATTTTAGTAGAATTGCTTTGTGTTTCTCTTCATTTAAGTTGCTGTTGGCTGCAGGGTACCTGTAAACTGTTTCCCTTGTATCCCTAATAGCTACAGAACTTTGATCATGAGGGGGTGTTTGAATTCTGAATCTAAGGAGAGGATCATGTTTTTTTTTTCTATGTTTACTTAAATGGTGGATTACATTTATCAATTAACATATATTGAACCATCCCTGCACCTCTGGGAGGAAGCCTATTTGACCATACTTAATGATCTTTCTGACATTCTTTGGGATTCAGTTTGCAAATTTTTATTGAGTTTTTTTTTGTATCTATGTTTATGAGGGAAATTGGTCTGTAATTCTCTTTCTTTATTAGATACTTATGTGGTGTGGGTATCAGGATAATGGCTGCCTCATAAAATGAATTGGACAATGTTCCTTCTGCTTATATTTTGGAGAATTATTTGAGGAGTATTGACATTAACTCTTTTTTGAATGTCTTATAGAATTCTAGGCTACAACTATCTGGCTCTGGTCATTTTTGGTTGAGACTTTTAATGACTAATATTAGGGGTTATAGTTCTGTTTAAAATACTTATCTGATCTTGATATATTATTAATAGTCAAAAATTGGAAACAACTCAAATGTCCTTCAATAGAAGAATGGATAAAGAAAAAAATGTGATTATACGATGGATTATTACTCAGCCATTAAAAAATGAAATCATTAAATTCACAGGTAAATGGACGGAACTAGAAGAAATGCTAGTGAGGTAACCTAGACACAGAAAGACGGGTATGTTTTATATTCACTGATCTGTGGGTATTTGCTCTTAATTCAGTGATAACCTAGCTAAAATCTGTAGACCTTCAGAGGTCAGGTATAGAGTAAGGGACAGTGAGGGTAGATAGGTCTATTTAGGGAAGAGAAACAGAAAAAAATCCTTTTGGATGGATGGTGGTGACTGGAATGAGAGACTCAAACGAAGTGGGCAAGGAGAAAAGGGGATGCAGGAGTGAATACGGCAAAGACGCCTAAGTTACTGTGGAAATCTGATTATATATATATATATATATATATATATATATATATATATATATATACATATATGCCATCTAAATGAAATCACCAAATAATGATGGAGGAAGACAGCCCCAACTGGACATCTCTTGTTACCAAATTAGTCTTCAAGTCCTGGGATTGGGTTACATCTAAGTGAATTATTTGTCAGTGGGATGTATTGGGAATCCACAGACAACTCAGGTTATTGTCAATACTAAAGTTTACTCTCTACAAACTGATGGAAAGGATGTATTACTGAAGACACAAGCTAAACCACTCACTGAACTTGGAAAAGTCAAGCTGGTGCCTATTCAGAACCTTCACTCCTACATTCTGGTGTCTTTGGTAATGGAAGGTCCTCCACATGCTACCGTAAGAGAAGCATAAACAGCAACCCATTCACCAACCCTTTAATTACAATGGTTTCCTTCCTGCAAAATATGCTAGGGCAGTAGTGGCACAAAGATTGAGGTGTAACCAATCAATATCTGTTCTGAATAAGGCCCCTCATCAGATGTAACTCATACATGACACTGCTTGGATGACTAAGATCCTGAGACTAGTCCAGGAATCTAGGGTAAAACCAAATACTATTCTCCTAAAAACAAACAAACAATACAACCAACCAGACAAACAAAATACAGCAATAAAATGACGGTTAATGATATTTTCTATACTCATAGACCTGTGCCTTGCTCAGTAATCATCAGAGATATTTCCTCCTGTAGCAGATGGGAAATGATACAGACACACATTAGATATAATTGAAAGAGTGAGAGACCTTGGAAAACGCAGCCCTAAATAGGACATCTCCATCCAATCTCTCTCCTCAGGGATCAAGGAATCAAATAGAAGAGACAGAGAGCATAAGAACCAGAGGGGATGGAATAGACCAAGAAAACAGGCCCACTAAATCAACATGATCAAAGCTCATATGAACTTCATAGACTGAGGCATCATGCACAGGGCCTGTACCAGTCTGTACCAGGTTCTCTGTATATATATTATGGCTTCTAGTTTAGTGGATTTTTTTAAAAATTTTTATAAAATTCCTACATGGGTGAATGCTTAGGCTTCTGTTTCTTGTGCCTTCTCTTGGACTCTTTTCCTGAATGCTGATGTGTTAGTTTTTGTTTTATTTTATTATAAAAAAGAAAAAATACAGAAATTCAGTTTTCTATTATTAGGAATGAGATAAGATCTCAAAGGTGGGGAGAACAGTATACTGTATCTGAAATTAAGAGAGGTCTCCTGGAGTGTTACATCAAATTAAGGCATTAGTAGTATATGTGGACAGAATTAGAACTAATAGAGAATACACAGTAAAAATGTAAATATTCATCAGCACAAATGAATGCTAAGAGTATCAAGTTTGCATTGAAGAAAAAGAAAAATATATAGCTTTGGTTTCACTGTCCTCATTAAATTTAGAAGGGATCAGATACTGTTTTAGAGGAAAATGTTTCCATGATTTAATATATTTACATACATTAATTCATTTTTGTGTATGTGTGTGTTGGCACAGCAGAGGAAAACTCACAGGAGCTGGTTCTTTCCTTCCATTAGTTGGGTCCAAAGCTTGAACTCTGATCAGGAGGCTTGGTAGCAAGTACATTTACCTGATAAGCAATTTAATTAGCCTTCTTTATTTGATTTATAAAATCTGTATCATAAGTCATCAAATGGAGCACCCAAAACAGAACACTGAATATACATGTCTATATGTAGATAATAGATATCTGTCTGCCTGTGAGGCATACTTCCTGAAAGTTTCAAGCTTTATTATAGGAATATTTTTCAAACATGATCATATTCTTTATATTTAAAATTATTTTATTTATAGCTTGATTGATTTGAATAAGATATCTCTGAATGACAGCTCATAGCATGTTTATTCGGCTACCCACTTCATCTGGCTAGCCATCTGCCTGACTCATAGCAAATGAATCCTAGGTTGCTTTGTAACTGTTAATGGACATTCAAGCATTACTTTTTCCATTGACCACTGCCACTACCTTGCTTATAAGAATGTGGATATAATCCCTGAAAGGTATAGTAAATAATCTGAAAACATGATGATAAAACCATTGCTGAGAACTTCAGTGGTTGTGGGGAAGGGTGTGTCCTACAAAATATCAGTGTTAGTGACAAACTATTGTCAGGAATCACCCTTACTGCTACAATGTCTCCAGTTCTGTGGAAGCACAGAAAGGGCCAGTCAATCATCTACAAGCCCCTCTGCTGCTTTTGTCCAGCTAACTTCACCCTTTGTGTTCTGTAAAGAAGCCTTCACGTTCAGACTGAATCTCTAGAGTAAAGCACAATATGAGACAAAATTGTAGTCCCCAATGGTCCATGAAGAGAGAGCAGGGGGAAAGAAGAATATCACTTATCTGGAACACACCTTGTAGGGTCATACCATGGAGAATAAAATAAATACCAAGACAGTGACATGATGTAAGGGAAACCAGTTAGTTCAAAATTAGAGCCTAAGGACTAGAGAATGGACAGGACAGGAAAGGTCCACATAAGAGCAATAGCCAAAGGAAATATGAATAGAAATTAAACATTCAAATCTTCTCCAAAATAGACTTCAAATGTCATTTCTGTATAAGCTGCTCAGATGTTTCATTTGTTTATCCATTTTGTAGTTTTAAATATTTAAAACAGTTGTTCTGTGAAACCTGTTTATGTATGCAATTATTTTTCCTGACAAAATATACCAGAAGAAGAAACATATAAAATAATTTTCATAAGTATAGACTTGAGAACCATGGTAATGGCACAAGGTGTTCAGTCCCTGCCCTGTAAGTGTGATAAACAAAGATCAATTTGGATGACTTGGCAACATACCAGAAATCCCAATATTCAAAAGACAGTCAGAGGATTTCCAGAGCAAGTTGACCAGCTAGACTAACTGAAAGGAAGAAGTCTGGGTTCAAATGAATGATTATTCCTCAATATATAAAAGGAGGGGAGTAATCAAATAAGACACACAACACAACATAAACCTCTGCATATGTGTACATGCATGTACACCTGCACAGATGTCTGTATTTGTACAAATATGAACACACATACAGCAAACACACAATACTCACATATAAATATGGAAATACAGGCATGAGTATGTATAATGTTTCATCTTGGAGTTAATCTTCTAATCTTCTCTTCACAGATATTTAATTATTCTTGCCAGTCCATGGGATGAAATACATTTTCAAAGACTCTCTGAGACTGATGTCTTTCCCAGGTCTGAATTGACTGGCTCTGACTTGAATTTTGAATCTGCATTGACTAAGGTTATTTCACACAGGACTGACAGGAAGGAATTTCATGCCTCTACCATGTCCAAAAGCCCCTGACTAGGGCTGTTGTAGGTTATTATTTTGATAGTCATATTGTCAAATTGCTTTCTAAATGTCTATGTTTATATCCATAGACTTGTCCTGTTCATGACACATAAATATACTCTATAATAATTACTCCATGACATAAAATTTTACACTCAAAGTTTGTTATGGAAGCACTCTCCACCACCCAGTAACTCTACTGTTATATAAATATACTTCAAGGAGCCTACTCACATTTAAATATCTTTAAATATTGTTTTTTACTTCTGTTTCATAATCATTTATTTCTGATTGCTAAATATGTAAGTAATTTCATACTAAAGTACTTGTACTAGCAATCTCCAAATAAGAATCAGTGTTCACAACAAAAGGCAAAAATAGGTGCTAAGAAGTGAAAATTATTTTGATAGTCTATATTCAAAAGCAGTAAATAAAAAATTGTTAGGAGCACAAAGCCAGAGTCAAACTTGAATGGAGTTGAAAGCATAACTTTAGTTTTGCAGATTGTAGTTTATTGTATTAACAATAGTCAAATTTTGAAAAAAGTGGAACCATCTTTGTGTATTTATGTAGTCATGATCATTTTTAACAAATACATTTTGAATGTTTATTCTGTGCAAACTTTGAGAGGCATATTTACCTACTTTGAAAAAAGTTTTGTATCAGATTTCGCAAAGTAGTTCTAGGATTGGGTTCCAAATATGTATTAAATTATATTTGTTTAAGTAAATTATGAATTATAAATGGACTTTTATGTTCTATATTTCTATTTGAAGACAAGAGGAAAAGATAGTAATCCAATACTTGATGAATCAATGAATGCTAAAAGTATAAAGTCTTCTAAAATTATGAAGTCTTCTATCATGAAAACTTCATACATCACAACTCTAAGAGGAAACAGAAATATCATAGTTTCACTTCATGTCAACCTATAAAACAGAGCAATTAGGCTGAATTGCCACCTTATACCCATTCCATCATCCAATATCGTATATGTGAACCTGTGTATGGCTGAAAGGTTATTTTAGTACAAAAGTATCAGTTTCAATGTTTAAAGGTCTCTGAAGGTTTAAAATACTTTAAAATGCCTTTATATAATGTTATAAAGAAAAGCCTTCCTTTATTTGGACCAGTATACAAATAAAATATGGTGGCCTTTGAAATTTTGTCTTTAAAATAGAATTTCTACTGTATTAATTAATTTATCATTTATTTATTTATAATTTTATAAATGAACCAGATTTCTGACGTTTTATTCAAAGCATGTGAATAGCTTGAAACAGTCTCCATTTAATTCTTGAGATGTAGTCTGTTTTCTGCCTTTTGATGGATGATAGCTTCCACTGCCCCAGTGATAAAAATTATGTTTTTGTACATGTAACAATGCAAAATTAAACTAAGCATTCATCTTTTACTTTTTTCAAATTAGCAATACACCTAACACAATCGAGTTCCCTTACGAAGAACAACCTCCTTAAACTGGCTTCACAAACAGAATATTATGGGGTGCATTGGATTGAAATGTTTTGCCAGGCAAAACACCACTCGCTTTCGGACATCAAATATGCAAAGCAAGCAGCGAGATGAGAGCTCCTTTGACATTTGCACATTTTCAAAATGACACATTTGGAAAGCACTGCTTTGCTTCCATGATTTAGTAAAACCAGTTTTTACTGGTAAACTATCTGCTGTTCATTTCCTTTAGCATGAAAAGGGCAAAATAAGAGAGCCAACATTTAAGACCACTAACATTTGCAAGCCTGATGGGTGTATGATTCATGATTTTATGATCAACAGTAGTTACACTCGATTAGTAATACTCCCCAAAACCTCTGAGGAAAGCCGAGCAGGTGATGGGTATTTCAAATTAAATTGACTGACATTGTTGACATCATCACAATCAAATTATCAGTTCTTTATAACCGAAAATAAAGCCTCAACTATATCCCTGTGTGTTTCAAGCTGACCCATAAGGTCTAGAGGTAGTGTTCACTAATCAGTGGCACCATGGAATTCAGAGACAAATTCTTCCTGAGACACACAATGGGGGCATTTTAATAAATGAACACATAAGAATCTATAATACCATTACACAAAGAGAACCACAATAATGGTCAACACATGGCTTTTTAAAATGCATTATTTGTCACTAAGTAGAATGTCATTATAACAAGAAACCTTTTGTGCTTTAAAAGGGTATGTTTCTCAGTAAAATATTTATGCTTCTAGAAATTACCAGACTGTATAGCTCACCTATAACAATTTCACTTTTATTACATATAAATTGTAAATTATTTCTTTTAAATTATTAATGCAATAGAAAAGAGAATTGTTCAGGCAATAGTCTTCTCAAAGGACTGCAAATAGATGAAACAAAACCAAGATGACAATTTCAGCATTTAAAATATACACATGATAATTCAAACAAATGTTATGACATTTAAGATAATGAAACCCTTCATTTATTCTACTATCTGGTATGAGTTTTATTTCACATATAAGGAGTCAGAACAGATGTCCAAGTATTATAATGCCAAAAGAAAGTTAGGGCATATCTTCACTAGTACCCTCTGAGCAGCCGATAGTGTCTCTTTAAAGCTGCCATGCAGCCCTTTAAAACAGCTCTGCAAGACCCATCCTAAGACACACGCTCGACCAAGCAGTCTCCAGAAGGAGAACAACAAGGTTCAGAGAAACCCTCTGAGCCATGTGAGTTACATGATACTGACATGCCTAATCTCTGCAATCGGAAAATGAATAATTGCAAATTTGTTACTAACTACCCCTTCTCTGGGGGGAAAATGGTTGGGTAATTACTAAAGAGAAAAACTGATGTTAAAAATTGTTGGAGACTTTTTGTAGTGAATTAATTCTAATCAATATACTTATTGACTATACAGTGAACTAATGACTTCCTTAAATAACATGGGTACCCATTATTGTTGACATTCAAATTAATATTTAACCTAACGACTCACATGCTTTTTAAAATTTCACTGAAGTAGCATTTTCTTGTCTATTCTTTAAATACAGAGGCCGTGCTTCATCAAACATGCACATGCTGGGTTTTTTTCCCTCTGTTTACAGTGTAAATTGTAAAAGCAATGTCCATATGGTCAAATGTTTAATAAGGGCTTGGAACAGTTTGTGCATGGATTTATGAAGAAAGATATAGTAGCTTATACAACAGGAGAAGATGTGGATGGGTACAATGGGCCTTCTATTCCCATACCCAAATGTGCTTTGGGTTTCTCTTACAGTGAAGAGTGACAAAGTAAAAACAAGTAAAAAGCAGTTCTATATGGCACAATACAATTGTTATATATGGTCATTTTTTTTTATCAAACTTACTTTGAGGTTATTTCCTGAAGAATGTTTAGCAACCACTTATTATATGCCACATACCAAACTAGATTCTTAGACGATAAAAAGAAGTTGAACCTATGTCTTGCATAGGAAAGTCATATTTATAAAGCTCTCATTCTGTTTAACATCTTAGTTTTTATAAAACTTAATGGGAAAGAATCAGTGACAGTAAAGCATGGATATTTTCTGAAATTCTTGAAAATAGCCGAACTTTTCTTTCACATTAATGCTGAAAATTGAAGAAGTAGAGTTTCTTCCAATATAATAATTTGGTAACTAGTACATTGTTTTGGTTATTTTTCAGGCCCATATACAGGGAAGGAAAAGGCAACATATTAGTAGAAATGCATTTCTAAACACATGTGAGGAAACCTCCAGGTCCGCTGCAGAAAGCAGTCACTTTCATCACTAGCCTTATACAGGGAGTGCTGGACCTTGTAGCTAATGCTACATGAGATTCTAAAACTCCATTTTCCTTTCATCAGAGAGGTTCTCTTTAGCCAGCTTTATTATACTCCTGAGTTCTTCCAATAGACATTGAATGGAGGGGATCAATACAGTGCTCAGCACAGTGCAGCCAAGCCAGAAAGCATCCACAGCACCCACTGTGTAACAGAGAATGCCATCTGGTGGGGAGATCCTAGACAGGATTGCCCTGTCACTCACCAATTTCCTGAAGGTTGCTATTACTATTCATTTGTTGAAGAGACTGGGACCATCAATGTGGTAAATCGTGCAATAGTGCAAAATCAGCTGGTAGTCTGAACAGTTCAGTTGCTTCCTTCTGTTCTTAGAAATGGATAACATTATTTTCATAGTACTATTGGATGCTGAAAATTTTATTTCCCATTACCGACTCTCATTCTCAGAGATCATTGGTATTCTAAGACTATCAAAACCTAAACAGAGCCTGCCAAGATGGCTTCTCAGGTAAAGGTGCTATCAAGTTAAATCCCTGAGACTCACATAATGGAAATACGTTATCCTCTGTTCTACACATGGAATGCACACCCTCCCCATAAAAATAGACATAAATAAATACATGAATATAAAACATGTAAAACCTAACGTATGCTGTACATTTATCTTAATATTAATATATATTTAGGAAACCCTTAACTATTTGTACATTTTGGATAATCTTTCTCATTAAGTTCTTTTAATTTAAAAACATGATAAATACAGACTCTCTCCCTAGCTTTGGATAGAATAGTAATTCCTCTGTAATTTGAGATGAGTATCTTTTATAGCAAATAAACATTGTTTTGGAGAAGCAAGTTTGTCTTCTTCCTCATTCCCCTTAATAACATCTGTTAAAGATGCTGACTTTGCTGAAATGTGTTTAAATCTCATTAACGTATATTCATAAATACAAGTACCCCATTTCTTAAATTGCTCTTTTAAGGGTAGATTAATACAGCCAACTTAATTAACACATAGTGTTACATAATCATACTGATATAATTTTTTATATTAGGATAAATAACAAGACATGGAATTTGAAGAACTTGAAAAGTAATTAGAAATTCAAGCTCATAGACTGAGAAAACAAAATTACTTGTACCCAGGGTTCCAATGGATCCAAGAGCAGAATGAAAGACTTGTCATTTAAAATGCAGGCATCTTTTTATATATGATGATAACTTATTTGATTGAGGTCTATTTAAAGCAATTTTCTGGAATTGTCAGTTTAATGAGTGTTTTTCTCAAAATGTATACCATTCTATCAATTTCAGATTAGAGCTTTTCTATACACTAATAAGCTTTTTGCCAGCAAAGAAAAGAGAGCCAATCTAATTTGGACTTTAATGAGACAATATTAATTCTTACAGACAAAATTTACCTATAATCTTATATTGTGGTACAGTTTCATCATTCACATTAAGGGTTCTTTGGTCCACATGTAGGGGAAATATTGTGATTGATGGGGAAAAACATAGAAAAGAGATCCACTGGAGATGAAGATGGAAAAATCTATCTTCACCCAGAGTAAGCAGTAAAGAAAACAGTAGCTTTGGAAAGTAAACATTAGAAGTCGTGCAAAGCCTGTCCCAGTGTAGAAGGACAAAGGCTGGAATGACGTTTTTATTTTCCACATGCTGAAAACATAAGTGACGTCACATTGACTCAGATGTATGGCTCATGACACTGAAAAGAAGATGTTTCTTCTTCCATAGGTTCGAAAGCTAAATGCATTTAGCCAAAATGGCATCACCCAAGCAATCTGCTAGCTCTTGAACAATCAGTGACAATAAAATACATTGTGTTTCTTTGTCCATATTTAAAATGCTTCGTATCTTAAAATTTTGAGTATACACTTTTGTTTGCTATAAATTAATGCTGGTTTTTAAGCAATAAACAATGAACCCTGTCTTGTATTTTGAAATTTATTAATATATTATCATTTAATTGTATTGGTCTAGTTTATAAGCTCTTTTAAATGTCATTATTTTAGTTAAAAATTGAAAAGTTGTTCATATTGAACTTACTAAATTTTCAACTAAATTATATACTCATATTCTTAGCACTTAAAATTGCTCATTTTCTCACTGTTTATTCATTAAATTAAACATTTAAAATTAAACGTTTGCGGTATGTTTAGTATTAGAACTTTTTATAAGATTAAAAACCTAATGTGTGTCACTATGCTCGTGTGCATGCCACATGTGTGCCCACAGAAGCCAGAAGATGAAATCAGATGCCCCTGGAACTAGAATACACAGGCTTATATGAGCTGCTGGATGATAGTGCTGTGAATCAGACCAGAGTCTTCTGTAAGAACAGCAAGCACTAAGAACAGAGGGACATTTCTTCAGGCTCGGGGTAGAGTTTTAAGTATAAAATTCCTTTTTCTTCTTCCTTAGCTATCATCTTCCCTAATGTGGAATAATAGAGTGGACAAGTTATATCTCAGCATTTTTATATATTCTGCAAAATTTCATCTTTTAAGTTCTTGTACCATCATGAACACTATCAACATTTTAAAATAGTACAAACTACTCTTAAAGACAAGCTACATGATGGAAATGTTCATGGCACCTCATATCTAAGGCAGTATGATCATGGCACCTCATATCTAAGGCAGTGTGATCATGGTGCCTCATATCTAATAGCAGTGTGATCATGGCACCTCATATCTAAGGCAGTGTGATCATGGTGCCTCATATCTAATGGCAGTGTGATCATGGTGCCTCATATCTAAGGCAGTGTGATCATGGTGCCTCATATCTAAGGCAGTGTGATCATGGTGCCTCATATCTAAGGCAGTGTGATCATGGCGCCTCATATCTAAGGCAGTGTGATCATGGTGCCTCATATCTAAGGCAGTGTGATCATGGTGCCTCATATCTAATGGCAGTGTGATCATGGTGCCTCATATCTAAGGCAGTGTGATCATGGCACCTCATATCTAAGGCAGTGTGATCGTAGTGCCTTCATATCTAAGGCAGTGTGATCATGGTGCCTCATATCTAAGGCAGTGTGATCATGGTGCCTCATATCTAAGGCAGTGTGATCATGGTGCCTCATATCTAAGGCAGTGTGATCATGGTGCCTCATATCTAAGGCAGTGTGATCATGGCGCCTCATATCTAAGGCAGTGTGATCATGGTGCCTCATATCTAAGGCAGTGTGATCATGGTGCCTCATATCTAATGGCAGTGTGATCATGGTGCCTCATATCTAAGGCAGTGTGATCATGGCACCTCATATCTAAGGCAGTGTGATCGTAGTGCCTTCATATCTAAGGCAGTGTGATCATGGTGCCTCATATCTAAGGCAGTGTGATCATGGTGCCTCATATCTAAGGCAGTGTGATCATGGTGCCTCATATCTAAGGCAGTGTTATCATGGCACCTCATATCTAAGGCAGTGTGATCATGGTGCCTCATATCTAAGGCAGTGTGATCATGGCGCCTCATATCTAAAGGCAGTGTGATCATGGTGCCTCATATCTAATGGCAGTGTGATCACGGTGCCTCATATCTAAGGCAATGTGATCATGGTGCCTCATATCAAAGGCAGTGTGATCATGGCACCTCATATCTAAGGCAGTGTGATCATGGCGCCTCATATCTAATGGCAGTGTGATCATGGCGCCTCATATCTAAGGCAGTGTGATCATGGTGCCTCATATCTAAGGCAGTGTTATCATGGCACCTCATATCTAAGGCAGTGTGATCATGGTGCCTCATATCTAAGGCAGTGTGATCATGGTGCCTCATATCTAATGGCAGTGTGATCATGGTGCCTCATATCTAAGGCAGTGTGATCATGGTGCCTCATATCTAATGGCAGTGTGATCATGGCGCCTCATATCTAAGGCAGTGTGATCATGGTGCCTCATATCTAAGGCAGTGTTATCATGGCACCTCATATCTAAGGCAGTGTGATCATGGTGCCTCATATCTAAGGCAGTGTGATCATGGTGCCTCATATCTAATGGCAGTGTGATCATGGTGCCTCATATCTAATGGCAGTGTGATCACGGTGCCTCATATCTAAGGCAATGTGATCATGGTGCCTCATATCAAAGGCAGTGTGATCATGGCACCTCATATCTAAGGCAGTGTGATCATGGCGCCTCATATCTAAGGCAGTGTGATCATGGTGCCTCATATCTAATGGCAATGTGATCATGGTTGTCTAAGACATGCTACTGAACCTCGTTGATATTGTTCCTGCTGCTAAGACATACTTCTTAAAAATCTCCTAAAAATGAACTCCATAAATGTTCTTTCATCACCTCCAGGGACTGATCCACCCTTACCTAGAGTGTGATTCTACTGAGGAGACTGAATTACAACTTTAGCTCACTGTTACCACCACTTGATGACTTCAGTGGTCTTGACATATATTGATACTTAAATAATGATCTGTATTTTGACTCATTTTCATCTATCACATAGGATTGATCCTTTCCTTAAATTGGAAGTATTCTTGAGGTAAATAGCCGAATATTATACATGGTAACCTTATTGCAAAAGTGGTTTGAAAAGGTTAGTGTGACTAACATTCACTCCTAGACTTATTTGAAGCCTCTGTAATGCAGCTTAGACTCTGCTTTCCACTTTCTTCTAGGTTCCAGTTGTTTCTATCGAAGGCAATGGAGCTAGACCACACTAGAAAGTACTGCTACAGAGAACCAGAATAAGATTCAAGATCATTGTTGTGTAGAGTCAGATGCAAGAGATAGAGAGCCAAGTCCCGTTAGAAAATGTTCGCAGAAGTCCAAAACAATGCAAGCAGAGGCCTGATCTAGGCAAAGTGGCATTAGGAGTACGGAGCAGGGGACAGATGTGAGCTAAACTAGCTGTTAAGAAGTTCCCAAAACTGCTTTCTATTAAAGTTGCCTTAGAAAATGAAAATGCACTGTTGTAAGCACTAAAACAAACACAACCAAAAAGATGTTTTCTTAACTGGGAAATTATGATGTGCAGTTATGTTTGGTATCTAAATGCAAATTTTGCATGTAGGCTGCATTTATGGAAGAACTGAAAACAACCACAATATACTATATCATAACAAAAACAAAACAAGCTAGCTGCACTTGGCATAGTAATGATAAGCCCTTTAAATTAAATCTTTATGCAGATTCTATTTTATGCTCCAAACTTTTCATGGAGCCTGTGTAATTCTGATGTGTAAACTAACAAATAGATGTGCTCTGTGCATGGAGTAGCTGGTTTGGATAGCAGCTGGCTTGGCTGCACGCCTTTCTAATGGTAATGAAGTCACACAGCTGCTAGGACAATCAGCTGGGGTTCACATTATCACTAGCTAAATGGATATCCATTGACTGGCTTCTTATCCGGACTCATTAAAGTTCAGTATTGACAAATGAAATGTAGCTCGAGGTTTACAGCAAAGATGTATCTAGAATTGAACTGGTTGGTTTCTCCCCTGTAGCTTTTTTCTTGTGATTCAAAGAATATCATTCATCTACTTGGGCTATGTGATTGCTAACACACTGTAAAATTTAAGCACTTCTTTGTATAGAGTTTTTAAAATGAACAAATATTCTGAAGTAAATCTCTAAACAAAATTTATAGTGTATAAAATAAAAATTATTAAAAATGGAGTTCAGTGAGATGTCTCAGCCACTAAAGGCACGTGCCACCAAGCCTGACAACTTAAGTTAGATCCTGGAAGTCACAGAGTGGAATGAGAGCTTACCCCTCCTTATCCTCTGAGCAGTACACGTGTACCACAGCCTTCACATAACCCCATCCCAGCACATCAAATATGTAAACACATGCTAAATTATATTAAATTATCAAGTCTTAGTTTAAAATAATTAAAACAATACAGTCTTTACAGAAACCTTATCATCAACTTTTGTGTGTAGTTTCTAATATTTGGTTGTTTCTCTAGCAGTCAACAAGTGACTGAGTACTACAAATGATTTCTCCCAGGTAACTGTGTGGTGATGTGGGATAATGTGTGATGATGCAGCTGATGTTCTTCATCGTAGGTTAACACTTTCTAAATCCGCAAAGTGATAAGAACAAGGATTCAGCACTTGCAGGGTCAGAAGTTGACAACATCAACATGTTATGACACAGCTCTTGAAGCCAGTTGTGGATCCCATGGTACACTCAAGGCACAGCAGTTAGGTACAAGGTCCCATCTTTGGCAGTCTTATCCTATTGAGCTTGTGTTTTTAAATTGTCTTTTGTTTTGTTTCAAGATGACCTGACTTTCTGAGAACATTTAAACTATATATAATGCATAATATATAATCATTTGTTTTAGACTATGACTCAGTGCCCTTTTAATTCATCTCCAAACAGTAAACAAAATTCAAGAGACTTTCTCCAAGAAGAAATGGAAGTAAAAATTGCTCAGGTGGAGCAAAAAGTCAACAGACATACAAATATATAGTGTGTTTGTTCTTTCCCATCTTTATGTAAATGTTATCTGTGCATAATCTTTATTAGACATGTTTACTGCCCAGATCTGTGTACTGCTGAATCTAAAGAGAACAATACTCTTTCAATGGCAGTAGTGTGCTTTTGAATGCTATCACTTTCAGGAATGTCCAGATATTTCTGTAGGTATTCCCAATCTTTTAGAGTGTAAATATCTTATGTCATTTCTAATTTCTATGGCATAATTAATTTCAATATGTATAATGTCTAAATCACAACGGTCCATAAAAGTACAACACACCATGACTGACCATCTTTCCTGGGAACTCAGAATCTTCTGGTAGAATTCTTTGCTTGGGGAATAAAATTCCAGACCTTTCCCAAACCAATGAAATTCAACTTACTTATGACATGGAGGATGTTGTTTCACTTGAGAAAGCAAGCCTTGATCGTGATGTACAGGAAAAACTTGGGGGAAATTAACTAGAAAATTCTTGTAGTTTTCTAGTCTTTAAATGTAGTAAGGTACCATATTTAAAGAAGAACACTTGCCAAGACCGTCCGCTATGGTGAAAGCCACTGACATTGGCATCCTATTCTCTACCCATTTTTCCGCCCACGATCGCTGCCTAGTGATGGTCAGTAGTTCACAAGAGGGAATGCTGCTTCTGGTCTGGAGTGGTTACATAATCCAAGTTCATTCTTTTTGCCATCATTCCCATCTCATCTGTAGGCTGGATGATGCCAAGGTGATAATATACTATGGCAGAAACACTCTGCTGGAACCTGATTTCTGGGTGACTTAAAGGAAGATCCTGAGCAGAGGAATAAATATGACATTACACCAGTGAAATCTATAGGCCAGTTTATTATTGCTATATAACTCCCGTGTGTTTAATCTAAACAACTGTATACTATTAAATCCTTCACTCACTGGCTTAGGATGTAATATGTCTTTCTGTTATTTTTCCAAGGATTTATATTGTTTTATTTTACATCTGTGGGCCTGAATATAAATATAAATATAAATAATATATGCACTACATGTGTGTGCAAGAGCCCGGGGAGAAGAGAAGAAGGTATATAAGATCTCCTGGAACTGGAGTCACAGGCTGTTGTGAGCCACCATGGATGCTGGGAAACAAATCTGTTCATTTGGAAGAGCAGCAACTGATCTTACTCACCAAGTCATCTCTCTAGACCCTTATCCCTTCTTTTAAGATGGATATTACATGTTTTGGTTTGCTGTCAAACCTACTATGTAGCTAAGACTTATCCTTCCAATTTTGATTCTCCTGTCAATATCTCCCAAATACTGGGATTATTGGTGTATGTAACTATGTCTGAATTAGACCCATGCAATTTTAACTTCAAAGCCTAGTATCTCATTAACTGGCTCTCAGGACTTAAGAACAGCATCCAGGCTCTGATAGTTTCCTAGAGTATATTTCCAGTTTAAATTAAGTAAATACTCTGAGCACACAGTCAGTGATGATTCTGAAATATTGAATGTGCGATGTAAAAATCTCAATGGTCTCACACTGACCTAGATTATTATGGAGAATTCATGTACACTTAATATGCTAATCCATAAAAATGTTAGCAGATATTTTTATTTTGTGTCTTGCATAGATTTCTTGTTTTTTTTTTTTTTTAATTTCATTGCCATTTGGGCATTTCTGTGGATTCCATCACTACCCTCTCTCTTCAGGTATCCATGGAAGGCCATATGCTGAACCACTGTGGTACTCCCTACAGCAGGTTTTCCTCTTTACAGTCTTATATCTTATAGCATTCTACAAACCACCCATAGAAATTCCATTATGTTGGCACAAGTCTGACCAACTCACAAGGAGGCACAATGCCAAGCACACAGATGGCATAGGGGGAAAGTGCCAAAAAAACATGAGAATCAACTGTGGGTACTGATGGCATGATTCCCAGACATGGAAGTCCAAACACTTGTCCACCCTAAGCTTATAGCACATACTTACAGATATGCAGATTTGCCAACAGTAATCTAGCACTGTTAGGTTAATTTTTAAAAATATTTTTAAAGCCACCGTTGGCTCCTGAAGATAACTAGCAAGTATGCAATTATTCTGAGAAGGTTGGTGTCCAGGCTTTTCACTTTACCCAGGTGACCCCTCAAAGGACAACCAAGGAACATATTAAAAATATTATACCATCCTAGGGTGTGAATAACGGGAAAACAAATGCATTGTGAGTTACTTAGCAAATAGTAGATTGAGAACAATGTCAGTAAAGTGAGTTACAAAACCAAGTGTCATTAGCCCGGTGAGATTCCAGCTGTGGATATTAAATGCTCATTTTGGACCCTGCCTGCCTATTGAAAGAGAATCTTTTAATTTCTTTGTGAGTTAGTGGACTTTATTACCAGCCCTGGGCCTGGGAACATGCTGGACTCTCCGATCTCTGGATCCGATCATTAGCAGAGACCATCACTGCTGTTTCAGTAATTTGCCTGAAATTTCTTAACTTCTTGCCACCTAAGCTACTTTATTTCACAAAAGTTCCTCTTTTAAGAAAAATGCATTTACATAGGGGCAAGTCAGGTTTGATTATTTAGACAGGCTGAAGTGAAATCTTTACAGGAAAAGCTCTGTTGTTTCACTGTGAAAGACTCCCAGGAACACTTCAGCTAGAGCTCTCTTAGGGGTAATGATAAATCAGCTGTAGGTATATTACCCATTAGGCCAGGCACTTTATCTACAGTATCTTTTTGAGCAGTTGATGTAGAAGTCTTAAAGGCAAAGTTGAAAACACTTGAAGTATTAAACTGGGACCTAGAGAACCTATTGAGTACACAGTCCGTGAGCTATTTATTTTAATCTGGTCTTTTCACTCCAGATCCACAGTTTTTTTTTTTTTTTCAACAATCCTGTCATACTGTCAGGATACAGAATCAAAATAATTCATTTACATTAATGCAAGGGAGGATGCTACATTCACTTTCTATGTGAGCCCTAGGTGAAAACAGTCAGAGCAGCACAGTGCATTTATCTAACATGGAGACAATACTGTATCTTTTCTAAGTGGTGAAACCCTGCCACATTCCATAACATTTAGCAGACACAGACATTTCAATTTCTTCAATCAGTGGACAGCATGCTGTCATTTATGCCTTGATTCCTAGTCAGTTTATGTCAGTTAAGCTTATCTTGGTTAGCAAATACAGACTGCAAACTTCAAAACAATACCCACATGGTCATGTTGGCAAAACAGGAAACAAGATCACAAAAGCTGACGTCTGAGAGGTCCACACTATTCTTGCTTTATTTATCAGATGGCATCATTGGGCCAATTTTGACTGTCAAGAAATACAGGCCCAGTCAATGACTACCCAGAAAATATTTTTCTCGTCATCTAATGCCCTGTAAAGAAGTAGCCTTCATCTTGAAGTATAACTTATGGCCTTAGTTTATTTTAAACCTTTGAGAAAAGTCTTCCTGATATCTCTGTCTTCTTTTGTGATGTCATCAAGCAACTCCATGAATAGCCCAGCATTACCAAGCACCCTCTAATCATTTCCAAACAAAGGAGCTAATATAACAATACTATGCAGCTTTCTCCAATAATAATTGAATCATGCAAATCACAAAATATTTTTTATTTTATCATTTTCCCTACTCCATATAAGTTGCTCTGTCATTTAATTATATTGTAGGGTTCAATTATGATGTAGTTTACCAATACTAAGATTTTAAAACATAACACAGTATAATATCTACTCTATAGCTAATGTTTATATACCCAAACCTACAATAGCTTATTTGGACTAAACAAAGGAGTTTCTGATATCTATTTACTTACTGACATTTTATGTTTTTGTGCTCTCCTACAATCATGTGGCCATTTGATCACTCAATAAGTAATTAGTAAAAATTTACTACATAAGAACTTGGGCAGATACAAAGAAGATATGGCATATATCCAAAAAAGAGAAGTCCTCTATGGTACAAGATTCAGAATTGAACAGATTATATAACCTCAGCAATGAACACATGAAAGGAGATGGAGTTTTCATTCAAGGTAGAAAATGACATCCATTATACCAGTGCTATTAATAACAGCCTCTTAATATTTAATAGAACAGAGTGATTAAGACAGAATCCATACTTTATTATTCTATCTTCTACATGTATTAAATATGTTTGACCACATTTGGTGGTACTATGCATAATTAAGAATAAAACTAAAAAGTTTTTTTAATCCGTATTGGACATTGCAGTTATGTCCATGTAGACCAACCATACTTAATTAATATATTTAGATAACAGTTAAATTTATCTTTATTATGAGTAATGTTTTATGTACTTGCTTCCCTAGTAAAATGAGTTAAGTATATTCACTAGAGTTTGATAGAGTTAAATGGTCTAATTCTGGGAGCAATTAGGACTCAAATAACTATGAGTTTCTTACTTTCATATTATAGCAACAAAACAATTTTAAAATCAAAATTACTTTCAAAGTACTTATTGATGTATAGGCACTATGCTCAAAGGTAATGTTTTTCCTATAAGAAAACTGAAAAAAATATATCGTGAAATACAAATAAAATATAAAAACTTTGACTAGCTCACTAATGTATTTATGTATATGTAATATACCTTCCTCCTTACTTATAATGTTTAGCTTAGAAAAAATGTTTAAAATTAAATGAAAAGAAATGTATGAACAATTTGATAAATTGTTCAGTCTCAGTCTAGTTTTTTGATTCTGATAGTTACTAACTCCTAAGATGGTTTAATTTCTAGTTTGTACCAAGAATTTGTCAGTACTGCTTTTTGTTTATTGGCATTTCTAAGCACTGAAATACCACCAAAGTAACCTGATTCTTTTTTAAGTCAATGCTAATTATCATCTTAAAAGTCCATGGAAAAATAAATGTTAAATATCTAGAAAATGTCGACAAAAGCTGTACTAATGAACTTGAGAGATGGCTGCATTGCTTTTAGGTAAATCTAACTGTCTTAAACAGTTCTAGCAATGAAGCTATTTCTGCCTAGTTCTAAATAGTGATGCAACTGTCTTAAAAACTTGATTCTTCTTGTTAAATCAATAGGGTATGTTTCCTCCTAAATGTTCAAAAAGGGATAGAAAGTTATTTTTCAAAATTACAAATTTTACTTCAGAACAGACAAATGAAATAAATGAGGATCATTTTCCCACCTCAAAATAACTTTATACAAACAAGATCTTCAGTTGACTCCTTTTTTAAACTTTCCCTTTTATTTATTCTTTGCATCTTTCACATCATATATCTCAATCCCATTCATTGCTCCTTGCCTTTGTATCTGCTCTCTGTCCTTGCCACTCCCCCCAAAAAAATTTTTTTTAAGAAAACAAAAAAAAGGGTGGAAAAATCTCATCATGGAAGCTGTAGTGTGACATAGTGAGTCACACAGCAAACCCTTTTGTCCATCTATCTTTACTTGCAAGTGTTTATTTCAAAGAGTCATTGGTTTGATTCAAAGCCTCTGGTTTCTGCTACCCTATCATTCTGGGCCCTCATTGGGACGCTCTTTGGATATCCTGTTGTTGACCTGTGTAGTGGAGATCCTGTAGCTTTGTGTCTGCAGGACTGGCCCCTTCACATACCCCAGCAGATCACAGATGGGGTGGATGTTGGGGTGGGCCATCTCATAACCCTGGTTCTGGGCCTGGGTAGCTGCAGGGTTGGTCAACCTGCCTGCTCTCCCCTGTCCACACCACCAGGGGGAGCTCTCCAGCACTGCCCTGTCTAGTTCACCCCTTGTAGCAAGGGTCAGGGAGAGGTGGGGCAGTTCTCTTGCTTCCACAGCCTCAGGGTCTGCTCTCCATATCTGGACCATCGGGGTCAGCTCTACTGTGTTGCTCAGGCAAGGTGCAGGGGCCACTCTCCCAAGTGCTGCAGCTGGTGAGGGGCAGATGCAGCTTTCCTAATCTTAGGACCTCAGGACCAGCTCTCCTACCTGTCACTGGTGTCCAGGGGTTTGGGGGAGGGCATCTCCCCGCCTCCACACTACCACATGGCAGATGAGGGGCAGGGCAAGATCTCCCATGCTCATGTTCTCAGAGCCTGTTCACCAGTACCCCTGTCAACAGGGTCAGCTCTGCTGTGCTGCCCAGGGGAGGTGCAGGGCTCCCTTTCCCGAGGGTTGCATCTGGGAAGAGGGAGGATCAGCAGCCTCACCCACCACAGGTGGTCGGGGCAAGGAAGGGGAAAGAAGGAATCTTCTTGCCCTCACTACAACATGGCAGACGAGGAAGGTGTGACCAGCTATCCCATTCTCACACCCCCAGTGCCAGTTCATCTGAGCCTCTACAACAGCGTCAACTCGTCTGTGCTACCCAGGTGAGGAGCAGGGCTCGCTTTCCTGAGTGCCACAGCTGGTAAGGGGAAGGGACGGCTCCCCCATCTGTCACAGGTGGCAAGGGGCAAGGTGTAAAGGGGGACATCTCTCCATGGCTACACTGATGAATGACAGAGTAGGAGGGGCAGCTCTCCAATGCTCACAAATTGGGTGCTGACTCACCCACACCTCCACCAACAGGGTTGGTTCCACTATGCTGCCCAGGTGAGGTGCAGGGCCTGCTCTCTCAAGCGCTACAGGTGGTGAAGGGCAGGAGCATCTCTCCTGCTTTTATGACCTGAGGGCCAGCTCTCCCACTGCCTCAGGCATAGAGGGAAGGTGGGGGAAGCTCCACTGTGCTTCCCAGAAGAGGTTTAGAGCCCACTTTGCCCAATGTTGAGTTGGTAAAAAGGAGCATCTTTCCCTTGCTCCCACCACACCATAGATGAGGCATGTGGTACCAGCTCGGCCCTTCTCACGCCCTCAGGGCTGGCTGGCCTGCAACCTGTCTACAGTGTCAACTCTACTGTGCCTCCCAGGCAAGGCACAGGGCCTGTTCTCCCGAGTGCTGTAGCTAGTGAGGGGTTAGGTTCAGGTCCCCAGTCTGCGGCAGGTGGCGCAAAAAAAGGTGGACCAAAAAAAGTCAGCCCTGAAAACATATATACTAGAAGCATTGTATGGACTCAATGGCTTATTTTTAGAATTATATATGTATATAAAATACATATATACAAGTGATAACTCGTGGAAAATAAGGCCATGAATTTTAAGGAGAGCAGGGAGTGAGGTATGAGTAGGTTTGGAGGAAGGAAAGGGAAGGGAAAAGTTTTAATCAAATTATGATCTCAAAAACAAAAACAAAAAGGAAAATCCTAAGCAACTTTGAGTTCTCGAAGGAGGCTGTGTTCACCACTCTATCACCAGCACAGTTAGGGTTAAATATCCATTACTAGGCTGACGTATGCCTTTCAGAATCATAAATATAGTGATTAACTTGTGAAATCATCTTATTTTCCATCACAAATAAATGTATTTTTTAACCTTTTGCAGTATCATGTATAGCAGCAAAATGAGTGTCTTCAGTTAATGGTAGCAAAGCCTTATAAGAAAGACACTACTGACTTACGATTGTAAGAGGGGGCAGGGAGCAGGACAAAGAGAAAAAGAGCAAGACAGGCAGGATTAGTAACCTCAAAACCAGCCCTCAGAGTTGGGCTATACTTTCAACTCTAAGCATTTCCTAAAGAAAAATCTCTTAAGTTTAGAAGGTTAGAAAAATTAACAAATGTCTGCATCAATTTTTTAAATGCTCACCTCTTTCACCTCAAGACAAGCAATCACCCAATGAAACTGTAAACACAGCGTAACATATAATGTTGTTTAATTATTTTTATTCTATCAGCTGTTATAGGGGAATTACTCCAAGTATCTGAGGAAATTGATTATAGCAGATTTTGTGATTATTTGCCAGGAAAAAATCAGTCAGTGGTGGCTGTGTTTAAGGTTCTATGATAAGGGGCCAAGTTGTTTGCTTTTAGATGGATTGTGTGGCTGCTGTTGGCGACAGGCAGACCAAACTCATTTTCTCTGCTATTTTGAATAAATAAAAAAGCAGAAGCAAACAATCTAAATGGTCTAATAATTAAGTTTTATTTAACCATGTGTTTATCTATTAAAATTTGCATCAACTACTTAAATAGATGATTTAGATCCAGTAATCTTCAAATCAAGTAGAGGGAAACGTAAAACATTTCAAAGGTTCAGTATTAAAGTAATCAGGCAACATTGTTGAATTCCACCCAATAAACCCTCAGACTGTCACTACATTATTGGAATAATCACCTTCACTATTTTCTAAAGGCTTCTAGGATTGTGCATGAATAACAGAATTTTTCAGAACTGTACGATGACCTCTTGCTAGGAATTGTTGGTGTGGAAGAGGCAGGCTACTTTCATGAGGAAAAGCAAAGTGTTTCAGAACCCAAATGTTCAGGGTTACTTTTGGTTGTTGTGATAAAACACCATCTGAAACCAACTAGGGAGGAAAGAGATTTTGGCTTATACTTTCTCGCCATAATGCATCATGGAGGGACATTGGGGCGGAACTCAAAGCAGAAATCTTTAGGCAGGAACTGGAGTAGACACAAGGGAGGAGCTCTGCTTACTGTAGTGCTTCCAAGCACATGTTTAAGGAACTATATTGTACAATCTGTGAGCACCTTCCCAGGGTCTGCCTCCATCAGTTAAAAGTCAAGAACATGCCCTACAGATTCACCCACAGGCCAATCTAATGGGGAATAATTCCTCGGTTGAGGTTTCTTCTTTCCAGTTGTCTCAAGTTGATAAAACAAACAAAGAATAAACAAAACAAATCAATATAACAAGTGAAAAAGTTATCTATTACTTCCATAATCTGTTGCTGGAATTCTCAGCATAAGAAGCAAAAAAATAAATAATAAGAAATACACAATAAGAAGCAATTAAGACCAAGAAGGGGACACTAAGATTGTGAAAAGAGTTGTGTGTTTCAAAGGACTGCTAAGAACCCATACCTCTCCAGGGGTGTCCAATGCTGTGCCTAGCTCTGTTCTGCCGAGAGGACACACAAGCATTACTGGATTTTGTGAAATTACACATTATGTCTGTAAGATTTTTATTTAAAATACATATTAATTACATATTTTAAAAATCTATAATACTTTTTAGTTACAGGAAATTGGGAAGTTTGGGATAAAAGAAAAGAGAGACTTCTGATGGGGGAATGTCTTTCTGTATGCTGTGAATATATGTTGCTCTGACTGGTTGATAAATAATTCTGTTTGGCCTATGTCAAGGCAGCTTAGAGGCAGACAGAAAATCCAAACAGATAGACAGGAAGAGAAAAAAGGATCAGAGGAGTCGTCAGCCTGCCGTCCAGGCAGCAGCATGTAATGAGACACAGGTAAAGCCACGGAACATGTGGCCTCACATAGATTAACAGAAATGGGCTGAGTTTAAGTGTAAGAGCTAGTCAGTAGTTAGCCTGAGCTAATGGCCAAGCAGTTTTAACTAATATAAGCTTCTGTGTGTTTAGTTGGGTCTGAGCAGATACGAACCAGGTGGGACACAGGAAAACTTCCAGCTACAGACTTCTGTGCCTATAGGAATCTATAGGTTTTTGTGAATGTCACATGTAACATGTGTCATGATATCCCAGAGAGCTAGTTAAAATATATGTTGCCTGCCCTAGTGCCCAGATGTCCTTATAGGTTTAGAATAGGGTGCTGTGGAATAATCCTCTTGTACACTGCAAATATTTGTCACTCAAATTGGTTTAATAAAATTCTGATGGCCAGTAGCCAGGCAGGAAGTATAGGCAGGGCAACTAAACTAAAGGATGATGGGAAGGTGAAGGGCAGAGTCTGGAGTTGCCAGTAGACACAGAGGGAACAGGAGATGAACATGCCATGTTAATATAACTACCAAACCACATGGCTAAATACAAATAATAATTTTTGGGTTAATTTAAATGTAATAGTTAGCTAGTAACAAGCCTGAGCTATCAGCCAAGCATTTGCAATTAATATAAGCCTCAGAATGGTTATTCCGGAACTGGAGGCCAAGTGAGAAATGTCCGTTTATATATGGCATTCCCATGTGTGGCCAAAATTTCCACATAAGACCTGACAAAGCTTAAAAAAGAATTCTAGACACACAAGAATAGAGTCAAGCATGGCTTTTTGGTAACTGCCTTTTCTCTGGTGGGCTCTGTTTTCTGGTGGTGAGCAGAGGTAAGGCTCCTTTAAGAGACTTTTTGGCTCTGTGCTAGTGGCAAAACCAGGTGGCTTTTTTAAGAAGTCCTACTACCAAACACTTATATGGTGTCTATGATAAGCAGGTGGTCCATTCCCCAGTGGTAGCATTGACCTAGAAACTTCCCAGAGCTGAGGTGGTAAATATGGCTGGTGCTGGTGGTAAATGTACCTCCACCATGAGACTAGCCTCTCAGGGAACCGAGGGGGAGGAGCCAATACCAGCATGCCATGATCTAAGTTACACAGCACTGTTTTTGCTCATACAGACAAAAAAAGTTTATAGATGTGCAGTTAGGAGAGATTCAGACAAAAAGAGCTTCTAAGTGGGTCACAATGTGTTTAAAAATATGCATAGGTTTGGGAGAGAGAAAGGAAAGAATATATAGTCTTAGATTAAAAATATAGTTTTAATATAAAGTCCTTAAAAAGGGAATAGAGTAATAAAAAACATAATATGCCACATAAAGATGGAAGATACATAGTCTTGATGCTGTATGTTATTGTCTTGTCTTTAAATTTTTTTGATTACTAATGAACAAATGATATCTGCTTAGAGACATTTGACTCTGAAAGCTGCTAGATTAAACAAGCCTATATGTTTTAAAAATATCTTGACTTCAAATTTAAGTCAAAAGATATGTTACTTTGGGAAAGAGGTTCTGCTTTATTTCCACAGAAAATGAGAGACTCTGGATTCATTTTAGGTTAAGAAAAATCAGGTTTGATCAAGGAAGACCCCCTGAAAAATCTCTGATGGGAACAGATGGCCCAGATGATCCAACATTTCAGAGCACCTCTGTTGAAGTTTTCTGAATTCTGCATCCAGAACAGCTTCAAGGCTGCTGGCTGAGATGATCTAGCCTTACAGAATACTCCAGTCAGGACTTAACCACAATCCTAATATTTTTCAGAGTCACCCAAAACTTACCAGTGCACCCAATCAATGGGAAGTAGTCTAGAGAACTATGCCCACATTCCCTAAAATAAATTATGAATGTTTGTCATTGTTTAGAGGAGTTGGTTACAAGTCGTTATTGGTAATGGTCAGGAAAAAAGCTAAACAAAGGAGTTTAGATTCAGAGATCTTGCTCCAAAAAGATAAAGGGGGTATTGAAATGATAGAATAAAAGGGTAGATTATTGAATCTACTTTAATTAAAAAAACCTATTAATTTACATATTTTATATTGATATAGATTTTGGTTTGTTAATACAAATTTAATTTTGTCATACTGTATGTATATTTCTATTCTGGTTTAGAGTATTGTGTTTATGCACCTCATTTAAAAATGTAATATATAATTAAAATATTGATTAATAGTCATCTATAACAGCAAACTTACATTATGTTAGTTAAGTTTTCAAGGTCATACAGAAATACATTTCAGATAGATAGGCAATCTTTAAACACTTCAAAGACCTACAGAATTTGGCATTTAAATGTTTTAAGAACTTAGACTTTTCTTGACAATGAGATACATCTGCTCTTGGCAGCACCGATTACTTCAAATAGAATGATGGGTATTGAATAAACTCCATATGGAGTTTATTTCCTTTATGGCAAAAGCTAGCCATTAGGGCAAGAAACTGCCCTTGCCTCAATTGCTAACAGTTATTGTCCAAACTGGACCAGCAGGATGCAAGAAAGGTGACTACCAAATTTTACCAAGACAAGGTAGGACAGTCCTTCAAATTACCCTGCTTCACAGGAAAGTATGTCAGATATGCTAGGCCTGTAGGTCAGAGTTGGATGCCCCAACATTGCAGAGGAACTTTGGGTGACTATTTAGGCAGTGAGATGTCCCTGTCATTAGACAACCTTTCACCCTTCTGGGGTCTTTGATGGAGTTGAAGACTAGATAGTTATAGTTTTCTTTAATTATAATAAAATAGGAATTAGATACAAAACTTTGGATTCACAAAGATAAGATAGATAATTGAGTATTTTCTCTAAGTTTGCCAAATACAAATAGAATGGATATTATAATTGTAATTCTTACTTGGTAACTTTTGGGTTGTATATAATCATACTATGTTAAAGCTAAAACCTTCCTTTTTAATTAGACAAAAAGGGAGAGATTCTGTGGAATAATCCTCCTGTACACTGTAAAGATTTGTCACTCAAATTGGTTTAATAAAATGCTGATTGGCCAGTAACCAGGCAGGAAGTATAATTGGGGCAACCAAACTAAGGCTGACGGGAAGGAGAAGGGCAGAGTCTGGAGTTGCCAGTAGACACAGAAGGAACAGGAGATGAATGTGCCATGCTAATATATGTACCAAGCCACATGGCTAAACATACATATGAATTATGGATTAATTTAAATGTAAGAGTTCTAGTAACAAGCCTGAGCTATAAATAGAGCATTTACAATTAATTTAAGACTCAGAGTGGTTATTTGGGAATTGGCGACTGGGAGAGAAATGTCTGATTACAGTAGAGTCTGATATTTTGTATGTCTAGCAAATTCCCATGAATGGACTACAGTTTAAGATGCACCAACCTGCATGTTGGGTCTTCTAATGAAACGGAACATATCATAGACCTCCATTAAGTTTTTGAACAATTTTATTAAGATCATTATGCCATTTAAGTCAGATTGGTCTCTGGCTTCACAAGTTCCAGGATTATAAGCCTAAACCATCACATGGAGGTTTACATTATAATTCTAAGGTACACTTATAATAAATAATATTATTCACTATTTAACAAGCATGCACATTTTGGAAATACCTACTATCGTAAAGTATCATTTAACATGATTTTTGCATTTCAGATTTGGTTGTTAGTCATTACTATTAAGAGATAGCTTTTTTATAGGTAACTGTATTAATAGACATATCTATATTATAGATATTATGTCCATACTAATAGTTGAATTGTTTATAGGGGCTGGAGAAATAGCTTGGCATCAATGTCACAAACACAACTACCTGTAGTTCCAGCTCAGGCAATTTGGCACAACTGGCCTTCACAGGCACCATATGAATGTGCAAACACACACACACACACACACACACACACACACAGGCATACACATATATACATAATTTAAAATAATAATAATAAACCTTTAGAAAGGGTAATTATTTCTGCAAGTTAGAAAATCTGTACATTAGTATGCGTAGAAATTGTTAAAAAATCCATTCTGGATCATCTTTTTATATTCTTATTTGGAATCTTTTAAAGAACAGTTTTAATTTTATTAGACTCACATATCATTTTTAATACAAAGTCTTTACTTTCTCTAGTGTCTGTGAGATATTTTTCAAAACTTAAATATACAATATTTTCATTAGAAAATTTTCAGTTTCAGTAACTATAATTATGAATTTTGGTAACTAGTTTCCTTTCTAATATTTTTTTAAACTGTCTAGCTAGAATTTTCTCTGTTTCTTTCACCTTATTTAAGAATAAATTTTCAGTTAGTCATCTTCTTAATTGGCTAAATATGACCTATAGTAGTGAGGCTTGCCTTTACATATTTCAATAACCAGACCACAGCATAGCTTTTCATATAATAAGCTCAGAATATCTGGGGGATATTATTGCTGACATTATAAATTAAGGTCACATATAAACATAAATATTTATGCTATCATCCATTGTAGTATGAATAATATCAATGAATATCTATGGCATAAGTTCAAAGATTGCTGTACATGTGCATTATACAAACAATGGAAACATACAGATATTGAACTGTTTCTGAATATATTTTATGAGGCTTATGTGCAGCCAACTGTGCTAATACAGCACTTCTGGATGCATTTATATCAAATATTATTTGTTGCAGTAGAAAGAACTTGAATGTTGAACTTGGATGCATCACTGAGTACCAACTCCACTACATATTAGCTCTGTGATACACTGTAATTTAGCAACTCTTTGCTTTACACTAATCTTGTTACTTAGATACTAAATCTCTTCAGCATTGTATTCCCATGTAAATCATATGCTGTATGATTCCTACCTCTGTAGGGAGGCAAACAGACATATCAAATAAGCTGGGACTTTTGTATCTCCTCATACTGACACACCAGAAAGTATGTGTGTTGTTTGCTTAATCAAAGAAATGGACTATTTATTAAATGTTTGTATCATATAGTTTTCTTGCTATATTAAAACATAGATGGAAATCACTCTCAAGTGTGTTAGAAAATGCATTATAGTTTAACATTAAATTTGAAAATCAAAATCCACACTACTCTGGTGAGATTGCATCCCTGGTGTGTTGACTTCAGTGTCTCCTACCTCTGGTGTCAGAAAAGCATTTCTAGTCCCACTTCAGAAGGTGTAAGTGGTAAAGATGACCGTTTCCTGGTGATAAGCATGCCCTGTCCTCCTCCTATCTCCTGTCCTCTCTTCCAACCCCTCCATGCTTCTGCAGAAACAATCTGTATATAATGCACTGCTTCATTAAAAACAATTCCAATTTGAATATGTTATCAATTTTCTTCCATACTTACAAAATTAGTGTGAGATGTCTATTAATATTATTTGGTATAATGAAAACTAATATTCTTATAATAAACAAAAGGGAAGACATATCCAATAAATATAAGAAGAATGACATCATTTTTGTGATTAAAAATTTTACTGAACTATGGAGAATCAGCCTTCTACAGGACGGAATGCCCTAAATGGTTATCCAATCCCGAGGAGTCATCCTGGGTCACATCATACATACATGTAACACTTAATAGACTCAGCAGGTCACATTTGTATATTTATGCACACACACACACACACATATATATGTAAAACAACAATAATTAATGAATATGAAGCCATGATTTTGAAAGATATGAGAGGGGTTGGAGGAAGGATGAGGGAGAATGGTGTAATTATATTATAATTAAACTTAAAAAGTGTTTTACACAAGAAAAGCAGAATAAGAGAGAAAACTGTCTAGATGTTGAGAGTTACCAGTTAGTAATATGAAGAACAGATGCCAAATGCCACAGCTTCTCTCCTTTTTGGTATAGTTGAGTGGTTCCAGAATTTTAAAAATGTGTTGACTTTAAAATTGTTACTGTTACCTCTTTGTTTTGGTGGCCTTGCCATGGATGCAGACAGCACAACCTCTCCTAAGACACAAGTCATCTTTTCTTCATTTATCCACTCTGCTCCCTTGAACCTGCTGACACGCTCCATTCCAGGTAAAACTCTTGTTTTCTAAATGATCCCAAACTTCATCTTTGCTCATTCCAGGAAGCTGAAGAGTTCGTATGTGACTTTTGTCCCAAGTGAGTAAGAAGATTCTCTGTGTGGATCAGTTCAATTCTTCTAGCCAAGCAATGACTGTTCTGGAAATTATACTCTTCTGCTACATTTACACCCTGTCTTGTGAAGAGTGTTATCAAGTTGTCTTCATTAAGCAACAGAAAAAAATCATTCTGCCCAATAAGGGATACTCTCCTGTTAGCCTAATAATTGGGTGCATGTCCTTGGCAGGTCACTTATGTGACGTGGTCTAATGACCTTTAAATTAGACACATAATGCTATTGATAGTAGGCAAGATGTGATGGCCCAATTACCACACAATGGATACAATTTTTGAAAAAAATCAGTAGAGAAAGTGAAGTCATTTCATTTGTTTAATAGAAAAAGTATATTTTAATTTTTTGATCATTCACTTAGTGAATGACTACCTTAATATATTTTCTATGATGAGTTAATGTGTAGATGTTATACAACTGAGTTTATAAAATTAAATTGTGAAGGAACAGTATTTGAAAAGTATAATGAGCTCAGAAAGAAAAAAAATTAGAATTTTTTATAGAATTTTTAAATAGAAAAATAATTTAGAAAGACTTTTTACAAATGCTAAAAGTAAATTGATACTCCTCAAAAATTATGCAGACTAATTTTTACTCTATAGTTTATGCGATATTAAACTTAGAACTTTAATTGAATGTTTGTCTTCTCTCTATAGCATAATTTTTTTTTGTGGGAAAGTTTAAACTAATAATGACTTAAAATGCATTCTTTATAACACTATGTGGTCAACTACACATTATCAAGGACTATGTATCCTTATTCTTTCAGAGTGGGACTTTTAAATATCAGCGCTATTGAACTTCAGAGTTGGCCAGTTTTCATTTTGGAGGGTCACACAATGTGGCGCTCTATTCTACTTATTGCTTAGCAGCCAGTAGCACTCCCACCTTCTGCCCCTCCCACCCCCCAATATCCTGACAACCAAAATTATTTCCAGATACCAGCAGGTGTCTTGGAAGGCAAAATCACCTCTATCATGAACAGGTGCTTTAAATAATGAGACTGACTGAATTCCAAATACTTTGCAAAGAACTCCAACTAAATAATGTGTCCAGAAAGCAAAACAAGTAATAAATAAATCTTTTTCTTTCAAAACAACTTTTTAAATAGTATATCAAACTGTAGTCTGGCTTTTTGGCTTAGGCTAGCCTCAAATTTTTGATCTGGCCTGTTCTCTAGCATGCTTGAATTATAGGTGTGTACCTACTAAAAATATTTTCTAAATTAAATATAGAAAATAATTTTAAGTGTCATGTGTTGAATGTGAAAATCCCTGTGGGAGTTAAATGAACAAGTTAAAAGGCAAGTTTTTAAAAGGCAAGTTCCTAACACTTTTTACAAAAATGGTAATGCAACAACGCATTTCAGCAAGTTTACGCCAAGATGCAGTTCATCCTAGAGAAAAGATGAATTTAGTTCTTCATACATGGCAATTAAAATTGATCACATAAATACTACACACACTTTTTTTAAAATGTGAATAAGTACTTTTCCCACAGGGGCTTAGTTATTTCTGTCACATTCTCCCCTTCCTTCCTTCCTTCCTTCCTTCCTTCCTTCCTTCCTTCCTTCCTTCCTTCCTTCCTTCCTTCCATCCATCTTTCTTTCTTCCTTCTTTCTTCCTCTTTCATTCTTATAATAATGTATAATTCTTTTTTCACAAGAATGATGTCCTACTTTACAATTCAATAACTAATAGGGTTTATGTTGTGTACTTATCAATCCTACCAATATGAATATATTCATTCAGTAATTTAGCTTAATGAACATTTTCTCACTCTAAAAATGCTTCAGCAACTGTAGTTAGAGCTTGTCTAGCACATACATTAGCACTGATCTCAGGTAGCTTGATTTCATCTTTAGAACCACATCTATAGCTTGCTTGACATTAACAGCAGTATGTCTCTAGCTTAAGAGTCATTAGAGCAAGTTACTTAATGGCCTATGAAAGACTTGCACACAGTCATGAGTGGAATGGGAGATAATCCTTTAATCAGCATGCCACCCATTAGCACTTTCTGTTTCAAACAGAACAGAATTATATGTGAGTAAACCTAAAGAAATGTTTGAATGGAACAAGGGACAGGAGGGGCAGATCAATCTCCTCAGGAAAGGTAAACAGAATAGACGGTTAAAGATGAATGGCAAGGTGAGAGTGGATCAGGAGGACCAAGTGGGAGGTAATATGCAGAGGGACAGATATAATTAAAAACTATTTGAGGGGTAATATAAAACCCTAATACAGTAGAAGATTCCTGAAATATATACATATGTGAAGGCAATCTAAATGAAATTGCCAAATAATGGGGGAGACAAAGACCCAGTTAGACATCTCTTGTTACCAAATGAAGCTTCCAGTACTGAGATAGGGTTACATTTAATTGAGTTGTTGGTCAAAGCGGTCCTATGGAATCCCCAAACAAATCAGGCTATTGCTAAGACTGTTGGTTGCTTTCCATATACTGATGGCAAGTCCCCACTGCTGAAGATAATGCCTGTACAATTCATTAACCATGTAGAGGCCAATTTGGTCCAACAGAGAGCTGTCACCCCTACTATACAGATTTTTGGTACAGGAAGGTCCTCTGCACACTACCAAAGGAGAAACATAGACACCAACTCAGGCACAACACTTTGATCTACAGTGCTGTCCTGCCTGCAAGATACACTAGTGCAATGGTACAAAGAAGCAAGATGCCAAATGACTGGTAAAGCCAGTAGGACAAAGCCTGTAGGAGTCACCAACCAATATCTGGTTTGATTCAAGGCCCACTCCACAATATGGAACCCATACCTGAAGCTGCTTGGGTGACCAAGATCCAAAGACGAGAGGTAAAACCAAATTGCTGTGGGATAATCCTCTTGTACACTGTAAAGTACTTGAATTGGTTTAGTAAAACCATTATTGGCCAGTAGCCAGGCAGGAAGTATAGGCAGGGCAACCAGACTAGGAGAATTCTGGAAAGAGGAAGGGTAGAGTCAGTTAATGCCATCCAGGTGCCCAAAGAGCAAGATGCCTGCAGGATGGTACACCACACCATATGGCCTGGCTTTACCAGTCATTTGGCATCTTGCTTCTTGGGTAGCTGGCTTGTGTCTCTGCGACTCTGCCCTTCTTCATCCAAGTCCTCATTTGACTGTTCTGTCTAGCTTTTTCCTGCCTTTCCATAGGACCAGCTTTATTATTAACCATGAGAGGAATACATATTCACAGCATACTGAAGGACCATTCCACAGCACCAAATATTACTATTTTTAAAAAGTAGCAACAAAATGAAACCTAATGATATTCTGCTATACTCATAAGTCAGTGCCTTGCTCAGCCATAATCATCATCAGAAAAACATCCTCCTCTTGCAGCACATAAGAACAAATGCAAAGAGTGAGAGACTTTGGAACATGCAGCCCTAAATGTGATGGTTCATCAAATCTCTCCCCTCAGGGCTCAGAAAAACCTGAGGAAGAAGAGGCAGAGACTATCCGTTGGGTATATATTATGGCTTTCAGGTTTTTTTGTTTTTGTTTTTTACAGGATTTTAGAGTATGCTAACTTGTCGGCCACTGCGTCTACATCTGTTTCTTATGCCTTTTCTTGGGCTCTTTTCTTTATGCTTGTTTGTTTTGTCCTATTTCTGATCTGTTTGCTTTTATTTTATCATATTTTATTTTATTATCATCTTTTAGAAGCCTGTTTGTTTTTTTTAATGAGAGGCAAAAAAAAGGAGTAGATGCAAATAGGAGGGCATGTGGGGAGGGGCTGGGAGGCGTAGAGGGAGGGAAAACCATAGTCAGAATATATTATGTGAGGAAAAAAGATATTTAAATAAAAAGGAAAAAGAAATACTATTGAGTTTTGCATTCTTAATGTGCTATATAAATTATTGTATATAATATAAAATATTATGTGTGCATTTAAGTTAATAAATGGAAATTATTATGATGATGTTTTTAGTAAATAAGCAAATGTTTTGCAGAACTGTTCTAGCAGTTGTCCTAACTGCTTTGTCAGGATTTTTATAATCCCTTTGTTAAACTTACCAGATTCAAAATGATAAAATATAAAACAATTGGAAAATAATAAATGTGACATCCACCAAATAAAACATGAGATTCTACTAAGTACAGAGACTTGTTATCCGTTCCTAGCTTGAAATTGTTGTTCAGATGTAAATGGAAAGATGCAACAGCAGCCTCAAAGGTTGCAGGTGCCTAGTCCTTCCCTGTAAGTTTGCACTCACATGTGCGCATACATGTCAAGGGACTCCTAGGGGTGTGTCTGTCTGTTGATGTGTAAAAATTGATTGTGGATGGAGGCACGATAGACTTAAATGTAGTATCCTTTCCATATATAGCAGAATTAATGTATACATCACTATTTGAATTGTAAATTATTGTTATTTACTAAAACATAATTTAATTACATGCACAACATTATTCTAGAGTGATCTGAAACATAATGATTTACTCATGGGTTCTGATTAAAGTATGAATGAATAAAAAATATTTAAGAACTATCTTATGTTGTGGTCATTTACTTTTAATTTAGGAGGGACTCCAAAAAAATGGTAATAAGAACATGAATAAGATAATTAAATAAATAACCAAATAGGCTGTGAATTAGCAACTTTGTAAGTATTGCTGGAGAATAAGATTGTTAAACAATTTTCAACTTAATTTAGCTTCAAGAAATCTTATATATATACCTGACCACATATAAATCATTTTTGAAGCTTCAAGAAAGGACATGTTTTCTGTTGTCCTAAAATGCCTTGATCTTGTTTGAGCTTAAGGTTTTGTTTTTATTGACAGAAGTAATCTCACTTCCTCAATGAAATATGGCTGCAATAAAGAGAAGCACACTTATAGTAAAACGTTATACAATTAATGAATAATGTACTTTGATAGGAAGACACAGTATGAAGATTTATTTCTAAAGAGGCATTTTATTTAACTCCCGGAGTGAAAAACTGTCAAATCTCACCATGCAAAATCTCAATAAAAATAGTTCTATGATCTTTTGCTGAGGTGCCAAGTTTTAGAACATAAGTATTCTTGCTATATTCAAGTGAGATAAAAAAATTAATGTGTGAACCTTATACTACTTAATATTAAGGAATCTATTAGCATCTTTGTGTATAGTTAAAAGAAATACCTTAGAGAAAACGACTTAATGAAAAGAGTAGATTTCTATACTTCAAAAATATTTCTTTTGGGGGGAGGTGTTTGAGACAGGGTTTCTCTGTATAGTTTTGGTGCCTTTCCTGGAACTCACTCTATAGCCCAGGCTGGCCTTGAACTCACAGAGATCCGCCTGGCTCTGCCTCCCGAGTGCTGGGATTAAAGGTGTGCACCACCGCCTGGCTTTCAAAAATATTTCAACAGCTGATGTAATGTCTTTGTTTTCTCTTTGTGTGGTTTATAAATGTGCATGTCCAAAGTCCAGGCACTACAACTTTCTCTGACAGACTTCTCTGTTGCCCTGGAAGTTACTCTACCTCTCTGTTACATCCTGCTCTGGCAGACAATTTTTGCTGCAGTGAACTCTGCAGTAACCTTTCTGTGACTGAGTCACAAATTCCTAAGCACAGAGAATGAAGTCACGGACAGTGCCTTCCATAAGGTGGAGTGAACGTACGGCAATAATTGCTGTGTAATTACATGGTAATTATTGACCATGTAAGTACACTTAAGAACAGGGTGAGTACTATGTAATCAAAGACTAATTATCTGATTATTTCTGTCTTTTAAACCGCAGGCTTACAAGATATAAAAATTGCAAGTAACATGGTGATTAGTCACTGAACTGCATGGTAACTTGAAATAACCCATAGAAAATGTATCTGTATTATAATTCTCCTGAGTAGTGACGGCAGACTAGACATTATACTTGCTTCAAGATATAATCATATGAAATTTTATCAATATATTGTGCTAATCAAGCATAAGTCCTTAACTAATAACATACATGTTTCATTGAAGAAATAAGTGGATGAAATTCTGATATATGTTTTACAAGAAAATCAATAGATATTTGAAATACGACTGGCTATGGCCTGCATATAGAATAGAGAGGTGTTAGTTCCTTGTTGATCACACTGTTAACTGGCTTCCTGTACAAGAACAACCCATCAGAACACCATCATGGGTGAGGTAGGCACATGAAGTCCCACTCCTAGCTGAGAAGTTATTGATAGCTGATGGCTGCTGGGGGGTAGGAGTGAATTGTCCTCACACGTGTAGTCCTGAACATCCACCCATCTCCAACAAGTGTTCCATGTCCATAAGAGGTAACAATAAGTGGAATCTGATGCTTTTAAAATGAGAGAGAGACAGAGACAGAGAGAGATAGGGTAACAGAAACAGAGATAGAGACAGATAAATAGTAAAAAAAAAAAAAAAAAAAAAAAAAAAAAAGCCCTGAAGTTGGGAAGAAAAAGTGGTGGAGAGGGCATTTGAGGGGAGGGTAATGGGGTGGATTTGGTCAAAACACATGTACAAAATTCTCAAAAAAGGCATTTCAACATGCCGTTATCTCTTTAACAGCATTCCTTTGTGTATTCTATTTTAAAAGGGGCAGTGTAAACAACTGGGGAGTGACAGGAAAGGAGTTTGGACACTTGATGTCATGACTGAACCTAAGTCAAAAATACAGTTTATCCTGGGTGTGATACGTACAACTCTAACCCAGTACAAGCACCCCCAACAGCTTAGAGAAGATGCTTGCAGGTTTGAGTCCAGCCTAGGCTCCACAGCAAGATGTTTTCTTGAAAATACATCATAAAAGAGAGTGTATCACGATTTCAATGCATAAGATTCAAGTTGGTGTCCTTTACAATTCTCCTGGTGTGCTTCCTGAATATCAGGTTCAGTGAAGACTGTGTAGAAAACTATATGTGATGATGCTGAAACACTTAAGATGTTTCTCAAAAACATTTTCCAACTGTTGACTTTGAAGTGTTTAAGAATTTTCCTCTCACAGTCAGTTCATCTAATATGGAAACTCCAAAAGAAAGAGATTTAGGGCTGGCAAAATGGAGCGATGAAATGGGGGAAATTGATGCTGTTGACATGTGTTTCTTCTCAGAGACAGTATTAACTACTGTGTTGAGTACTTGTGAGTTAAGTTAATAATTATAAAAATCAGTTTAAACCAAGTGCTACTTTTCCATTGGTTGAAAAAGAAAGATGACTGGAAAAATTCATAATTTAAGCCCTGAAATAGGATCATATTTTTCCATCGTGAACAGATTATGATGTCATATATGTAAAATACTTATGGAATTATGGAATAGTAATATACTCACAAACAGACTCTGTGAGATGGACTTAAATCTCTCATCTGAAGGACAAAAATGTCTAACAGTATCTGGATGCCATTAGAATAAAACATGGTCATGTTGATTTAAAAAAATATTCTTGGCAAGTTCAGTGTCATTAGTTGTTAATTGAAATTTGTTGTAATTTTAAGTAATTTTTAATTAAAATGGAATCCCATCACTTTACTCCTTCCTTGTCCTCCCTCCGGCTCTTCCAAGGTATCCTTCCTCCTACCCCTCCTGTGACCCTTTACTTTCAAACTGATAGCCTCTTTTTCTTGATTATTATTGTTACACACACACACACACACACACACACACACACACACAAATATACGTGTATATATGTGTATGCACAAATATATAAATAAGCCTGCTGGGTCTCTTTTTATTGTTTGTATATACATAGTTTCAGAACTGGCCATTTGTATTGGATAACCAATAATGGGCTCATCCCTGGGAGAGGCCACATCTCAGTTTCGTAACAGTCATCAATTGCCTATAGTTCTTTGTCCGGGGGTGGAAGTCATGAAATCCTCTCCCTTCCATGTTATCATGTCTATGGATATTGCCATTTTTCTGTTCTTGTTCACGCAGGCATTTGTTGCAAAGACCATTTCATAGCCGACTTCTCAGTACTCTGATTCTTACAATCTTTTTTTTTTACTCTTTTATTTATGCTTCGTGTCTTTTACATCATGCATCTCGATCCCATTTATCTCCCTGTCCCTTCCCTCTGCCCTTGCACCCTACATGCCAAAATAAAATGAAGTAAAATTTAAGAGAAGGAAAAAAGAAAAAGAAAAATCTCGTCATGGAAGCTGTAGTGTGATAGAGTCCACAGTACATCCTTTCGTCCATCTATCTTTACTTTCAAGTGTTCCCTGCACAGAGTCATTAGTCTGGCTCGAGGCCTCCGGTTTCTGCTCCACCATGGATACTGGGACCTCACTGGAACTCCTCCTGGATATTCTCTTATTTCCCTGTGTAGTGGAGATCCTGTAGTTTGGATCTGAAGGATATGCCCATTCATGTGCTCCCGCAGATGAAGGATGGGGTGGGTGGGGTTTGGGGTGGGCCAACTCACAACCCTGGTTGTGGGCCTAGGTATTTACAGGGTCGGTCAGGCCTCCAGGTCACCCCTGTCCTCACCATCAGACGTAGTTCTCCAGCACTGCCCCTGCTATTTACCCTGTGCAGCAATGAGCAAGGTGTTGGGCCAGTTCTCCTGCTTTAGTGCCCTCAGGGTTAGCTCAACCACACCTACATCATCAGGGCCAGCTCTTCTGTGTTCCCCAGGCGACGTACAGGGTCCACTCTCCCAAATGTTGCAGTTGGTGAGGGGTTGGGTCAGCTCCTCCGCCTGCCAGAGAGGCATCTTTCCCTCATCCATGCTGCTGCAGGACAGATGAGGAGGGTGGGTCCTGCTCCCCAACTCTTATGCGGTCGGAGTCAGCTTGCCCAGGCCTGCCAAAGAGGGTCAGTTCTATTGTGCTGCTCAGGAGAGGTACAGGACCTGCTCTTCTGAGTGCTGCAGTCAGTGATGCGTAGGACCAGTTCTCCCTAATGTTGCCGCCAATGAGGGGCACAGCCAACTCTGCACAGCCCCTTCCTCTCTTCCATTGGTGGTATCAGGAGCCCCAGACATCAACATGGTTGCAACAGGGACATGAAACTAGACATGGGCCCTGGCAGCATCCGAGGCCCAGACATCACCATGGCCCTGGGTGGCAATCAAGCCATCCACGTGAGGACAGGCCACACTGCTTTCACCTCTTCGTATATGCGTCTGTCCACAGACATGACACGGATCATTCTGTCTCTTTCTCTCTTTTGCTTGCTGTAACAGTGCCTGACTGCACCGCACCATGTGGCACCTGGTGGCCTGGCTTGGCCTCAGCGCCCAAGATGGGCTGCCCCATGCCTGTGCAGGTCTCCCTGTCCCACTCAGCCTGTAACGTCACCGAGTAGGGCCATGCTTCCTCCTTGGTGCCCTAGGCAGTTTTGCTCTTACAGTCTTTCCAGTCCCGATTCCATGATGCTCCCTGAATCATGAATGCAGGAGCTGTGATGCTGATCTATCCACTGGGGCTGGGCTTCCCACATTCTGTTATCTTTTCATTGTGTCCAGCTGTGGTTTTCTATGATGTGACCCACTTGCTGTAAAGAAAAGCTTCTTTTATGAAGTTTTTCTGGACTTGGGTTAACAATATATCAATATAATTGGCATAAATATATCAATTATACCAATATAATCTTTCCTGGGTCCATCCATTTATCTGTAAATTTCATGATTTTATTTTTGCTTTCAGCTGAATAATATTGCATTGCATATATGGAACACATTTTTATTATCCAATCATCTTTTGAGGGCCATTTAGGTTGTTTCCATTTCCTGGCTATTGTGAACAGGTGGCAATGAATATTATTGAGCAAATATCTATGTAGTAGGAGGGTTAGTTCTTCCGGTATATGCCAAACTGTGATATAACTGGGTCTTATAGTGGATTTATTTTTAGTTTTCTAAGAATTTTCCATCCAGAGTGTTTTCTCAATTTGCATTCCCACTTGTGGGAAACAGAGAAAGCCCTGAGTGATTGTCTTGAGTGAATGTGGGCTGTTGACATGAACTTTGCTATGTCAAGAACCCTAATACCTCAAAACCATGGGGATGGCAGAAGCTTATTTTAGTGAGCTTCCCAGGAGTGGCAAGCCTTCCTCTGATCAGTGTGTGAGTGTTCATAGTGTGTTCACAAGTTGTTCATCCTCGCTTCCTCCCTGTTTATATTGAGAGCCTGAAGATTGCTCACCTACATAGACAGCTCCTACTGAGATTAGCTAAACCAGCTTCCTTGATTCAGCTGTATACCATGAAGCCTGCCCCCTCGAGTCAGCTGTAGGCTGTAATACCACCTCCCTGTTCAACTGAAGTTAATAAACACACTGAGCTTCCAGGGGTTAAAGCTTCTTCAGCAGAGAGCCCGGTCCACTTGATCCCAGCTTTCCTGTGTCGCTCAGCCTGTCTTTTCTTCATTCCCTCACTGCCCCAGTTAGGTCAATCCCTGCAGCCATGAAAAATGAGGCAACAAACAGCAGCAACAGTCAATGCGGGTTCCTCTTGCCGGCAACCTTCATCTCTTGAAGGTTCTGTTGATCTTAGCCATTCTAACTGGGGTGAGAAAAAAAAAAAAACCTCAATGTTTTGATTTGCGGTTCCCTGTTTGTTAATTGTGATGAACATGTTTTAAAGTATTCCTTAGCCACTTTTTTCTCCTATTGAGAACTCTGTTTAAATCACTAGCTCATTTTTAATTTGATCATTTGTTTCCTTGACTTTTCTTTTTTTAGTTCTTTCTACATTCTGAATAACAATCCTCTGTTAGAGGTGTAGCTGCCAAAGATTCTTTTCCATTCTGTGGATTTCTTCCTCATTCAATTGTTTCCTTAGCTTTTCGTTTTGTTTTGTTTTGTTTTTTTTCAAAACAGCGTTTCTCTGTGTAGCTTTGGGGCCTGTCCTGGAACTTGCTCTCTAGTCCAAGCTGGCTTTGAACTCACAGAGATCTGCCTGCCCCCCACCTCCTGAGTGCTGGGATGTTTGCTTAGCTTTACAGAATCTTTTAAATTTCATATTGTCCCACTTGTCAATTGTTGACTTTGGCCTTAATTCCTGGGAAAATGGAGAACTATTCAAACAGTTCATTCCTACACCTGTATCTTCTGTGTTTTCTTCTAGAAGTTTAAGTGTTTCAGATTTCATTCTGAGGTCTTTGGTCCACTTTGATTGACAAAAGTGGGTCTAATTTCCTTCATCTGAATGTGGACATCTAATTTTCTCAATGTCTTGGTGAAGACATTGTCTTTTCTCTTTTTTATGACTTTTTGCCTCTTTATAAAATATCAGATGGTAATAGTCATTCATACTCATATTTGAGTTTCTATTTTATTCCATTGGTTTATATATATTTTTTGTTCTGGTACCATACTGTTTTTTATAATGATAGCTCTATAATATATCTTCTAGTCTTCAATAGAAATTTCTGTGTAATTCCTTTATCTGCTCAGGATTGCTTTGGCTATCTTGGAACTTTTCAGCATCCACATTAATATCAGAACTGTGTTTTTATGTTGCTGTGAAGAATGTTGTAGCTATGTTGATTTGGGTTGCATTGACTCTGTAAGTTATTTTTGGCAGGAAGGTCATTATCACAATGTTATTTCTATTGATCCATGAACACAGGGTGCCTTGCCATTTTCTAGTCTTTCTCAGTCTCTTCTTTCAGAGATATGAAGTTTTCATGTAAAGTTCTTTAACATCTTTGGTTAGGTTTATTCCAAGGTATTTTATGTCTTTGGTGCTACTGTAAACAGTATTATGTCCATGATATTTTTCTGAGTGTGTTTGTTGGTGGTATATTGAAATGCTACTGATTTTATAAGTCAATTTTGCCTCCTGCCACTTTGCTGAAATTGTTGATAGTTTCTACAAGTGTTCAGATCTATTGTGTATAATACCACTCATCTGAAAATAAGAATAATTTGACTTCTTTTCTGTATTTATTTGTTTACTTATTTATTAAATTTTTAGCATTTCTCTACTATTAAAAAATTCCATGAAACACAATATCCCTTTGAGTATGTTTCTTTTTATAAAAATTTTGTTTATTCATGTATTTTATGTATATGAGTGCTCTGTCTTCATGCACATCAGAGAGGGGAATAAAATCCCATTACAGATGGTTGTGAGCCTCCATGTGGTTGCTGGGAATTGAACTCAGGACCTCTGGAAGAGCACTCAAGTGCCCTTAACTGCTGAGCCATCGCTCTAGCCCCTTTGTGTATGTTTCTATGGTTTATTTTAGATTAATCCTTTATATATCAGTTTAACCTACTATTTTCTTCTTCTTCAAATTCTACTTTAGATTAAATTGCAAATCCATTTCAAATACTGTCTTATACAGTTATCTAGAAATAAATGCAGTTAAGTAAAATAGTACAGGTGGTCATTTAAGATGTTGTTACTGTTGTGACTGGAAGGGCTACTCATAGAGAAAATAAAAACTGGACTGTAGTAGATTTAATCTATGAGAATCAACTAATTCATGTATCATTCCTAAAGTATTATTTTTAATTAGAACCCATTAGTGATCTCTACCTTACATTAAAATGTCAGTAATATTTCTTACAGAAGAATGTTATTTTATTAGGTTATGTTTTCTGATAGATTTACTTATATGATTTATATAAATATGAATCTAAATTTCTAGTTTTGAATACAATTTAACACAGGATTTCATAAAGCACAGAAACAGTAGTTATCAAGATAATGCTTTTAGTTTGCAATTATATATAACATATAAAAGATATATAATATATAAATTGAGATTTTATGTATATATATATGTGTATATATATACATTTCACAGTTCTTCCTCCCTTATTCTTTTTAATTCTCCTTATCAAGGTATGAATAGCTTATCAGTAAGTATGCATTCTTTATCTCTTTTTTAACTTACATAATTTAAAAATTTATCTCCTTCATTAACAGGTGACATTGAAAACTGGGCGGCATGTGTCAAAAACAAAAAGAAACTTTTGATGGTTTGAATTAAAATGGGCCGCATAGACTCTTACATTTGAGTTCTCTGTCACTAGGGAGTAGCACTACTTGAAAAGGATTAGGAGGTGTGGCCTTGTTGGAGTAGCTGTGTCACTGGGAGCGGGCTTTGAGGTGTCCAAGGCCCATGTCAGGCCCACTTCTCTCTCTTCCTGACACCTGAGGATCAGGAAGTAACTCTCAGCTAGGACTCCAGTGCCATGTAGGGCACTACACTCCCTGCCGGGATGATAATAGAATAAACTTCTGAAACTGTAATAAAGTCCCTAAGCAGTTGTCTTGATCATGGTGTCGCTTTACATCAATAGAACAGTGACTAAGAAAACACTTCATATTTTAAGGTAGCTATCAATAGAATACTAGGCATTCCGTAAACATATACATGTGGTCTAGCTGCCTGCCATAACAAATTTATGAAAATGATACAAGATGGTAGTTCAGACTGACTTCTTGACTATCTTGGCATGAACACTTATGCAATTTTCTTAAACAAAGCCTTTCCTTTATCTTCATTTAAATTGATGCTTGTGGGAATGGCATCAACACAGAACAAACTGGATTCCCTAGTTCATGTTCCCTTGGATGTTCACAAGGAAACTTAAGAAAACACCAAGTGTACCCAGACAATCTAAACTTAAAGCAAAACAAATACAAAAATCCTCAAAACTCCACTACCTAATAGTGTTGAAAAGGATAACATTATCAAACATCATCACAAATATGTAGAAATTAATTCTACATTTCTATATCGGCAAATACATGTAAAGGGCAGCTTGTATCCTCAAATGTATTTCTCCATTTCTCACACAATTGATACACAAAAGGAGATGTCCATTTTCACCATTTATGTTCAAAACTTCCATGAAACTATAATTACAGCAACAAGAAGAAAGTAGTTTTAAAAAATGTGAAGGAATGGGCTCTAAAAAGCCAGCTCATGTCCCCGGGATAAGTCCTGGTCCCATTGCTAGGGGACACCCAAAGAGCCTTGATGCAAGGGGGAAAGCCTGGGTCTGGCCCCAACTTGTATGCGAGCCTGTGTTGAACACCCAAGGGGGACCTTATCCATTTTGGGGAGTGGATGGGGGTGGGATGGGGGGAGGTGGGAGCAGGTGGGGAAGGGGAGGGAGGGGGAACAGTGGGTGGTATGTAAAATGAAAAAAATTAAATAAACAAATGAATTTTTAAAAATGTGAAGGAATTCCAAGTGGAAAGGAGAAAAAAAATCTATTTTCCTTGTAGAATTGCGAGTTATAAGGCCCTATGACTAGGAAACAATGTAGAAATTTCTGCAATATATCTGTATATTAGAAACTAGCAGGCATAAAATAAAATCAAGTAAACAATACTATTCATACTATTTATTGTAATTCTTAATAGTAAAATATTGAGGGATAAACAAAAACAATCAAAAGTCTAATAATGATATTAAGGGACTAAAATACTTTTGGAGAAAGTTGAGGATTTTAAATAAAGAAAAATATATTTTCTGGTTACAACATATTGTTAAGACACTAATTTTCAAATTTTTATATTTAAAGTAAAAAAATTAATGAATTTCTTATTAAAATACGAACTTTTAAAAAGGAAATTGAGAAATCGATCCTATAGCATATGTTAAAGGACAAGAGATTCAGAAGAGTGAAATTCCTTTTTCAAAAGAAAGAGAAAAACAGAGGGCTTATTCTGATTTTAAAACTTTCCATAGAGAATGCTGTAAAAATCATGAGTATGCTATTGATGTGTAGATGGGCTTAAAGATCAAGGCAGAAAATTTCATTACAAACAGCCTTATACTTACTGTCAATAAATTCTGACAAAGGCCTCAAACAGGCCAGGTGAGAAAACTAGAGTTTTCAAACAATATATACATTATAATTAGATATCAATGAAAAATTACAAAGTTATTTCAAGCTACATATAAAAACTTCTAGTGGTCTCTTCTGAACTTCATGGGAACCTGACTTACATATGTACATATGCACCCCATCACACACATATATACACATAATTAAAAATAAAAATAAATCTAAAAATATCATTGCCAGTTTGTCACACAGTTTAACTAAATGAAGTGAGAAAATAATACTCCTACAGAAAGAGTATATCATCCTGAATTTAGGACTCTGAAAGAAATTTTAAGTATGACACTAAAAATATTACCACTAGAAAATTTTTACTCTGTTAAAATTGAAACTATTCTATGTTAAAAGATACAATTAAGCAGTCAAAAAGATTACCTTTTCAAATTAAATGTCCAAAAATGGTTGTATTCAAAATATATAGTTAATATTGGTAGCCTTTCGATTTAGATAGATATTTTATTAAATGAATACATCAGTGGTTTACAGCCATGTCAGTGAACAATCAATGTAATCAATTACAGCTGCCAAAGTCTCAATGGGGGTTGGAACTTCCAGATCAAAGCTGGAATGGCTACCCGCTACATAACATTTTAAAATTTATATTCTCTGATCTGTAGAGACATAAATGCATCAGTGGTAGTGAATGAAGATTTAAGTGGATATTAACTGAAAAGTGAACACCACAGAAATGATTGAATTACTAACTTACATTAGGTAAATTTTAGGCTTTCTAAATTATACCTCAATTATTATAAAAACCCAAGGCTTGAAAAATAATACTGAAAAAACACTTAATAAAAATAAGTAAAAGAGTAAGTGAAGAAAACAGAATAGAATGTCAGACAATTGGAAAAAACAGGTAATGGTAGTGTGTATATGTCCTGATTCAGGTGAACAAAGCCACAAAGATCAGTCACAATGGAAGGCTGCCCATGTGCTCCACTCTCACAGTGTTTGAAGTATTAGCTAAAGCATTAATGCAAGGATGGAATAAGGATAAGAATATATTGTAGCATACCTTTTTGCAAATAATCATATTCTGTCTATAAAAGATTCTAAAAATTACACCAGAAAACTAGAACTGATAAACACTTTCAGCAAAGTGGCAGGTTATAAAATTAACATACCTAAATCAGCAGTCTTTCTATTAAACCAAGGGCAAACTTAGGAGAAAGAAATTAGGAAAATAACCCTGTTCACATTATTCGTACAAAATAAAAACATCTTGGAATGAACCTAACAAAGGGAGGAAAAGACATCTACAATGAAAATTTTATCACACTGATGAAAGAAATTGAGAAACACTGGATGATAGATCTATGCCTCTTTCACTATCCATCAACCATCTACCTGCCACCTACAGACTATATGTCATCTATCTATCAACCACCCATCTTTTATCTAACATCTATCTATCTCTATCAATCATCTTTCTATATCACCTATCTGTTAATCATCTATTTATCTAACATCTGTGTATCATCTATCTTTCATATATCTATCTCACATCTTGCTATCTATCTATCCATCACCCAGCACATGAAAAAGTAAAACATATTATCAGCCAACAAAGAAATCCACATAAATACAACACATACACACACAACTCCTCAGCAATAAATAGCAGTTACTGACAGGTCCGTCAGAACTTGGTAGAAACAGCTTTATGTTGTATGGCTCTTTAATTTGAAAATTTTTGGGAAAATAAACTGGGGAGAGGTGAGACATGCATTTTCCTGGCATGCAAAGTTGGAGAATGATCTGCTTCCAAATGAGTAGAAAAAGAAGAATGGAAATGTTCTAGAATCCAAGGGAGAAGCAACAGCAACCTTGGAGAGGTTATCTCACTTATTTACTAAAAGAATCACACACACACACACACACACACACACACACACACACACACACACACAGAGAGAGAGAGAGAGAGAGAGAGAGAGAGAGAGAGAGAGAGAGAGAGAGAGAGTTGTTTGTTTGTCCCTCTCCCTATGACAACACAGTGAACATCTGGATGGCTGTCCTAAGCATACATTTTCTCTTACAAGGGAAAGAGAGACTTCGGAGTTTGCTCATCTGCCTTCACATTTCAGAGAAATGTGAAATGATTATTTCTGTTCTACCTCACAGAAAACACGGAAAATTTGCATAGTATCACTACCTAGGGGAGATAGAAGTAAGGGAAATTTTTAGCAGACACAAATAATTTTGCCTAGTGACAGAGCAATGTGAGACAGCTCTGGCCAACTACTGAGCCCCACCATGTGTGTGCTCCCGTGGTCTATAGCAGCAAAGGAAGCTTCCTATACATGACTCCCTTCTTGTTCAGAACTGAAGCTTAGCTAAGTAGTCAGGGTTTTCCTAAAAAAGACAGACTGTGAAGAGTGAGACAACATTTCTTCAAAAGTACTAATACCACTACAAACACTAAAAAAGGAAACAAAAAACGACCAATAGAAACTGACAGGGTATGTAACTGACCCTAAGGGAATGGATTTCCACACATTGCCAGACAATGAATTCAATTTGATTCTCACAAATAAACTCAGTGATCTATAAGAAGACAGAGATAGACAACTGAACAACTAAATACAGTAAGATGAGAAGCTGAACATAAAACAGAAATTGTTAAGGAAATTCTCCAGCTGAAAAGGACAGTGACTGATCTGAAAAACAGAGAAGAAAGATTTTTGATACCATGCGCTATCCAGAGAAAGAATTATGGAACTTGAAATCTGGTCATTTTCAAGTAACCACCTGGAAAAGCCAAAATAATAGGAATAAATGCATTGAACAAATATGAAATACCATTTTGTACAATTACATGTGTTCATCACAGGATTTTAGAAAGAACAAGCTATATGAAAGAGGTAGTGATCAAATTTAAAAGAAAGAATGACTCAGAAGTTACTAAAGCTGGGGAGGGAAATAGACATCAAGCTCCATGAAGCCTTCCCAAACCCAAATAAGTTAAATTTAAAGCGTTATCCTTCACAACTCATTATAACTTAGTCTTTTAAAGTCAGAAGAAAGGAGAGAATTTTGAAGAAAAAACCTTACCACAAAGAAGTCAATATCTATTAGCTACCTAAAGATTGCCCAGCACAACGCATGTGGGCTGAAAACAGTGGAATAGTAAGTTAAAAGTACTAAAACAAACACACCTGTCAACCAAAGATACTACACTTAGCCATTTATTCTTCAGCAATGAAAGATTTTCTCAGATAAACAAAAATAGGAAAAAATGTTGCTAGATGTATTTTACAGGAAATGCTACAGAATTTGTTATAGTTGAAAGGAATATATGGCATACAGCAGCAGGAAAGCTTATTTTCACCTACAAAGATAAATACATAAATATGTGTAGAATAATATAATATTGAAATGCACAGAAACCATTTCTAAATGTAGTATAAAAGTTATAAGACAAAGATAATAATTATAACTACAAGAAACATGAAATGATATACAAACCAGGAATAAACAGTTTCTGACAATAACATAAAATGAGTTTTTGTGTGGTAGGCAGCAAAATAAAAAAGTTGCCATAAGAAATAAAAGAAAATTCATTACATGCCCACAAAAATATAACAGAGTCAACATTGCCTCAAAACATAAAATAAACTTGCACTTATAAACAAAGATAAAGGGGAAAGAACAAAAACATTAGTAGAAAATGATACCCATCCAAGAGAAAAGAGAGGCACACAGAGTAAAGTACTATGAAACAGACAGAAATCAATAAAGTGCTTAAAAGTAAATGAATTAAACTTCTCAATCAAAAACAGAAGAGAAAGTAGTCAACCTCCAGTTTCCCAAAGGATACTCTACAAGAGACTCATTTTACATTTGTAGGTATGCATGGGATCAAAGAGAAGGAGTGGAAATAAGTTTTTTACAAATAGCAAGGATGCTGTGTTACCACTTCCATCCATCATACAATGGAAAGTCTCAGCTAAGGCATTTAACAACGACTGAAAACAAAGAGGATGAGGAAGAGGAAAAGGAAGAGAAGTTGTCCAAATTACCAAATCACAGATACAGAAGAAAACTTTTCTGCTTAATGATAACATGATCTACAGATAAAACACGAAATTGAAAAAAAAAACCTAACAGATTCAGCTAATATACAGAATACATAACTGTACTAGTCCACTTCCCTGTTGTCATGATGAAAAAGAGGCTGAAATGAACTTGGAGGAGGAATGTATTTGTTTGTCTTATAGGTTATAGTTTATTATTGAGAGAAGTCAACTCAGGCAGGAACCTGGAGGCAGGAACTGAAGGAAGACCAGGGAGGAACACTGGACACCGGCTTGCTTCCCTACTCACACTCAGTCAGTTTATTCACACAACCCAGAACCACCTGCCCTGGAGTGGCACCACTCACAGTGGACTGAACCCACTCATATCAGTTATCAGTCAAGGCAATGTCCTACAGACATGCCTGTCCGACAGTGGCAATTTCTCAATGGAAGTTCCTTCTTCTCAGATGTATTAGGGTGGCAACCAAGACTGGCTATCATGGTAACACAAAATGAGTGTTTCTATAAACCAAAAATGACCTATCAAAAAATAAAACTAAGAAATTAGTTTCATTTCTAACAGCACCAAAAAAGAGTAAAATACATAGAAAAACGTGTTCAAAGTATTATTTCTAAAAACCAGAAAAGCCTAATATAAACATTAAACAAGAAACAAACAAATAGATAACCTCTTTTGACCATAGGTTAAAACACTTAATGGCATTAGAATGTCTAGGGCGCTTTAACAGAATCTGCATATTCAGTGACATTTCAAACTATTTTTATAGAAAGAGAAATAAACAATTCTAAAATTCATATGGAATTACAAAAAATACATAAATTAGCAGAACAACTTTGAACAAAGCTGAGACTTCACACTTCCTACAGCAATCAAGATAGCACAACAAGGACATAAGGCAGGTACAGAGACCAATGGAGCAGAACGGGAAGCCTAGAAATTAATCTGCACATATGTAGCCAACAGATCTTTAGAAGGGGTGCCAAGACTATACCCTAGAAAAGGAAATCATGTTCAAGCGGTTTTAGGAAGACTGGATATATGAATCCAAAAGAATAAAATTAGACAATTATCTTATATCACAAAAGATTATTTCAAAATAGATTCAAAAGAAACATAAGATATAAAACTAAATATTCCAGAAGAAAAACACAAATCTTCTTGCTCTTGGAACTACTTTCTTGGATGCCCCACCAAAAGGACAGACAATAAAAATAGAAATAAAGATGTGGAATCACATTTCACTAAAATGTATCTGCCCAGAATGGAAACAATCAACAAAATAAAAACAATGTCTTCATATTGGCAGAAAATGTTTATAAATCATATATTTATTAAATGGTTAATTTCCAAAATTTATAGGGAATCTCTACAACTATAAAGCATAGAAATAAAAAATAGTTAAAAAATGTGAATCTTTAGTAGACATTTATCCAAAGAAAAGATGAGTAATATATTGAGCATTGCTCAACATCAGCTAAATGCAATGACTTTAGAGCTTTAGCGCTTTCAGGATTGCTACCATGAAAGAAAATGAGTTTTGTTGATCTGCAAAAAATTTTTATTCTTGTATGCTGTTAGTGGGAATGTAACATGGTGGATCTATTAGGAAAAATACTATGGTAGTTTCACACAAAAAATTAAAACTAGGTACAATATGACCTAGCAGTACCACTTCTGTGTATGTATCCCAAAGGAACAGAGACCAGAATCTCAGAAAGATATCATTGCCCCTGTGTTCACAACATTATTCACAACAGTCAAGAGACAGAAACGAAACAAAACAAATATCCATTGACATATAAATGGATAATGAAAATATGGTATTTAGGTTTATTGGACTATCATTGGTACTCAAGAAGAAAATCCTACATTTTGAAATACTTTGGGGTGATCTGGTTATATGCTAAATGAAATAAGCTAGTCTGTGCTGCTGTAGTAGTGTGTGATTTCTTTTGTGGAGTGCATATAGAGAAGTAAAGACTACAAAGAACTTAGTAGACATGGGGACTCAGGAGTGAGGGAGATTGGTATAGGGATCATTCACTGGTTATGAGGGGACTAAGTTCCAGAAATCTGCTATATAATGTGATTTCTGGAGTTAGTGGTAAGTTAAACAAGCTTAAATTCAATATGGTGACTCTTCCATTAAGTACTCTTATTACAACACAAAACTAAATCCAGAGCAACGGGATATGAGTATACTTTCAGAAGTGCTCAATATACGTACTGCTTTTAATGACAGTATCATGAGTATGTGTACAAATTCATGTTCATGAAATTATAGGAAGTCAGTATTATGTAGTTTCATTTTATATCTAATTATATCTCAATAATGGCAAGAGGAAGGGAGTCAAACCCAACACTGCAGTGTTTTCCTTGATCTATGGCATTAAATAAGATGTAGGAAGAATTTGTAGTCATTAAAAATGCTTAACAAGTAAGGCAAAACATACAACCTCAAGGGATGGTAAATTTACTAAACATCACTAAACTACATTCTTACAGAGGCTAGTTGTAGTGTGTGCAAATTATATCTCCAAAGCCTGTTTTAAAAATAATGCTGAGACAGGTTACTTACCACCTTTCCCTGCAAGATTTTGAAAACTATCTCGTTGTAATTGCAAAACTCATATAATAAATGTTCTTCTCGACAGCAACAGTAATTCAGTAATGTAAACCTTGGCTCAAAGATGCCACCCAACTCCTCCTACGGTGCACTAGAAAGCTTTGTACTCAGTACACGTCCTTTATTCACCTCTACACTATCGATTTGCTACAATACTTCATCAAGATCAGAATGTGCATGCTGCGACCAAATGAAGATTCACAGCACATAACTGGGCTTCAGGGGTATCTGCTTAAGGGTATAATACCATTTACATTTTTATTAATGATCACAATATACCATTTTAATTATCAGCAAAACTTGTGAAATTGTATTGGCTAATTGCTTTTAATACAAATGTTAAATAAGCACACAAAGGATATTGAACATGCCTCTCGCTTCCATGACCCATTTGTGGATTTCACTGATATGAAATATATTCAGCAGGTTCCTACATTTGGTTTTTCAAGGTATCCTCAATAGACAGAGTCAACAGGAACACTTAAATAAATTTTTTCGATGCATCAATATTTTGTTTTTGAGTAAAGTATTTGCTTTAAGCCTTGCCATTGCAGCTGTGAGCTTCCAGCCAACATGCATGGACTTGCTATGAAAATGAAATTTTAATGATAACATAGAAGGGCTGGTCTCTTCCTTGCCTTTGGCAAAAACAATAGTAATTTATTTTGCAAGCATCTTATGACAATTGTCCTGAAATAACTCGATTGGCTTAGAAGAGATGTGACTGTGCTTTGTCAGAAAATTAAGCAAAAGTTCATGACCCAAATTAGCAGAGATGTCTAACCTAAAACGCTCTAGGGGAAGTTACGAAAGTCGTCAATTCAATACAATTTCATTTCAAAAGATTTTTGTCTTCATAATTCCCATTGCACCCTCCTGTGTGTTCTGTCTGTGCAATCTCATCACAGTTGACAGTTTGTTGATATGGTAATGTACAGATTACCATTTACAGTTTTGTAATGTAGTTTGATTCACTCACTGTTTCAGTTACTAACTGATGTTATTTTTCTACTCCATTGGCTTATTTCAAGCTTCTACTTCATTTTTAAATGGATTGTGCATCAAACTAAACAATAGTAATAATGCTAAATACAAAATATTAGTTGAAGAGAATCATAGTCTGCCATCCTGAATAGTGTTGTCATTAAGTACTGGTAAAAAAACTTCCAATGCAGGCCCTAGTAGAATAAGAGACTATTGATGGAAGTGCTGACAAATTAGAAAAAATGCACGAGACACACTTGGCCAACCGGCCTAATTGTGATTTCACATGAATCCACAGATCTGCTCATGCCATCCTAAATATAGGAAAGTTTCACAAGCTGTCCCGGATTTTGCCCATGGGAAATGCTGCAATGAGAATATTATTTGTCGGGCTGGAGAGATGGCACACAGGTAAAGAGCACATGTAGAGCTGTAGCAGAGGACACTGAGCTTGGGTTCTAGTACTCAAGTTTGTTTGTGTTCTGACACCTTTGGTTCCTGTAGGATCTCTTTCCAATTGCTTTCCAGTGGCTCCTATTGCTTTTCCTCAGCTCTGTCATGATCTTCTCTCCTGAAAGAGCCTGTAAGCCTGAGCCGTTACTCTGTAAGCCTGATCTGTCACTCTGTAATATATAGCATATATATATATATATATATATATATATATATATATATATATATATATATATATATATTAGCATAAAGCTTGTGAGGGATGGTTCCTGTTATAAGGAAACAAAATAAAAATATTCTCACTGTTTAGGTCTAAGAGACTAAATGAATGATGGTCACTAAGAATATTTGCTGACTAAATTAATGTAACAAGTGTATGGGCAAAGATTCCTATCCAGTCTTTGCAAATGCTACCATCACAGCAATGGTTTTCATCAACCTGGTAGATAAATTTATCAAGATAGATTTATTATTAGGTAAAGTGGATGATTTAAGTAATATTCAAATACTGTAAAATCTGTACTACTGAAATTAAAAACCATTAGTATTTATTTGAACTCACCTATTTTTAGTATATAAATGTCAATAACCTATTTTAGTCTTATAAACTTTTACTGTTCCTTATATGCTAGGCAAAGCTCAGTGTATAATGAAAAACAGTTGGGGTTATTATTCTTTAACAAGGAGGATGTCTATATTGTCACTTATAAATGGAAGAAAATTTGGTGGTTTGGATAGCAGCTTGTCAGTTTCCTCTTCTATTATTTCCTGTGCTATGACAGTTTTAGAGTTGTGTAAATATATTTCAGTTCTCTTCTTCTGGGGTGCCATCAGGAGTCCAGAGTGGGCCATTTATGTTATTTCATGGGGGGAAAACCCTAAAACAAAATAATGCAGGCCACTGCCAGTCAAACACCTTTCAGAGAAGGTATATATATATATATATATATATATATATATATATATATATATATATATATATATATATATATATATATAAAGTTATAGAGAGGCACATCTATATGAGGGTTTATGAACAAGGATGGTAATGGTGTGGGTCAGAGAACCCTGACCATATGTGGAGACACAGAATTGACATATAAGCTATCCCAGGTGAGATTATGGATGAAATGGCAGACTAGAAGCTGAATTTCTGGATTGGTTTTAGCAACTTGATACAGGCTAGAGTCATTTGGGAAGAGGGATGCTCAGCTGAGAAAATGTCTCCATTAGATTGGCCTGTAGGACATTTTATTGATTAAAGATTAATATCAGTGAGCCCATTCCTCAGGTACATAAGTGATCATGAGTTGTATAAGCAAGCCATGAGGAACAAGACATTAAGCAGCACTCTTCCATGATCTCTGCCTCATTTCTTGACTTAAAGTTCCCGCCTTGACTTCCTTCCCTGGCTTCTCTGGATGATGGACTACGTGCTGTATGATAAAATAAACCCATCCATCCCCAACATGCTTTTGGTTATGATATCTTATCATTGCAATAGAAACCTTAACTAAGATACCAGCTGAAAAGTTTTGGAAATAAAGGTAAGAAGAATATTTTATCACTCCATCAGCCCACTTCTCCAATTCTGGAATTAATCTAATCAACACCGCCAAGAAATCTCTTCTGCAATCAGCCTCAGAAACTTTCTTTAATATCTGAGTGCACTTGCTGCTGCCAAAGCATTGTATCCCAGGTAAACTGAATAGCCTCCTAGGAGGAAATCTACAAAAGCGGCCCCGACTGGGATTTTATACAAAGGATTCTCAGAGTCTGCTGACAGGGCCATTATCAGAGCCTCAACCAGGAGAGGCAAAGGGTGGGAGCTAAACCCAGCAATGACAGCTTAATGACAGCTCAATGACAGCTGACTGGGTTTTCCAAGGAAATCCACAGGTCACAGAAGAGTCAGGAAAATCCAGCACACAAGGATGCTGTCTACCCTCCAGAGAGGAAAGAGAGCAGTACAAGCCAACAGTGTGCAACCTGAACCATGAGAAGGAGCAGAAAGCGGTGAGTGGGTCAGCCAAGGACTGACATCAGCACTCAGGCCGGAGACCCCCTTGTCATATGTCTCTGCCCTGCGCTCCCGCCTCACCCACAGCTACTTTGTACTTACAGACTATACTAGGGGAGAGTAGCAGGCCAACACTACCTCCCTATTGTTCCCATCTTTAACCATTTGTGTTTGTGCCCCTTGCCCTTTTTTCTTTCTTTTCTGCCTTCCTCTCTCTTTCCACATACCCCTCCCTCTTACTGTTACATCATCCAAGGCCCAGAAGTTGACCTGGTTTATGATATCTGGGTACATTTCTTTCCTTCCTCTTTTTAGTTTACTATCAGCCAAAACTTCCACATACTCACTCCATTTTTTTTCCTTTGCAACTGTTATTCCCATTCATATGTATGCCCCACTATTTCCCATAGTACAGCTTAGTATTATCAGTAGACACACTTTGATTATTAACTTTGTTTTTCCTTTTTCTTTTGCATGAATACTAATGTATTAGTGTACACAGTATTGTGTGGTTCCTTTACTCACTAAACGTTGATATCTCATCTTACCCTAGTCAGAATGGCTAAGGTTACAAAAACAGAAGACAACAAATGATGGTGATGATGTGGGGAACAGAGAATACTCTGGCACTCTGGGTAGGACTGTAAATTGGTGCAACCACTATAGAAATCAATGTGAAGTTTATGAAAAATAAGAAATAAATCTACCATATGAACCAGCGTACACATACCACTATTTACTATTCACTACTAGAGAGATCCATGCTCATTTATGCTCACAGATGTTCTATTCACAGTCACTAGGACATGAGACATGGAAGTAACCTAGATGTCTACCAGTTGATAAAAGGACAATGAATAAGTAGTCCCTTTAGGTAAATGAATTTCATTTAGTTGTAAAAATGAAATTTGCAGATAAATGGGTAGAACTGGTGAGTGTTATACACAGTAATTCAGACCCAGAAAAACAAAAATCATATGTACTCACTTGTGTATTAATCTTAGCATTGAATCTTGAGATTTGATGTTTAATTTGGAGTATGTATAGAATCCAGGATAATGGAAAGGGGCCATTGATGGGAGAGGGGGAAGAAAATAATAATAATAGAAGGATCAATATAAAATAAAAGTATGTATAAAATGGGAAATGACAAAAATTGCTTGTTAGCAAACCCTCAATTTAGACTGAATGCAATACATCTAGTTTTGACTCAACACTTCGTACACTAACCTCCAAAACCTCAAAGATTCCACAAAAGCCTGCTGTACCTTAAGCAAGGTGCAGCTAATTTAACCATAGGATATCAGAATTTAATTTTTGAAGTTTTCATTTCTGTACCTACAAGGAAAGGATGCACACTTACTTCTGCATTTCAGACAAAAACAGTAAATGGAATAAAATGAAAATGTATAACAATTATATTCTGATACTATGACTAAAGTATTAAGATGAACTGTTAATCATTACTTAGCAAATTACAACTTTCACATGGAGAAAATCATAACGTACGTATATAATTAATAATGTTGCACTTGCACTAATACCTTGTAAGTTAATTATAGACTACACAGCTGATGGAGTTTCATTTACCTAAGGAGCTGTTCTGACCCTGTTGCAGATGAGTTCTGTCTTCAGGGGAACACCCTCATTTATCACTGTCTCTTTACACCACTCCAGCTCTTGGCAGGAGGACAGGGAATGGTAAAAGATCCTTAGTTGTGAAACACTGTGCAAATTTGGTCATTAAAGGCATCTGACAGCTAAAACAAGACAGGATTAAATTAGCTATGGAACATTAGGAAAGCTTATATCTTAGAAATCAACTGATGGTATGAGAATAAAGGACTTCGATGTAATCATTCAAGTCAGTTCGAAGCTGGTACTAGATTTTTTAGTATTTTTTGGGAAAATTTCATGCTTTGAAATACATGTAAGGAAATGTATAGAAGACAATGAATTTCTGAACACATAGTAAGCCTCTTTTAATATTAGAAATATTGAAAAGGATAGCTTAGCTTATAGCATACACATACAAGTACATTGTGTATGTATTTGTAAGTTTTGTTTTGTTTTAACTGTGTTGAGAGATTTGAATTGCTGTATTTTATCTTACAATGAAAGTGTAATTAAACACCAGCAAAATGAAGAAAGAAGGAAACTGGTAGCTTTAAATATAGTAGAATGATCACTTAACATTTATTTGATAAGTGCTATATGTTAACATGCATGCAAAGATTAGATATATTTATGTTTTCTTCTCGTATGGTAGGAATTAATCCAAGAGTCTTAGGTTTCTAATATAAGTTCTCTAGCCATGAGTTATGTCCAAAGACAGTAAGACTAGGCACTCTTGAATAACCTAAAATTGTTGAGTCTCAGGTTTAAACATAAGAGACGGTTCTGCAGGTAAAGTCACTTACCAACAAGACTACTGTGGTTGTCAGAACCCACAGGGATGAAGGAGAGAACTGGCTCCCAGAAGTTGTTGTCTGACTTCCAAATGAATGTCGTGCATATGAAATCACACACACACACACACACACACACACACACACACAAATAAATACATGAATGCAATAATGTTGTTTGTAAGAACCAAAGGTTCATGGGAAAGATAAACCAGGAGATAAATTAAGGCAAGGTATAAGATGTTAGATGTGGTTAGTATGAGATAAAAATGTGTAGAGAATGCTACAGGTATGGAAAAGGCATTTTGCAAAAAGTGAGGTCCAGGATGTTTCCTCAGACTGGGCAAGAGTATGCCATATGACCTGTGAATGAGGCAAGCGTGAGTGCGCTCAATGACAGCGGGGTGATGAACTGTCCACTGACAGTACTGGTGACCTAAGCAAAGGAGCAGAGTCCAGACACTGAATCTCAGAAACCACAGGTAGTTTGTCTATGTGAAGCTGAGGCAAACTGAGGCTAGACCTCCTAAAAAATTAGAATCTATTGGCATCAAACGGTGGCCCCAGAAGACTTGACCTACCAGGAAGAACCTAGCTGACCCTGAGAATGAAGAATGGAAACAAAGGGACCCCTGAAGAGGCATGGCGATGTTGAAAATGAAAACTGAGGTGACTCTTCATTTCTTGCCATTTAGAAAACTATAAAGAAAATATTTAGAGAAGAGGCCAAGACAATATTCACCCTGTTCCTTGGCTAATAGTGAAATGTCAAGCAGAGATTTAGATGAATAAAGAACACTAACAACTTCATAAATGGCTTCTGAATCCTCAAGAAGAATTAAAACAACCCAACAGACGCAGAGAAGAAAGTGTTTAAAACTAAAACACATTTGCTATGAACATAAATTAAAGAGCAAAGGAATTTATTATTCAAAAACTTTTGAAGATGACATACTCTCATCAAGATGGTCAGAAAATCAGAAAGAAAAAAACAGGCATGTCGAGCTTATACGCTGTAAAGCATATAGTACCACTGAATGGTGCATATGATGTCATTACCACTGGAGCTACTCATCTAATGTCAAAAGTATTTAAGAATGTGGCCCAGTAACCAGAATCCCTACTCAGGTATGATGTGATGAACCACATCAATGACTAACATGCATAATAACCCTAAGGGCGCCGCAGTGGTGCACATAATTTTGCTGTAACGAACAGCTCTCTGGTTGCACTTAAGATCCACTCAATGAAAGGGAAACCATGACTGCTATTGGAAATCTGGAAATCTAGCTAACTGCTCAGGGCTAGTGAAACCATGGTTATTAGAGGAGAATCAGCAACCACTAATTTGCTAAACCAGTATAATCCTTAACAACAATTCATATACATTTGTCCTTATATCCACAGATAGGTGTAGCCTACTCGTCGTCAAGAAAAAAATATCTTTGCAACAGACGGAGATCACTACAGAAGTCAACAACTATCAAAACATGAATCTGTGGACCTCAGTCCCAATAGATACATCCACAAAATATTCTCACACTTAAGACTCAGGGAACATAGCAGAAGAGGATGGAAAAGACTGTAAGAACCAGAAGATGGGGGAATTGCCTGTGAGATTGTTATCTCCTAGTATATCAGAAGAAGTACCCATAAAGTCTCACTAAGATGACTATCCAAATGTGAGCTGAACAAAGAACATGCCAAAGTGTGTGTGTTGAGGGGAAGTGGAGGGGGCAGTATTAGCCCAGGCAACAAAGTCCTCAACCCTGCACAGAGAACTTCAGTCATCTGAAGAAAACTGAGTGAAGAAGTGGTCATTCCCCAGGGGAGTGCACATCAGTTGCTTGTCAGTGCCAAGTGGGTAGACCTGAAAACATACATACAAGTAACATTGTATAGATTAAGTGGATGAAGTAACAAAGAAAAGAAGAGACCATGGATTTGAAGGAGAGCAGAGAGGGGTATATGAGAGGGTCTTAGAGGGAGGGGAAGGGAGAAATGTTGTAATAATAAAATCTCAAAAAAGAAAAATTCAATTAAAGGTAAAATAATAATTGCAAGGAAAAAAAACAAACACCACCATCACCACCACCAACAACATAAAAAAAAAAAAACAACAAAGTAACAACAACAGAAAACATGGCCTGGGATGGAGGACATAAGGGAGGATGGCACTTTACACTTCAGTAAAATGGTGATGTAGTGAGAGCTGTCAATACCTATTTCCCATGCAGAAATTAGCTAGGAATAAAGAGTTCTTTCTCAGAAATGATGCCTAGTCTTCTTGTTTTTCAGTCCATTTATATGGAAATTTGTATTCTACATATTACACCTTGCATAAATATTTTAAATATATCGAACAGGACATTTTATGTTCTTTAGAGGTGAGGAACTTTTTTCAATAAGAAAAATAAATGACAAACTTTGAATAGTAAGAAAATTCAGGTAAAGATAAACTCTTAATATATATTCAATCAGCTGGACGGTGGTGGCGCATGCCTTTAATCCCAGCACTCAGGAGGCAGAGGCAGGCAGATCTCTGTGAGTTCGAGGCCAGCCTGGTCTCCAAAGCGAGTTCCAGGAAAGACACAAAACTACACAGAGAAACCCTGTCTTGAAAAACCAATATATATATAATCTAAGACAAGTAGAGTGGTGTGTGCCTTTAAATTTAACACTTGGGGGGCAGAAGCAGGCAGATCTCTGAGTTCACGGCCACCCTGGTCTACATAGTGAGTTTCAGTACAGCCCCAGCTACATAGTGAGACCCTGTCTTGAAAAACAAAAACAAGCAAACAAACCCTACTATATATATTTTTTTATGGTATTAAAATATGGTATGTTTTCTAGTGGAAAAGAAAAATTTGAAAAATAATAACAATATATTGTTTAATGAAAGAACATTTCTTATACCAAATTGTTAATGAAATAAAAACAGAATTGTATTTATTACTCTGATTAAAGACTTCATTTTTTTGGGTAACCAAATTAAATTATAGTATCTGTCATTGTTTGTCTTCTTCTGAAACAAATTCTTGTAGTTTATACTTAGTTTAACGTATAAGATATCTGCTGCTCAGTAGAAAATAAACTATTTATATTTTCCCTAAATATACATATCTACTGAAGAGTTATATGTCATCTAATCATTAAAACAAAAAAGTATGAAATCTTTGAAAATAGTTAAAATTAAACTTGTAAAAAGTTATATGTAAATGAATTGATTCATACATAATCACCAAGTAGTCAATATTAAGGTTGATTTTTTTTTTTGTCATGGACAGTTTGCTAAATTAAATCAAATTTTCATAAGATAAATAACCTGTTTCATAAGACAAAGTCCTACTAAAAATCTCCCAAAAAAAGGGAGTTGATTTTCCCAGGAGAGTTTAATTATTTCATACTACTACAGACTGCCACTACAGATTTTTTAACTTCATTGATTACTTATTTTTATGTTCTTATTCTTCTCTCATATATTACATCATTACCTCAGTTTCCCCTCCCTCACCTCCCACCAGTCTCTGCCTGCTACTTGCTATCTCCCCCAGATCCATTCTCCTGAGGTCTCTCCTCAGAAAAAAAGCAGATCTCCCAGGAATAACAACCAAACTCAGCTTTACATGCTACAATAAGACTAGGCACACAGTATCAAATCAAGGCTGGATGAGGCTACACAATATAAGGGAAAGAGCCTCATAAGTAAACAAAATAGTCAATAACCACTGCTGCTTCCACTTTTAGGAATCTTACAAGAATACCAAACTATTAAGCTATAACATATATGCTGAGGACCTTGGTAAGACCCCTACAGGCTCCCTGATTTCTGCTAGCACCCATGAGTCCTGGTCAATTGATTTTGTGAACCATGCTCTCATGGTGCCCCCAACTGCTCTGGTTCCTCTGATCCTTTCTCTCTTCTTCCTCAGGAATCCCAGAGCTCCATCTAATGTTTGGCTGTGAGACTCTGCATCTCCTCCTATCAGATGCTGGATGAAGTCTCTCTGGTCTCTTTGTTGAAGATTCTGCTAGGCTCTGGTCCCAGAACACTCTGCAGGCAGGAAAAACTATAGGTCGAAGGTTTTGTGGCTGGTTTGATGTCCTAATCCCTCCACTTGAGGCCTTGACTGGTTACAGAAGATGGTCAGTTCAGCTTCCATGTCCCCCACTACTAAGAGTCCTTGCTAGGGTTACTCTCATAGATTCCATGGAATATCCCTTGCACTAGGTTTCCACCTAGCTGTAGAAATGCCCCTAGTTCCTGTTGGTTCTCCCAGTATTAACTTCTGCAATATAATCCTGCCTGTTCCCAACCCCACCTGCCCTCAGTTCACCCACACACTCTGTTCTACTTCCCCTTCCCAGGGAGATCCTTGCAACCCTCTTAAACCTCCCTTGTTACTTAGTGTCTCTGGGAATGGGGATTGTAGCATGGTTTATCTTTCACTTTACAGCTAATATCCACTTATAAGTAAGTACATACTGTGTTTGTCTTTCTGGGTCTGGGTTACCTCACTCATGATGTTTTTTTTTTCAAGTTCTGTCCATTGGCCTGCAATTTTCATGATGTCATTGATTTTAACAGCTGAGTAATACTCCATTGTGTAAATGTACCACATTTTTTTCATCCATTCTTCAAATGAGGGATATCTAGGTTGTTTCCAGTTTCTGGCTATTATGAATAAAGCAGCTTTGAACATAGTTGAGCAAGTATCCTTGAGATAGGATGGATCATCCGTGGGTATATGCCCAGAGTGGTATATCTGGGTCTTGAAGTAGATCAATTCCCAATTTTCTGTGACACTGTCATATTGATCTCCAAAATGGCTGTAGAAGTTTGCACTCCCACCAGCAGTGGAAGAGTGTTCTCCTTGCTCCACATCCTTGCCAGCATAGACAGTCACGTGTATTTTTGATCTTAGCCATTCTGGCAGGTTTAAGATGGAATGTCAAAGTCATTTTGATTTGCATTTCCCTGACAGCTAAAGATGTTGAATATTTCTTTAACTGTTCCCCAGTCATTTGAGATTCCCCAACTGAGAAGTCTCTGTACCCCATTTTTAACTGGATTATTTGGTTTGTCGATATCTAGTTTGCTGATTTCTTTATATATTTTGGATATTGGCTCTGTCAAATATGGAGTTGGTGAAAATCTTTTCCCATTCTGTAGGCTGTCTTTTTGCCCTATTGACAGTGTCCTTTGCCTTATAGAAGCTTTTCACTTTCATGAGGTCCCGTTTATTAATTGTTGATCTTAGAGCCTGTGCTATTGATGTTCTGTTCAGGAAGTTGTCTCAAGTGCCAATCTATTTAAGACTAGTCCACACTTTCTCTTCAATCAGGTTCAGTGTATCTGGTTTTATGCTGAGGTCTTTGATCCACTTGGATTTATGTTTTGTGCAGAGTAATAGATATGGATCTATTTGCATTCTTCTACAAACCAACATCCATTTAGACCAGCACCATTTGTTGAAGAAGCTTTCTTTTTTTCCCCATTGTATATTTTTGACTTTATAAAAAATGAGTGTCCATCAGTGTGTGGATTTACATTTTGGTCTTGCATTTGATTCCATGTGTTCAATGTGTCTGTTTTTATGCCAATACCATATGGTTTTTATAACTACAGCTCAGCACTACAGCTTGAAATCAGAGATGGTGATACCTCTGGATGTTCTTTGATTGTACAGGATTGTTTTAGCTATCCTAGATTTTTTTGTTTTTTCATATGATGTTGGGTATTGTTCTTTCAAGGTCTGTAAAGAATTGTGTTGGAATTTGATGTGGATTGCAATGAATCTGTAGATTGCTTTTGGGAGGAGAGACATTTTTGCTAGGTTTATCCTACTGATCCATGAGCATGAAGGATCTTTCCATTTTCTGATGTCTTCTTCAATCTTCTTCGAAGACTTGAACTTGTTTTTAGTTTCCTTTTTTATTTAAGAATTTTTTTTTATTCCTTTTATATACCAATCACAGACCTCCCTCTATCTTTCCTCTGGCTCCCCACCAGTCTTGCCCCCCACTTCTGATCCCCTCCTCCAAAAGGGTAGGGGCATCCATGGGGAGTCATCAAAGCCTGGTACATTTAGCTGAGGCAGGACCAAGCCCCTACTCTCTGCATTAAGGCTGAGCAAGGTATCCCATAGTTAATGGGCTCCAGAAATCCAGCTCATGCACCAGGAATAGATCCTGATCCCACCGCCAGGGGCCTCTAAAATAGACCAAGCTACATAACTGTATAACATATGCAGAGGGCCTAGTCTGGTCCCATGCAGGTTCCACAGCTGTTAGTCTAAAGTTCATGAGTTCCCACAAGCTTAGCTCAGTTGTCTCTGTAGATTTCCATGACTTGAAGGGTTTCTTTTCTTTTTTATTCATTTTACGCACCAGCCATAGATCCCCTTCTCATCCCTCCTCCCCTCCCTATCCCTCATCCTCTCCTATAACAGGGTAAGTTCTCCCATGGGGGGACAGCTAAGCCTGGTATATTCAGTTGAGGCAGGACTAAGCCCCTCCCAGCTTTATCAGGGGTTAGCTGGGAGAGGATGGAGTGGAAGAGCAATGTACACAATATCTTGATAGAGGGAGACATGGGGTAAAGGAGAAACTCGGTGCTAGGGAAATTCCCAGGAAATCCACAAGGATGACCCCAGATTAGACTACTAGCAACAGTGGTGAGAGTTCCTAGACTGGCCTATCCTGGTAATCAAATTGGTGAATACCCTAACTGTCATCATAGAGCCTTCATCCAGTAACTGATGGAAGCAGATGCAGAGATCCACAACCATGTACCAGGCTGAACTCCAGGAGTCCAGCTGAAGAGATCAAAGAAGGATTACATGAACAAGGCAGTCAAGATCATGATGGTGAAATCTACAGAGACAACTGAACCAAGCTCAAAGGAACTGAAGTTTTTAATCAAAGAGGTCTTTTACTTGCTTTGTTAGAGTTACCCCCAAGATATTTTATATTATTTGTGGTTATTGTGAAGGGTGTTGTTTCCCTAATTTCTTTCTCAACACATTTGTCATTTGTTTATAGGAGGGCAACTGTCTTTTGGGTTTTTTGTTTTTTTTTTTTTTTTTTTGTGTGTGTGTGTGTGTGTGTGTGTGTGTATGTGTTTTGAGTTAATCTTGTATACAGTCATTTCACTGAAGGTGTTTATCAGCTGTGGGAGTTCCTGGTGGAATATTTGGTGTGAAGTATGTATACTATCTTATCATATGGGAAGAGCCATACACTGACTTCTTCCTTTCCAATTTGTATCTCCTTGATCTCCTTTAGTTGTGTTATTGCTCTAGCTAGAACCTCAAGTATTATATTGAATAGATATGGACAGCCTTGTTTTGTTTCTGATTTTAGTGGAATCGCTTTGAGTTTCTCTCCATTTAATTTGCTGTTGGTGATTGACTTGCTGTATATTGCACGTTGGCTCAGAGGCTAGTGTGCTTGCTGCAGGTCGGCCTCCCTAGCACTCTGGAGTCCCAACCACATGGATCTGAGCCCCACATGTCCCCACCCTAACACATGCAGGTGGCTGCTGGTGAGTTTATCGACCCTGCAGAGCCCAGACAGCCCAAGCCCCCCAGGAAGGGCCTGACCCCTGCTTAGGTGAGCAGTTACATACAGCAACCCTGCAGGGAGCCTGTAGATCAGGAAGCTCAATAGGCCTGTGAGCCAATCACTCTCTGGCCAGGCAACTCACAACGCGGCAGCTCTTGTAACCACTGCCAGAAAGCACATGCATTCTTCAGTGGATAGAGCACCAGAGAAAGGCACCTGTACTAGGCACCTTTCTAGTTCTGTGCTTTTTAGTGGCTGGATTGGGTCCCAGTTCCCTGCCTGTTTAGAGATTACCAGCAGACTGTTCCTTTACTTTTAAAATTATTGAGAGTGGCATCTGCCAATTCCAGGACATCTTGGGATTCTGCCCTTGAGAGTGCACCCACCAGTGCCCTTGAAAGCGTGCCTGCTCTCCCACTGACCCACCGGCTTTAATTACTCCAGCTGAATCTGTTCTTGGCCCAGTCATCCTGCCCTTGACTGCCATCACCAGCCCTATAGCAACAACCAGACAGGTGACTCCTGCCATGTATATGACTGTGCCTGAGTGCTTCCAGCTCATTGGTACATTGCCTCATTGCTGTATACAATTTGTTGTGGTCCCAGCAACCATACCTAGTGCTCAGGGGTTGCCTGGGTAAGTGTTCAATTCACAAGAGCCATTCAGGGACCTGAGTTAGCTTGCACCAGACCTGTTTTGATGCTAAACCTGTAATACTTACTGGCCAAGCAATGGTAACACCCCCCCCCCAAAAAAAAAACCATCACAAGAACTGAAACACCAGCAATCAAGGATTTCATCCAAGGTAAAAGTACTTAATAATTTTACACCTTAAAACTGATTAATAAATAAACAAATTAATAAAATTTTATTTACAAATTTTGACTATTTCTCAAAACATGGCAGAAAATGTTACATAACAAGAATTTAAAAACTTTTTTGCTTGTATGATGAATGAATTTTTACAGGACATATATGACCTTCCTGGAATGTACATGATATACACCATTTTAGCATTTAGCATAATAATTCACATAGCATTGAAAAACTTGGTTAATAATAACAAAGATGAGTCATTATTGGGACTGATAAAAGTTTTACAAGGTAGCAATGAATACTTAAGTAAAAAGATTCTTTCTCTGGAATCTGCTACCCAGACTTTACAAGGTAACAATGAGACTTAAACAGTTTCCTTCCCTGGAATCTGCTACCCAGGCTTTACAAGGTAGCAATGAGGATTAAATGAAAAGACTCTTTCTCTGGAATCTGCTACCCAGGATTTACAAGGTAGTAATAAAGACTTAAATAAAAGGCTTCTTTGTTTGGAATCTGCTAACTTACTACAAGAACTTCAATCCATTAATAACAAATGTACAACCAGATTTGATTCTATTGATAATAAATATGAATACTTAATGAATAAAACAATAACTCTTCAGAGTAATGTTGCTGCTATTCAGATACTTTAAAAGGAAGAAAGATTATCATTAACTGATAAAATAAGGACTATTGTGTTTCAGAACAACATAAAATGTTGCATGATTCTATGAAATCTCTGGAATCCCTTACAACAGAGGATAGTTCACTCACTGCAAGTGATCCTAAGTGCTTGGTTGCAAGTTCTGGAAGAAACTCTCAGTAAAGATAACAAGGGACATAATAGGCAGAAGGACAAAGCCATAAAAGTCATAACACCTCCAGATGGCTCTCATACAATGGTTTATCCTGTCATCATCCATGAGAGGCCAGCAGATGACAGACATCCTGAACCACATGTCGAATATATTTTACAACCTATTGCTATGAGAGATTCAAAAAACATTAAGGAACCAGTGGTCACATATGGCATACACTCAACATATGTAAAACAGATATTAAATATGTGGTCTTCCACAAATAGAATCATACCAGATGATTGGAATCAGGTGCTACATAAAGACAGCACAACTGCAGTTGAACTCTCAGAACAGCCTTAGCTTTAAAATGGCTAACTGATAAGCCTTGTCTGGATTAGACAATAGCCTTTGACAAAAGAGAAGCTACAAGCTTTAGAATAGCTGGTCCAAAAGCAGTAAAAGGCTCAACACATTGAAGAATCTATCAGCCCTTGGAATTCTTCTGTATTTGTTATTAGAAAAAAAGTCTGGTAATTGGAGAATGCTGACAGATTTGAGAGAGCTATTAATAAAGTAATGCAGCCTATGAGCTTCCTACAGAATGGGATGTCCTTGCCCTCTCTGCTACCCAAAGAATGTCTGATTATTGTTATTGACTTAAAAAAAGCTGTTTCTTTACCATGTCTCTACAAGAAAAGGATAGAGAAAAATTTGCATTCACAATACCTAATTATAATAAATCCAAGCCAGTCAAGAGATATCAATGGAAGGTCCTCCCACAGGGAATATTAAATAGCCCTACCCTGTGCCAATATTTTGTGCAAAAACTATTGGAAAATTTTTTGTGTGGAAATAATTTGTGTGAAATTTCCACAATGCATAATTTATCATTATATGGATGATAATTTATTAGCTGATTCAAAGTTAGGTACATTAGAAAGCATGTTTGAAAAAGTAAAGAAAGTTTTGCCTCACTGGGGACTACAAACTGTTCCTGAAAAAACACAAAGAGGAAATTACTTAAGATATAAGATAGAACTACAAGAAAATTAGACCACAAAGGGTACAACTCAGGAGAGGTCAATTGCAAACTCTTAGTGATTTTCAAAAATAGTTAGGAAGCTTTTCCAACTTACAGGCTACCTTTGGAATACCTAAAGATGGACTAGTAAATTTGGCTAATACCCTAAAAGGGGATAAGGACTTAAATCAAGAGATTATCAGCTGAAGCTGGAAAGGTATTACCTCCAGTAGAAAAGTAAATACTAGAGGTGCATCTGGATTGTGTGAATCCAGAATTAAAATGCATTCTGGTCATACTCCCCTCCAGATACTCCCCTATAGAGATTTTGAGGCAGAGGGAAGATATTATTTTGGAATGGATATTTCTACCATGTAAACCAAGAAGTTAAAGATTTATGTAGAAAAGATCTCTGATTTGACTCTAAAAGAAAAATTAAGACTTCATCAGTTGACAGGAATGGACCCAACAGACATTGCAGTACTTTTAACTAATGAGGAAATTTCCTCATTATGGAAAGATAATGAATACTAGCAAAGTGCCTGAAGTAAATTTTTGGGAGAGATTAGCAATTGTTATCCCTAAAACATGAGAATAGAATTCATAAAGAGAACTGAATGAGTCCTTCCTAACATTGTACAGCAAAAACCAATCTCTGAAGACACCACATTCTATACTGATGCAAATAAATCAAGAAAGGCAGGATATAAATCAGGAGACTTAAGTAAAGTGGTTCAAAGCCCATATAATTCTGTACAAAAGGCATAACTGTATGCCATTCTTACGGTACTTATGTACTTCATGGAACTCAAAATTTTGAGTTTCACTGACTCTCAATATACATAGAAAGTTGTTTTACATATTGAAACTGCTGAATTTATTCCTGATAATAAAGAATTAACTTCAATATTCATACAATTACAGAAAATCATCAGAACATGTATATAGGGAACATCCTATATACATAACACATATCAGATCCCACATGGGTCTGCCAGGACCTCTAGCACAAAGTAATGATGAGATTGATCAGTTATTAATAGGTAATGTGCTAGAAACCACAGAATTTCATAAGAAACACCACATAAATAACAAAGGTTTGAAGAAGGATTTTTCCATCACTTGGCAACAAGCCAAGGAAATTGTAAAACAATGTCCGACTTGTTCCATCTATAACCAGACTCTATTACCTTCAGGAAGCAATGCAAAAGGTATACAAATAAATAAAAATTGGCAGCCTCTAGTTCCTGGTCCTCATGCCTTATATACCTTTCTGCTTCCTGCCATCACTTCCTGGGATTAAAGATGTGTGTCACCATGCCTGGTTGTTTCTAGTGTGGCCTTGAACTCACAGAGATCTGGATGGAACTGGAATTCTGCCTCCAATGTGATAGGATTAAAGGTGTGTGTGCCACCCATTTCTGGCCTCTATGTCTACCTAGTGGCTGTTCTGTTCTCTGAATCCAGAAAAGTTTATTGGGGTACACAATATATTAGGGGACACAATATTGCCACATAATGGTATTTGCTTCACCCATGACCTTGGCTATACAGCCCAAAGGAGGTGGTGCTACCTGCCATTGTACATTACCTCTTATAAGGAGTTTGTCCTTCTCCCTGCTCCTGCCTGCAAGGTGGATTCACTGCTGGTCAGATCAGAGGAAGACTTTTGCTGTCTACTACATTCTGTAATCGTGAGTTTACATCCTCAATTTACATCTTAATAAATTATGTTACCCATTTAAGACACTCACATGGATTTATCATAATAAGTATTTTTCCATCTAGGTCCTTGAGGTAAATTGGTCTGTGATTCTCTTTCTTTGTTGAATCTTTGTGTGGTTTGAGTATCAGGGTGACTGTGGCTTCATAAAATGAATTTGGTGATGTTCCTTCTGTTACTATTTTGTGAAATAATTTAAGGAGTATTGTCATTAGCTCTTCTTTGAAAATCTGGTAGAATTTCTTACTAAAACTATCTGGCACTGAGCTTTTTTGGGAGTGAGACTTTTAATGACTGCTTCTATTTCTCTAGTGGTTATAGGTCTATTTAAATTGTTTGTCTGATATTAATTTTACTTTGGTAAATGGTATTGAGAAAATTGTCCATTTCTTTTAGATTGTCCAACTTTGATGGGTACAGGTTTTTAAAGCATTTCCTAATGTTTCTTTGGATTTCCTTGGTTTTTGCTTTAATGCCCCCCTTTTTGTTTCTGATTTTGTTGATTTGGATATTCTCTCTATTTTAGTTAGTTTAGATAAAGGTCTGTCTATGTTTTTGATTTTGTCAAAGAACCAATTCTTTTTTTCCTTATTTCTTTGTATTGTTCTCTTTGTTTATATTTGATTGATTTTACCCCTCAGTTTGATTATTTCTTTATTATTTCTTGCAGTCTAATCTTGAATGCTGTTGATTCTTTCTGTTATAGAGTTTTCAGATGTGCTCTTGGGTTACTAGTATAAGTTCTCTGCAATTTCTTTATGAAGGTACTTAGTGCCATGAACTTTCTTCTTAGAAGAGCAAGTCTCAAAAGATACAGGAAAATCTAAATAACCTCCATATCCTGACAGATCACCAAGGATTAAAGGTGAATATCAACAACAACAGAAACAACAGAAGGCCTACAGATTTCTTATAATAAATACAACTAGATTCAGAATATTGTTTTCTGTAACAAATATTATAGAAAGAAAGGATCTTATAGTTTTAAATTTATTAGTATTACGACTCATAGCTTTTCAGTTTCTCAAATGCAAAGTCTAAATTTATTTATGTTCTACATAAACTTATCATTAGGGGCTGGCAAGATGGTTCATCAGGTAAAGGCACTTGCCTCCAAACCTCATGACTTGAGTTAGGTCCTTGTGTAGGTGGAAGTTTTTCTGTGTCCTGCCCAGTCCTGCAGTTGCTCAGACCCAAATAAACACACAGAGGCTTATATTAATTATGAACTGTATGGTCATTAACTCAGATTTATTACTGACTAGCTCTTATACTTAAATTAACCCATAATTCTTATCTATGTTTAGCCATGGGGATTGGTAGCTTTTCTCAGTTCTGCCTTGTCATCTTGCTTCCTCTGCATCTGGCTGGTGACTCCTGACTCAGCCTTCCTCTTCCCAGAATTTTTCTTGTCTGCTTGTCCCACCTATACTTCCTGCATGGTACTGGCCAATCAGCATTTTCTTTATCAACCAATCAGAGCAACACATATTCACAGCATACAGAATGACATCCCCATCATTTCCTTTTTTCTTTCTATTTAAAAGAAAGGTATTAACCTCAACATAGTAGAATTACTTATAACAAAACAGTTATCTAGCAAGAATTACAGTTACAATATCTGGTCTATTTGTATTTGGCAAACATATTCTATCTATTGTATATTTGTGAGTCTAAAGTTTCATATCTAATTTATCTTTTATCATAACCAAGGAAAATTCTAACTGTAACTATCTAGTCTTCAATTACATCAAAGACCTCAAAAGATATAATATTATCTAAGTAAAAAGGAATAGCATTGTAAGCAACTTCCAAATTTTCTGGAAATGACAGAGACAGCTGCCTACCTGGACAGTCATCCAAAGTTCCTTTGTAATATTTGGGCATCCAACTTCAGCCTATAGTCCTAGAGTCTCTAAGTTGCTTCTCTCTGTGTCTGGTAGAATATCTGGCAGTCTCCTCTGCAAAGCAGGAACCTGAAGGAACATCTTTCCTTGCAAAGTTCATTGGTCACCTTCTATGGGTCCTGCATGTCCAGTCAATACAACATTTTGTCAAGCAATCCAGGCAAGAACAGTTTCTTGCCCAAATGGGTATTTTTGTCAAGAAGAAGATAAACTCCATATGGAGTGTCTTTGAAGCACATTTTTGTCTTTGAAGTAAATTGGTGCTGCCAGGAGCAGACTTGTCTCATTGTCAGGAAAGTCTAAGTTTTTAAAACATTTTAAATGCCATATTCTGTAGGACTTTGAAGTGTTTGAATATTACCTCCCTAATTGAAATATATCTATATATACCTAGAAAACTTAACTAACCTGACTATAAGTTTGATTATCATTGATGACTAATTATTAATCCATATTTCTTCATTATACGTTACAATTTTAAATAAGCTATACAAACATAATACCTTAAGCAAGAATAGAAATATATACATACAGTATAACAAAATTCACTTTAAGTTTGTAGTAATAAACTAAAATCCATAGCAATGTAACACATTTTTAAACAAGTTGTTAATCTTTAAAAATAGGTTCAATAATCTACCCTTTCATCCTATCATATCTACAGCCTATATTTCTATATCATATCCCCCTTTCTTCTTTTAGAAAGAGATTGACTATGACCAATAACAATTTGTAACCAACAACCTAAATAAAGACAAACAACCATAATCCATTTTTTTGGGGAATGTGTGCATAGTGTTCTAGGCTACTTCCTGCTGATAGGGGGCACTGGTAGTCTTATCTGGATCCTGAGAAAACTTGAGATAATGGTCAAGTCCCTGGGAAGATCAGCTATAATCTCTGTTGATAGGTGCCATCTGTTAAGGTTCAGGAGGTCCGCCTTGATCAAATCTGTTCTACCTTAACCTGGAGCAAATTCATATCCTCTTGCTTATGGAAACAAAGCAGAGCTTCCTTTCCAAAGCAGCATATCCTTAGATTCAAATTTTGAAGTCAAGATACCTTTAAAATATATATATTAGTTTAACTGAGCAGCCTTTATAATTAAATTTCTTTCTGCAGTTAAAAATCCCAGAGACCATATAATCTAGGCTTTCTGTGTAATTTTCATATTTACTATGGCTTATTTTTATATTACGTTTACTTTCTCTTTAAAGACCTTATTTTTTTTACAATTTTTATTTCTTTATATAACTGTCTATATTCCTTTTCCTCTCTCTACCAAGCCTACGTACATTTTGATACCATTGTAAACCATTTAGAGTTTTATTTCATCTGAATCTGTTTTATTGTGAATCTATTGCTTTAAACTGCAGAGTGGTTAGAACAGAAGTGGCAGCCTTGGCTGCTGACTCCACACACCTCAGTTATTCAACATGGTTGGAACTACATTTACTGCCAGCTCTGGGAACCAAGCTCATCGCTGCTTCTGGGAAGCATTGGGTTTATGCTTCCATCTAGCAGCTTCTAGCCCCAAAACCTTCTTGTTGTTGTACTAGCAAAAGCTATATCCACCACTCACCATGCTGCATGGCTTACAGACACCACTGTGTACAATGGCAGGAATCTGCCTTGCTGCACTCAAGCCCATATGCCATGAACCCCATCATACTGTAGTTCAAATCCACATGCCATGGTGTCTCTGTACCTTGGAGTCTCTATACCTTGGCTTTTTCTCAGTTCTGCCTTATCTTCTTGCTTCCTCTGTGTCTGACTGGTGACTCCTGACTTAGCCTTCCTCTTCCCAGCATTCTCCCTGTCTGTCCTGCCTATACTTCCTGTTGGGCTACTGGCCAATCAGCATTTTATTTATCAACCAATCAGAGCAATACATATTCACAGTGTACAGAACAATGTCCCCATCATCCTTGGATCTATATGGTAGGAGGAGGGAAGTGACACCTCCAAGATGTCCTCAGACCTCCTCCACTCATATGCTAATGGCACACATGCAAATATAAGCACAAAATAAATTAATGTACTAATTTTTAAATTATCATTAGTAGCGAATGATTATCAAGTAGATAATTAAAAATACCTTTATACCCATAGAATTTGATCAAAAAATCAATTTAAGTGATATAAGATTGTAGCATTTTAATAATTATTTGTGTGTTTATCTGTTCTTCAGTGTTGGTGATCAAACCCAGGAACTTGCACATGCTAGGTAAGTGCCTTCCCATGGAGTTATTATGTATTCACAATAAAAATATATTTGAGATGAGCAAACAATACAATTAGACTAAAAAGTGATCACATTCAGAGGACAACTTTATTGGTCTTCCAACCAAATCAAACATTTTTGCCTTCTAAATGAGTCAATGACAAATTATACACCACAGAAAGGTATTTCCATTACATTATTAGGAACACTACATACTATTAGAAGGAGCTGAAAACTGAAGATATTCTGATCAGTAAGGGCTCCACTAACTTGGAATTTATATCTATGAAAATTATGTAGTCATATTTTTCCTACACTGGCAGAATAAGAGGCTCTTAGTGACTGACTAAGGCAGAAGGACATTAAATCATAGCTATGAAAATATCTATTTGATAGGATATTCAGGTAGTAATATACATGGTGCAGTAAAAGTCCACTTGTCTTTGTCAGATTTTTTCCTAGTCTTGGAGAATACTTCCAGAGTCAATTCAGGAGGCCTAATGTAGATAAACATTTCCCACTGCATGTTTTACTATATATGACACAAATGCATTCTGAAAATGTTCTACAAAACAGGAGGACCATTGCAGAATTTATGTTCCTTACTGCCTTGCCTGTCCCTGCCCACTAGCTGACTTCTAATTTGTAGAGGGTCCCAATTAGTACTTTCTAGTATGATTAACAGCAGCTACAAAATCAATATTTAGTGCAGGGAAAATGGAATTGGTCTAGCATAGTCTTCATGAGTGTTGCCTTGCAGTTGAGTATCTAATTATGTTAGCAAGCCAAGGTAAATTTATATCTATGGTAGTTAAGAATTTTCAAGGATGTGATCCATGTACTTTCTTTGACTTGGCCTCAGAGAGCTAGGAGATAGGAGATAATATGTAGTTCTTATTTAAACACACACACACACACACACACACACACACACACACACACCACGTATTTAATTTATATAATATGTATTCAGTTGCAAAGATAACCAACATGACACATAGTAAAAAAAAAAGGTTTCATTCATGTTAACATTTATTACAATTAAAAGATAAAGCCCTATTAAAATTACTAATCCAGTCGCTGTCTAAGTGAGTCAAATTTTATGGTTAACCAATCAAGTTGAGTGAGAGATAATACCAATGTTCTAAAATTCATTTAAAATTCTCAATGCAATATTCTAATTACAGGAAGATATAGTAGTGGCTAACAATCGACCTAAAACCTGATGTATTTATTTTCAGAAAGCTAAATGTGCTTCATAATAACTTAGCATTAAATAAATAGTAATATAAATATATTAACAATTTAAAGTAAAGTGGATGAAATAAATGATCTCTAGGAACAATGATGTTTTTTATCTCATCTCACCACACACAAAGATCTCTGAATATGATGTTTACTTTCACTAGAATTCGTATTTTTTTCTAATTCCAGGTTCATATTTGTATCCTCTTTAATGCGAAGTAGAGATTTAGAGTAAACACTTACAACACATTAACTGAAAGATTTGGTAAATGAAGTACTTTTTACAATGCTCTGTTGAGTATACAGTAAGAAGTTAAGAAATGTTTATCAAATAACAATGCCATTTATTAATCCAAAGGAATGTCCAGGGAAGGAAAAATTGAGTGAATCTGGCTGACTGTGTCCTACACTGAACATCATTTGCACACTAATTCCTCTCTTTCTAATTTGTACAAAATCTTCTTCCAGTTATAATATGTGTGTTGCTTGGGTAAAAATGTACTGTAGTGCAGAATGAAGATAATACATAAAGAACTTCAGATTACTTTTTGATGAAGCAGCTCCCATTAATTTGTTACCAACCTTTGTTGATAACAAAAATATGGAAATGCTTTTCATTTTTTGTGTAGTTTAGAAAAATGAATTCTTTTGCACAGGTAGCTGCCCTGCAATATGGATTTTAAAGTTCCTACATCCATAAGCATTTTTGTCCTTTTGAAACTGATATTTCAGCTCAGAGCCCCAAGGGCAAGAATTATGACATGACAAAGCAGAATTGGGTTTGATACTGGCTGCAGAAGCCACAGCTGTCTACAGAACCAGAATGTCAGAAACTGAAATCAATGAGCCAGTGGATTTGCCACGTTTTGGGTACTTCATGTGGAATCCCTGAAGGGAAATAGGTAAGGAGAGACAAACCTCAAGAAACAAATGGCAAGAAGAAAACAACAACAGAAACAGAAGGATTTGCTATTATTGACTCAGGACAGCATAGCATAGGTGAACTCCCTGCGTGCAATGCATCAATAACAATATAAGAAACAAAAAACAAATAAACTCCCATTGAGCAGTACAATAACAGCTAGTGACACATGGAACTGTCTTTGTCATTTTCTATCCCAGCAGCTTGCATCTGTGATTTGAGAACTCTGATCATTTGAAATACACTGGTTTAATATTTTGCCTACTGGGAAATCAACAATGAGAGGGAACTGGGTTGCTCATACATCTTGGAGCACTGATTCCTCTTTTCTTTCCAGTATTAAAGTCACTAGCAATATAGAACAACTCACATATATAAACAAGTGAAACAGTGGTATTGTATACATGAATGAAAAAGTCAGCCCAGCAGTGACCATTAACTCTAGGCAACTCAAACAGCATCACATCTCATGTTAGCAGCAGGCACGGATGCAGATAAGGTTAAAAGTTAGTATCTCAACGAGACTCTAAGTATTGTGGTGTGGGCTTATGTGCTTTTAAGTATATTTGAATCACATTGTGACAGTAGGAAGGTCGTCTATGGTCTCACCACAGTTTTAAGTCACATTAACTGTAAGAAACAAACATTAATTTTTCTCTATATTGCCATGTAGTGGGTGATATCTTTGTTAACCTCTGATTACATTGTGGGGCTTTTAAAGCATGAGAGTAGAGACCCAGCTTCATAAAATCATAGAAATGTGATTGCCACTGCTCTCTGTTGCCGTTTCAGTAGGAGCTTTAGGCACACTTCAATCATCTAACCCTTATTATGGCCTCCAAGTAGTTTCTACAATGGCCTCTTCTCAAAACAAGAGCAGAAGGAATTTTTACTCATGGACAAACTGCTTTTCTCATTGAAAGAGAAATGAATGCAATGCAGTGATATAACTTGTGGATTCAGAATTATTTTGCTTCTTCCCAATGATATGTCAATAAATATAATTCACACCCTCATTTGGTGGTCTTTTTCTCTTGTGGTTCAGAGTTTGACAAATGAGAATAATGGCTTAGAAAATATTCATGCTTTTAATACTTAACAAATATCATCAAATTATTTTCTAAACATTTTTAATTTATAGGATTATCACGCAATATAAAAGTGCCTACTTTTTTTTAATTAATATTTTTTTTTTATTCATTTTCTTACCAATCAAAGATCCCCCTCTTCCCTCCTCCCACTCCTTCAGCCTCCTACACGAAGGTAAGGCTCCCATGGGGAGGTACATTTAGTAGAGGCAGGTCCAATCCCCTTCCTCTGCCTCAAGGGTGTGCATAGTGTACCATCATAGGCAGTGGGCTCCAAAAAGCCTGCTCATACACCAGGGATGGATTCAGATCCTACTGCCAGGGGGCCCCTTAATCAGATCAAGCTACACAACTGTCTCACTATGCAGGGGGCCTAGTCGAGTCCCATGCAGGCTCCACAGCTGTTGATCTAAGTTTCATGAGTTCCCATTAGTTTCGTCTAGTTGTTTCTGTAGGTCTCCAAGTCATGATCTTGATAAAGGTGCCTACTTTCAATCATAGCAATAACATATGATTAATCTTTGTAATTTTCAAAATCTGAAAGATAAAACATGGTAACCCACTGCATAACACTGCATTTCATTGTTTATTAAAACTATTTTCATCTGTTCCTTATGACAATTTTCCATTTTCTCAGTCTTGCCCTTTATTTTCATTGGATCAGTGCTTCTCAATCTTCCTAATGCTGTGACCCTTTAATATAGTTCCTTGTGTTGTGGTGACTCCCAATCATAGAATTATTTTCATTGCTCCTTCATCACTCTAATTTTGCTACTGTTATGAATTGTAATGTAAATATATGATATGCAGGATATCTGACATGAGAACCCTGTGAAAAGGTTGCTGGACTCCCAAAGGAGTCATGACCCTCAAGTTGAGAACCATTGCATTATATCCTGTATCTAGTTATCATTTTACATTTTATATTTTGAGTCAGTAGTCTAATCTGTAGTGCAGGCTGGCCAGAAACTTGCTGTCATCCCATATCCTTGCCCTGAGTACTGGGATTACAGGAACATGTCGCAACATCTGCTATTAGATTTTCTTTTGGGGGGTATTTTTAAAAGATTTATTTTATTTTATGTTTATAACTGTCTTGACTGCATGTAGGTATGTACACCATGCACATGCATGGAAGTCAGAAGAGGGTGACAAAAATCTTGGACCTGGAGCTAAGATGGTTGTGAGTCATCGTATAGGAGCTGGGAACAGAAACTCAATTCTCTACAAGAGAAAGAAGTGCTTTTAACCAAAGATCCATCTCTCCAGGACCTCTCATTTTTTGATTACATAAAACTGTATATTTTAGTTTATTAATCTTATGTTTACTAATGGCTGGGAATATTTTTGTGGCATTTACTTATAAATAGTATTAAAATACATTTTAAATGAGGAAAACCATGAAAAATGTTATTTTCCCCCTTAAAACATTTGAGATTTTTCTCCTTCCCTCAGGCAAATTTCTCCTACATTAAAGACAGCTATATACATGATGTATATCACACATAAACAGGAAGATGAAATAGCTACATAAATGATGCATATCACACATAAACAGGTCCATGAGATACAAATTTATTTTCATTCACATGGATAAGTAACTCTATCTTATCATTTACTGTTTCCTTCAATCTTATCCAGGGTTCTGGAATTTTAGCATATGCTGAATACCACATTCCATATGCATCTGGTACCTCCCTTATTTAGTTTCACTTTCCACTCCGTTCTATTTACTTTTATCGCAGTATATTAGCTATAGTTACTTAGCATTATTTAGCATATGACAACAACATTGACCATTGGAGGTACATTATTATAAAAAAGTACAATGGTATTCATCCAATTACAAACTATAGTTAATTAATAGGACCACTAATCCCATTACAATTCTCAGTAGCAATGATGTAAATGTGAAAATTAATTTTGCTGGGACACTGAATTTTGTGATAACATTAAATCTTTCCATAAAATAATTATATATATATATATATATATATATATATATATATATATATATATATAATGAAGTCCTTATTTTATAGCTTTACACTGTTCTTCATTATCCACACACACTATCTTTCCTACAATATAATATAAAAGTTCTTGTTTCTAAATAAAAGTATCAACTCAGTGGTCATTACCTTGGTTTCTAGATATATTTTTAATTGATACACAATTACTATAACTGTATATCACCTTAAAATAACAACAAGCATATTGTATTTAAATTTCTCATCACTATATCAATTTGCTTTCTAAAATTTAACTAAAATAGTGGTAGAAAAATCATTTCATCCTTTCTGATTTTATATGGAATGCTGCTATAATCCTCTAATGAAGATAAAACTAGCAATGGATTTTTTTTTTAGTGATAAAAGTTAACATTTGCTTCTCTTTAAATAATTATGAAAATTCTGGTTCATCTCTGTAATGAAACAAACCATCAGTCATTATGTTGTGTTCTCTGTTGCTTTTCCTCTATCATGCTGGAGGATCAATCCCAGGGCCTCAAATTCCTAGCTTTGCTGATTAATTCATCTGTGACTTTTACACTTACATCCATAGATGAATTTACTTTGAGGGGAGTTATGTTTAGGATGGCGAGTTTTGATAGCTATGGAAAATAAACTGGGAAACTTCCCCTCTTAACTTTCACTCTTTTTTAAAATTTTTTATTTATTTATTAAGTTTATTTATTTATTTTTTTTGGGGGGGGGGTCGAGACAGGGTTTCTCTTTGTAGTTTTGATGCCTATCCTGGAACTCACTCTGTAGACCAGGCTGGCCTCAAACTTGTAGAGATCCGCCTGGCTCTGCCTCCTGATTGCTGGGATTAAAGGCGTGTGCCACTGCCGCCCAGCCTAGCTTTCACTCTTAAATATCTTAAAATTTTGAAGATTTATGCTCAAAGGAAAAGTAAGCATAATTTTCCCCATTTTTCAGTGTGTTGAATTGTTCCTAGCTCTAAGCTACACACACACACACACACACACACACACACACACACACACACACACACACACTTGTTTCAGCTATATACTGAGATCAAGTGTTCTTAAAAAACGTGATAGCAGACAAGCAGACATTGGGATCAACCAGGAACTTCTTAGACATAAGTCACCTCAGACCTCCTGAGAGAAAAACTGTGAGTGCTGAGATCTGCAACACAGCCGCATTTGAACAAATCCTATTGATTCTGCTTCCTCCTTGAGGATAGGCACAGGAAAAGTTCCTCCACCTCAGCAAGTTTCAGCTCTTTTCACATCTGTGAAAATGCTCCATTTCTCAGACTGACTGAGAAAACACAGGTGACACATTCAAAATTGTTTAAATATCTCCCATAGCGTGGTTACATCTTCTATTTATTATGCCCCCTCCCTCCTCCTCCTAAAAGCTACCTTGGCCAGTTGTTCATAATTCCATTTATTGTGTGTTGTGTGGAGAAAAAAACTGGGTTTTGTATGCCATCAGAGTTTGTCTTTTTATTTTCACTGTTAATTGTATTCTAACTTTCTTGTATGTTTTGCAACTCTTTTTAATTAAATAAATATTGGGGTATTTTTATTCACTTACACACATATGTGCAAACACAATACACAAATACCTAAGTCTCAGGGAGCATCTCCATAAGGCATCAGAAAGATTGTCAGAGCCAGAGGACAAGGAAGTTTGCTGTGAGACTATGTCTTCTAGAAATGACAAGGAAGCTACATCTGTGGAGTTTCAACAGTATGGTTCCCTAAAACAAGCCTGAACAATCACAACTCCAGTTGACATGCCAGTGCAGATGTGGAAACTCTCACAAGACCCCCTCATGCATGAAGAGCTACAGATAATTATTGGCTTCTGAGAGAGGGAATCAGTGGTCTCTAGAGAAGGGATTCCTCATTAGTTATCCAACATAGAGAGGTTAGCCCGAAAAGCATGTACATACAAGCAACACTAAATGGACTCAGCAATGTGTATGTGTGAATTATACATATATATTGTATATATGTATGTATAGGTATATATTAATTATATAAATATACACAAATATTAAAAAGAAGGCATGAATTTTTAGATGATAAATTTGAGGTGGTTAGGAAGGTTTAGGGGTGGGGGGAATGGAGTGAATTCAGTACTCATGTATGAAGTTCTCAAAAAAATAAATTAAAAAAAAACAACAAATCCATTGCATCTATACTTTTTTTTCTACTGTACAGTTTGGCCACATCATACTGTGACAAAAATTTACATAACATTCTAATTACTGTTAATGTGAGTCTTATTTCTATTTTATCTAAGTAATTATTTAGAAAAATTCTTACATTCACGGAGCCTGTATGGGTAAAATACTTCCAATTCCTCTATAGCCTGTCAATATTAGTTTTCTTCAAATTTGTAAAATACACATTCTAACAGGATGGGATTATATGTCATTGTGATTCAGACTGATACTTCACAGGTGAATAATGATAATCAGTGTATGTTCATACACCTCTTCCTTTGGGTATCTTCTTTAGAGAAATGTTAGTACAAGGCCCATGTCCACTTAGTAATTGCATTATTAATTCTCTGATGTTAGTGTCTGGATGTTTATTTTCCTTGGAGGTGAATTCACTGCTTTGCAGGCACACGGCATGCACACATCTTCATCTTCTACTGCGGCACTGACTGTCTTCTTACTCCGCATCATCTCTTTTGATAGGCAGAGATTTATACTTTGATTTAGTCTTGCTTATTTTTTATTTTGTCACTTATACTTTTGACATCATATCCAGAAAGTCACAGCTGAATTCCTGTCAATTAACTTCTTCCTGTTTCTAGGCGTTCTAGAGCTTTCTTCAGGGAGTTCTACAGTTTTAGTTCTTCATAGTCAACTCCACATTATATTTTGTGTATGATATGAGGTAAGGTTACAGTTCTCTTTTTCTGGACATGGATATTCATTTTTTCTGGCCCCATTTGTGAAAGAAAATTTCCATTTCCTCTTGGAACCCTTGCTGGAGAATAAGTTCAATATGTATCTGTGGATCTATCACTAAAATCTGTTGAGGTTTTGAACATTAGATAGAATTAGTATTTCTTTCTAAGTCTTAGGAGACTATCCTTTGATTTTTGTTTCTTACTCTCTCATTGTGGGTACTGTGGCTATGAATTTTCATATGCTGAATGATCTCTTGGTCCTAGGATAAGTTATGATTGTTCATGGTATATTATGCTCTTAACGTGGTGCTAGATTCTACTGTCCAGCTAAAGTTCTTAGCATTATGCTTATCAGTGACATTGGCTTGAGATTGTTGTTATACTGTTGCCTTTAGGTGACTTTGGTCTCAAGGTGATACTGAGCTCATAAACATGAAAGTGTTCTCTCATCTGGTGGGACTGGGTTACATTCCATTGAGTTGTTTGCTGAGGGAGTCCCGTGGAGATCCCTAAACAACCCAGACTGATGTTAAGACAGAAAGTCCCCTCTGAAAACCGACAGGAGGCAACATTGCCAAGGCCAGCTTCTACTTAGCACATTGAAGGTGGAGAGCTGGTGAGGGTTTGGAGCCTTACTCCTACACTGTAGTCTTCTTGACACGAGAAGGTATTCTACAGACTATGGAAATAGAAACTCGGGTACCAATCCAGCCACAAAACCCCCCACCTGCAATCTGTCCTCCTGCACGATGTGCTGGGGCATAGTGACAAAGAATAAGTTGGAGTGACAAATCAATGTTCTGTTTAACTTGAGGCCCACTCCCCGAGAGCTAGCCCATGCCCTAAACTGCCTGAACGGCCAGGAACAGGAGACTGGGTAACCTAGAGACAGACCTAGGATAGAACCAAACACACTGGAGAGGGGGAGGGGAAGAAATGACTCAGTGGTATTCTGCTATAGCTATACTCAAATCAGTGCCTTGTCCAGTCCTCTGACAGCAGATGGGAACAGGAACCGAGACCCACAACCAGACATTATGCAGAAAGAGTCTAAATTGTCTATTTCCATCAGATCCCTCCCTTTCCGAGATGGGGAACCCCACAGAAGAGAGGGAGGAAAAGCTGTAGGAGTCAGAGGGGATGGAGGACACCAGGGGGACTGTGTGAAGGGCACTGCCCACTAAATCCACTAAATAAGGCTCACGTGAGCTCACAGAGACTGAAAACACAAGCAGTGGTCCTGCATGCGTCTGCAACAGGTCCTCGGCTGTTAGAGCTGTTAGCATAGTGCTTTTGTGGGTCTGCTAACAGTGGGAGTGGGTGCATCTTTGATTCTTTTACCTACTCTTGAGACTTTTTCCCTCCCATTAGGTTGCCCTGTCCAGCCTCAATATGAGGACTTTTGTCTTGTCTTACTGTATGTTGTTTTGTCCATTCTGGCTGCCCTCTCTATGGGACCTGCTCTATTCTGAAGAGGAATCTGAGAGGGAGTGATTCTGTGGGAGAGGGGAGGTATTGGGGAGCTGGGAGGAGTAGATGGAGGGGAAAATTGTGGTTGTGATGTAAATAATAGTAATAATAATAATAAAATTTTTGATGAATTTGAGAATTAGCATACTTTAAATATTTAACACATTTTGTTAATGCAGGAATTGGATCATTATCTTTTGTTTGTTGGGTACATTTTAGTTATTAATACTATTTCCATACTAGTTATAGATAGTTAAAGATGAGCTGAGACAATTTGTTTCATTATTAGTCTTAGTTGACTGTTTCCAAAAGTTTATTCACTACCTCTAAATTATACAATTTATTGGTACACAATTGTTGATAATAAATAGACCTTTATATTTCATATTTCTGTGGCATGATTTGTAATGTGTGTTCAATTTACAATATGCTTAAGTTTTCTCACTTGTATTCTAGCTATTGGGTTGTACAGATGTTTATATATATATATATATATATATATATATATATATATATACACATGTGTATACAATCAAAGAAATCTATATGTAGTTATTTATATAGAAACTGTCAAAGAAAAGATAATGACTTAATCAGGATATAGTGATATATGTCTATAAAGGCAGCACTGAGAATACTGAACCTGAAGAACTTCATGTTCAAAGACAGGCTGGGATATATAGAAGTAACATGTTTCAAAAACCAAATCAATCAAACAAAGCAGCAATAACAAAACCTCTCAGCTTAGTATTTTTGAATTTAAAATTGTAGAATTGTTTCTTCTTTAAGTTTGTTATTTCTTAGCATATTTTAAGATTTGGCTGACTTTACTCTTAATTTTTTTATTTTCATATTAATCTATTGTTTTTAATTTTTAAAAACTTTTAGTGCATACATAAAGAACTTTCTTTTTTGATTAATTTTTCAATTTCTGTAATTAATGTGATCTTTAAATTGCTTTTGGTAAACTGCCATTTTCATTAAGTTTACCAAGCATGAGCTTGGAAGTTCTGCCTCTTATCTAGTGTTTTCTGCAATTTGTTACTCAATGTCTTGATGTTATCATTTTCCAAGTCTTTCACTTCCCTAGTTAGATTTATTATACATTTTATATATGTATACTTGAGGATACTTTGAATGAGGATATTTTCATGACCTATTTGTATATTTGTTTGTGTATAGGAAGGCTACTGATTTTTATGTTTTAATTTTGTATTATGCTACTTTGCTGAATGTATTGATCAGCTGTGTGAGCTTTATGTGAAGTCTTCAGGGCCTTTTATGTATGGAATTACATCATCAGTAAATAATGATTTTTTTCCTATTTATTTCTCTATCTCCATTACTTGTTTTATTCTTCTAGCAATATTATTGAATGGAAAAGGACAGAATGGATGTCCTTTATCATATTCCTGACTTTAGTGGAAATGTTTTGTGTTTTTCTGTTTTTGTTTTTTGTTTTGTGTCCTTTTTTCCTTTTTTTTGGACTAATGTTGGCTGTGAGTCTCCTGTATAGCTTCTTAATTTTACTGAGAAATGACCTCCGTATCACTAGATTCTCCTGAACTTTTATCATAAAAGATGTTAGCTTTTGTCAAAGTCCTTTTCTTCATCTAATGAGATGATTATGTTTCTATCCTTCAGACTATTTCTGTGACGAATTTTATTTACTGATTTTTATATTTTGAATTATCTCTGGAATGTTGCTGATTTGGTAATGATGGATAATTTTTTAATGTGCTCTTCAATTCAGTTTGCAAGCATTTTACTTAGAATTTTGCATCCATGTTCCTAAGAGAGATTGACTGACAAGCTGATTATTTTGGTTTTTTAAACAAATGGATAAAGAATCAGTTATTAAAATTAATGACATACATGAACTCCTTGATGACACAGTTTCTAGAAAATTTCTTCCTTGGAATCTTAATATTATCTATGGTTAAACAAATGGAAAACCAGAATAAAATTGGTAGATAACAGTTAAATTTCTTAGTTTTTTTAACCCCAGACATCTAATGAGGAGCTGTTTATCATCTCCTAGCAATTGTTTCTCACAGCACTATCCTTCAAGCTTGGAGAATAGGAAGGTGGTATTCATTTTTCACCCACAGTGTCTAGTGTATCACAAATACTAAACAAACATGTTTTCATTAATGAGTCACTATGGTAGAAGAATTTTAAAGCAACATCTTTTAGATCAGCTTCAGCAGATTTGGCTAAATTGGAAAAATATTATAAAAAATGAAATTAACAGTGTCTAAGTTCTTACTAACTTGCATTTTTCCTCTTGGGCAGTTAGAATGTTTGCAACTCCCTTCTAAGTACAGCAGTAAATCCTACAGACCTACGTAATAAATGGAAGTAATAGTTGTTCGAGGGATAACCCATTAACACAAAACAAATAAAAATCAAGCTACTCCAACATTCTACATTTATTTGCTATCTGGTTGTCAAACAGAAAAGGTTCTGAGTATGTAGAGCAATAACAGTTCTCAATCTTCCTAATGCTGTGACCCTTTAATACAGTTCCTCATGGTGTGGTGACTCCAATCATAAAATTATTTTGTTGCTGCTTCATAACTATAATTTTGCTACTGTTATGAATCATAATGCAAATGTTTGAAGTGGAGGATATCTAACATGAGACTCCTTTGAAAGGGCCATTTGACTCCCTCACAATGAATCACGACCCACAAATTGAGAAACTGTCATCTAAAGGAAGATGAGCCGCCAATATAAAAGGAACCCAGGTTACTTATTGACAAGATGAAGCAGAGCTTACTCTCAAATATCAGTCTTAATTACTTGTTCATTTTATTAATGCTTTACTTGCATGTATATCTGTGTGAGAGTGTCAGGTCCCCTGGAACTAGGGTTACAGACAGTTGTGAGCTGTCATACAGGTGCTGGTAATTGAACCAGGGTCCTCTGGAAGAGCAGCCAGTGGCCTTAACTGCTGAGCCATATCTCCAGTCCTAGAAAATTGATTTTTTTTTGTTAGCTACCAGACCATTGACCTTTAGGGATTGTGACAACACAGTCTTATTATTAAATGCATATATCATTATCATAATAAATGTGAAGATTACTGTGTACTTTTATCTCAAATTTTCTAGTGAGGAACTTATTAAGGTCAGAGAATAAGAACAAAGCAGCCCAATTATCATTAGCTGATGTGATTTTCTTGCTAGGATTGGTTGATGACCAAGGGTTACGATTAATTCCTTGTACCCACTTCTGCCCTCAATCTCCTGATATAAACAAACTACTGATGAGTGGGTATGCATCCTAAAGATTTAAAATAGAGCTGACTGTTTTTCATGTATAAAAGTTTAGGTTTCTTTTAAGTTTTCTTATAAGATTACCTTTCAAGATAAGTAATAAAGAGATTGGTCCTCTCTTTTTAACTGCAAAATGCAGCCTGCAAGTAAAAGAATAGCTTGCTTGCCTACACTGTCAATCTATAACAAATTGCTTGAGGATGAATGTATATGAGTTCTTAGGATAATTTGTTTTTCACATGTAATACATAAAATGTTTAATCATATAAGGAATATGAAGAACATCCTGTTTTTGACTTGTATTCATTGTAATCATTCACTTGACAAATAGAATGTAAGCACATTGTAATTTTTATATTGCTTGAAAGATTTTGCTGGGGTATGTAAGCTGTAAGGGAAAGAATAAAGATAGAGTTAAAAGGAGCTAGAAGGGAAATATGAACCGAATTGTATTGTAAAATAAAATAAAAAAAATAGAGACAAAAAAGACTCTGTTTTGGGGTAATTTGGGGGAAGGGACAGCATGATATAAGTACATTTTCTTAATTTAAAATAAAAATGTTAAAAAGTGAAAAAAAAAAGAATGAAATCATCAGGAAAACAAAGAATAGAAAATTGAAAGAAGAGAAAAGAAAAGGTCTGAAGGAAACCGTCAAGAGAGAGTGTGAGGCCAGGTGGCGGTGCACGCCTTTAATCCCAGCACTCGGGAAGCAGAGGCAGGTGGATCTCTATGAGTTAAAGGCTAGTTTGGTCTACAGAGCAAGTTCCAGGACAAGCTCCAAAGTTACAGAGAGAAACCCTGTCTTGAAAGAGAGAAAGAGAGAAGAGAGAGAGAGAGAGAGAGAGAGAGAGAGAGAGAGAGAGAGAGAGAGAGAAAGAGAGAGAGGGGGGGGTGTCTTTTCCGTACCCTCCTCAAATAAAAAGATCATAGTATGCTGACTCCACGGAGCCCACTTTGAGCTCTGTGCTGCTGGAGGTTACCCCACACACATACACCAGGCAGCAATGGGTGGCCATTTATTTTATATTCTACCAAAGAATTTGGCTGCATTTGACCAAAGTCCTGAGAAACTGAATATAATGAATATAGGATTAATCAATTTCTTTAGTGAAGGGAATTTCAAGAAGCATTGAACTCAGGCTGTGGCATGGCTACTAGTCAGTTCTTATTCAGATCTACAGCAGAAGAGAGAGAGGGAGGAAGAACAAAACACTAAGAAAAAATGTGGACTTTTAAAAAAATTGTACAGACAACTTCATTAGAACAAAGAAGGGTACAGAAAACAAGACGTTGGTAATAATAAACAACCAACCTCATTCTCGTCACTGGGCCAACAGGAAAGGTACCTAAGGGTAAAACCCACCCATCCAATGCTTCAACCAGAGAGAATTCAAATTTATGTGACAGGAGATAGCTTGAATTAAGAACACTATAAAAGGCTCCCTGTTCAAAAATAAATCTCCAGGAAAATGATTTTGCAACTTAAGCCACCAAGACACACACAATACTATAGTTCTAGTCTAAGGCAGGGCTCAAGGATGGCTTTTTTCAAGCTGGCAGTAGACATAGTCAGCCTTTTCCACATAGAACTGGCATGGCATGCATGAAGGATATTAGAAGGAGGGTGTGACAGTCTTACTTCACTGACTCAGGGAGATGACAACATCAGTCATGGTTGTGTTCCTTGGAGGGAAGCAAAAGAAGCTATTCTCTGAAGTTGTGAAGAAATTGAAGTTGTAGTAGGGACCCCAGGATGTTAAAGATGCCAGGACCAGGGGACTTTCTATGAGAAAGGCTGCAGTTACGGGGTGGAGACAGACAAAGAAATATGCTATGAATACTTCCAGAAGCAGAGCTGGAGTGGAGGACTACCTAGAACTTTAGAGCCCAGGTGATGATATTATGAGTTAGATGCCTGACATTGAATACAGGATTTGATGTTTGAACATTGGTTATCATAGTAAAAGTAAATGTATAGATACGCTGTTGAAAATTCAATAAAGTTATTTTTAATGGAAGTTTGGCCATTAATTTCAAAGGAAAAACCAATGCTTTTTTATAAACTATTAGTGTGCATTTGCATGAGAAATATTTACATGGAATGAAATTAAATAAATAAAATGTAATACTACTAATATTTTATTTTAATCTTCATAACTATTGGATATATATAATATGAATGCTTTTGATGATTATATTTCAAATAACTTTTGACAAATACTACTTTTATTTATGCATAGGATTTTAAGAGAATTGAAATCACTCATTTGATTTATTTAAAATTGGAGGGTAGTAGCAGCCATCTTGTACATTCTTGGTTGGTTATAATATTTGTACCATGGATAGTAATATAAATTTGATATATTTCCATGCATGCTAGACACCTTCCTATAGTCAACAATGTGTGAGTATGTTTTCAATCATTCTAAGCTTCATTTGGTAATGAAACAGACAAGTCAGAAGTGATGGATATAGTTTCTCTTCTTTGTTAAAAACATGAAAATTTATCAATTGCTGATTGTCTGACTTCAAATGAGTTTGTAATCTGTATTATTGTGCATTAGAAGAGGTATTTCAAGGGCTATTGAGATGGCTCAGCAGTTAAGAGCACTTGGTCTACTTCTAGAGGAGCTGGATTCAATTCCCAGCATCTCATGGTGGCTCACAACCATCTGTAACTCCAGTTCAACCCAGGGTTCCATATCCTCTTCTGGCCTCCATGTGACTCTGGGAGCCCAGCTGGCAGACTGGCTCCCATGTTTTACAACAGGGAACTCTTGAGGAGAGATGGATAAGAAATACTAGATAGAAGGATAGAGGGGAGAGAAACAGATAGAAACAAAGAATAGCTTCAGGAGGGCCTGGATCATTATTCACCAGCCCCTTCTGTCTCTTCTACAGGGCTATTTATAGGAATGCCAAAGGGTAGAGCAAAAGACCCCCCCCCAGCACAGTCAAGTGTAAATGCTTCTAATCACCTGGTAACCACACATGTGGTCAAGCAATCCTCTAATGCAGCCCAGCTGGGTAAAGCAAGCTCAGCTATCATTAGGAAACCTTTGTGGGCCTCCACAACTGCCCCTTCTTAACATAATAAAGGGCCGTCCAGGCCCGTCAGATAGACTGTACCTATCTTAGGTCATTCTTCTTGATTGATTTTACATAAATGCATTCAGGAAGCAATCAAACAGAAAATTGCCCATCTTTGGCTATCAGTCTCTGGCAAGAGGAGGTACAGAGCCTAACTCAGCTCTGGTCCAGGTCCCTACTAAGAGCTTGCAAACATCCACCGTGATCTCCATAACTGCCACACCTCCCAGTAAAGGTGTAGAGGATAATAAAGATGGAATATCCTTTTTGGAATGCCTCTAAGATGACTACAGAAGTCATATTTGCACCAAGCCCTTTTCAAAACTCTCTCCTAACAGATGTTATTGTTATGTTATGAATTTCAAGAGACTATTTTGACTCCCAGGACAAAACATTCATTTCAAAACACATCAAAGTATCCACTCAATTAAACAATAACCCATGCTAATTATAAAGACACTTTTACAAACTAACTTGATTGTGAGAGGCTTATCCCTTTGCAGGAGGCCTACCCCTTTTTAAACAAACAGAAGGAGTGGAAACATCTAGGAAGAAGACAGAAAAACTCTCCTAATTATGACACCTTCACTCAAGTTTTCCAAGGGCCACTGAGATCATAAAAAAATATCTTGAGCTATCATAAAAAGTATTCAAATATATCTGAAGGTAAAAGAGTCATAAAAACTTCAACTGCCTTTAATTTTATTGATTTGGTTTTTCCTTTAAAATTAATGTTATCTAATTTGTCTAGACTAGACAGATATTAATAGAACAATAAAAACAATTCTAATATGAACATCACTATACACTTTTTACAAACTTACATTCAACATTTACACTTTCTACATTCAATTTTTACACTTTTTACATCCAGTATTTACACTTTTTACATTCTTATATTCAAGAGGAAACTTTATAGAACTATTTTACAAACTTATATAAAGGCAACTTTATAGAACTACTTTATAAACTTCAGCATATATCTAGAAGAATTTCTTTTTTTTTCTTTTTATATAGTTTAATGTATTTTAATAGCAAACTTACAGGAACAGCACAGAAGACAGACAACATTAAAAACATGTACTTGCATGTAGGATAACTCAGTTAGAAAAGTATAGTGAATGGATGGAATCTACTGTATGATAAAAATGCTACAAACACCATTTAGTTGCCGTCAATAAGAAATTTACTTATTTTAAAAAAATCCAAATGCTAGCATTGTCCAGAAAATTTTAACAGGTTTATTTATAATTGTTATAAAGTTGAACTGTTGAAATGTGTTCACTGAAACATTTTGCTTGCATTAATGCTTTACATCTTGCATTTATATTAAAAATTCACACACAAATGAAAATGGAAAAACTGCCAATACCTGATTTCTGTCCCCTATTTTTCCACTCGCAATCATATACTTAGGTACCTTTTGACCCCATGGAAAAAATATCTAACATTCAGAACTACTGATAACAGGAAGAAGAGGAAAAAAATTTTTGAGAATGAAATGTTTCCCCTCATAGTGGACTCTTAAGCACGTTCTCCGCGTATGCGGCGTGCTAGCTGGATATCTTTTGGCATAATTGTTACACATTTGGCATGGATAGCACACAGGTTGGTATCTTCAAAAAGGCCAACCAGATAGGCCTCACTTGCCTCCTGCAAAGCACCAATAGCTGCACTCTGGAAGCGCAGATCTGTTTTGAAGTCCTGAGCAATTTCTCGCACCAGACGCTGGAAGGGGAGCTTGCGAACCAGAAGTTCAGTGGACTTCTGATAACGTCTGATTTCACGGAGTGCCACAGTACCAGGCCTGTAACGATGAGGTTTCTTCACCCCTCCAGTAGAGGGCGCACTCTTGCGAGCGGTTTTAGTAGCCAGTTGTTTCCTGGGTGCTTTACCACCGGTGGATTTGCGGGCAGTCTGCTTTGTATGAGCCATGGTATGGGCACCTCCTTACTTACCCCCCTTCTCCTTCGGCTGGAGCTCTGCAAGCGAGAGGCGGCGCTGGCGTTAGGGAGCGGCGGCGGCGCGGCGACGGCTGCGAACACAATTCTAGAAGAATTTCTTAACAGAACTAACCTATTCAAAAGCAAACTCTATAGGACTACTTTACCAACTTTAGCAAGCATCTAGAAAAGATTTCTTAACTGCACTATTACCAAAAAAGGAAGTACACAAATCATTTTTAAAGTTTGGAGTTCATAGTCAGCTTTGATATCATTATGAAAGTTTTCCTGACAGTTTTCAGTCAGTGCCTAATTCATCAGTGCTCTAAACTTGACTGAGGGTAAAATTCCCTCTTCTTAATTTTTTAAAGCTGCTTTTTACGATTATCATGAGCGTTTCAGTGATGTCAATGTTTCTCTCTTGCATTTCAAACACAACCCAAGTTTATTATTTTTTATTTTTATTTGCCCATAAGTTTTTTTCTTTTTCCATACCCCAAGCAATTTCCCAGTGTATGGACCTCTTTCCCTAGTTTTCTAAAGGGTTTCAGAGTGACTTGATGACAAATAGTATTAGCATCTTAATTGCCTCCTGACAAGCAAGCTGTTTACTTGTTTCTAGTTATCGGAAGGGAGCCAACAAAGCTTATGGAAAAAAAAATAGCATTTTGAGCTGAATAAACACTGAAAAAGCAAAGTTTTGGGGCAGTGCAGTACCAATATCTCTTTTACAGAGTACATTTCCGAAGCTGCCTTTCTGAGTCTAGGAGGAAACTTCCCTTTACATGGTCTGTATTCAAGCTTTTGCTTTTACCATGGGAGGTTTTTCAGTCAAGATTTTGTTCTTTTATCACAGGAGATTTCTGTTCTCCCTGAGCTGGCATTGATAGGTACATTTCATTTTCCTGATATTTTTCCCAGAGCAGACCATGCCCACCCACACATGCTTATGGATCAGCGCTTGTTTCCCATCATACCAGGTCAGTGAAAGAAAATAAAGTCCTTGAAATAAAAGCATTTTTAGCCTTTTCAGGGAGTTTTTTTCCCTTGATAGATCTCCTTCTTGTCCCCACTTGTCCTTTCCTCCAAGATGTAGAGTCTCTGATGACTTAGCTAAGGCTCAGTTTCTCTGCTAACTGCTTTCTGTTCTGGGGGTAGGGTCTTGAGTCCTCAATCTAGGAACTTAGACCCTGCCTCCCTCATTGCAGGGAGGATTTCAAAGCCTCCATTGCTGCCTTCATGCCAGCAGCTCCTCCCCAGGTCCCTTACCACCTCTGCTGGAGCTCCACCCTGGGAGAAGCTGTTCCTGTTGGGATTTCTGCCTGCACTTTCTTGGGCATAGGCTCTTCCCGCAGAGAATTCTGGCTGCTGTTTTTCTAATACTGGCTTGAAAGAGAGACAGTACCAATAAAGAGTATTTGCCATATTCCAAGAGGGATTTTCTTGTTTGTTTGTTTTTTTCTGGGGCAAATATGGGTGATTTTATCATTCTGATAGATTTTTCCAGGTGAGTTTAATTTTGTCCTTACAGGAAGAAAAGAGATCTGAGAAGGGAAGACTTAAAAAAGCTTTCATTTTTTTAGAGAAAGATTACTAAGTTTTTCCTAAGAAAGCTTTCAGTTTTTGAGAGAAAGATTGCTGAGTTTTTCCCAAGATTTCTGTTCTCTAAACTTGGCTTTGTGGCCAAGGAAACTAATTCTGATGGTACGATGTTATCATATAGTAACAATGTTAGTGGAGTGAAGAGTTTTATTTCACTTGCATCCACCTCAGGGAAAATTCTTTCCTCTGCCACTCAAGACTTAAATTTAAGCTGTTCACAGGCCAAAAGCTTCCACAGGAATTTTTTTCTGCCCATTTTTCTCATCTTTGATAGTTTTTTTTTCTATGATTCTTCTCCAGGAGTTTGCATTCACAGTCTCATAGTTGGAAAATCAAGGACATAGTTCCTCTGTTTGGTTGCTTATCTTATCTAAGTTTTTTCTACACTATATTCCTATATTCTACCTTATATTTTTCCTTAATTTTTATAGACAGAAATTAAGAGAGAAAAAAAGAAAGAAGCCTAGATAGAGAGAAATATTTGCTACAGCTTCTCTTTTCAACTTCAGCATTCAGCTGCATTATTTCACTCCTGAGAACAAAATGCCATCATCTTTATTTTTAATTCCATATTGGGCATGCCCCCTTACAAATGCGATGCCCCCTTTCTCTTTTCACCAAGTCCCCTGTCTCTGTTCCTGGCACTATGTGTGGGAGCACACCTGGGAGATGGGCTCCCACATGTTACAGCCAGGAACTCTTGGGGAGAGAGGCATAAGTGATATTAGATAGAAGGATAGAGGGGAGAGAAACAGACAGAAACACAGGATAGCCTCAGAAGGGCCTGGATCATTATCCACTGGCCACTTTCTTCTATTCTAAAGGACTATTTACAGGAATGCCAAGGGATGGAGCAAAAGATCTCTCCCTAGCACAGCCAAATACAGATCCTTTCCAATCACCTGGTAACTACACACATGATCAAGCAATCCTCTAATGCAGCCCTGCTGGACAAAGCAAGCTCAGATCTCACTATGAAACCATTGTGGGCCTCTACATGTGACCAGGCACAGTGAGAACACTCTAGCCCATAGACTATAGATGAGTAAATTTTAAAAGAAGAGGGGAAAAAAAGGTATTTCCGAACAAAATGTTAGGATAAATTTTTTATGATCAGTAAATTTTCATAGATTAAGATATTTCATTGATTATTTAAGACAGGTAAAAAATAATAAGATTTAGTGAAAAAAATCTTACCACGCCAATGGAAAAGTAATTATTGATGATGCTGTAAGGCACAGGATCTCCTTTCTCATCTTTGTCGTTGGGTATGACTTCAAACTTCCATCTGTCCAGCATGATTTCTGTACTGCTTTCAATGTCTTTTAGGATTTTCATCAGATTTTCACCTTCATAGCCTAATAAAACATGTTATAGTGAGATAAAATATAAACAAATGACAAAGAGTTACACTTATATGTGTCTGTTTAATTATATGAATTATTCTGAAACCAACTAATATACTTTAATTTTAATGTAAATTAAGAATTGGCTATAATCTTATACTGGCACCAAGATTTTATGCATACTTTTTACTTGCAACAAATATTTCTTTTTTGTGGTATAAATCTTCTGTTTATCCAACTGCTAAACAACATTTCTACCGCATATTCTTTGACACTTGTGTATTAATATATTAAAATGTAATTAATTTTCAATTCTATACTTCCTAAGCATCCTTTCATAGAAAATACCAACTTCCACCTTATTGCTGAAATTGCAAACTTAGTTGCCATGTTAGATTTCCCATCAGTCCCTCCTCTTCCCATTTCCTTCTAGTGGCAAAGAGAAACTTTAAAGAATATAAGCTGCTCATTTTTGGCATATTTCATTCCATTTCATAATTTATCTACTTGCAGTGCACCTATGCATCGATGCTTTCTAGATAGCTTGCTTTTATTTTTTCACTATGGTTTCAACTCAGAGAACACTTCTTTTGGCAGCCACCTCCCAACATAAAACATTAGTTTACTTCTGTGGAAGACTCAACCCCTGTGCTCAAAACTGCCCTTCTCTTAGAATAGGTACACTGCATTTTACGTTTGTTTGTTGTTATCACTACAAGCCTCCCTTGCCAGACTGCCAAATCCCTACTTTAATGGATTAGCTATAGATGGTCAATGTGCAACCCCCTGTTGATTTGATACTACATTCTCTTGAATTTATCTGTGAGTGTATACCATCCAGTGAAGACTGATGACCAACGTGGGGAATGTTATTGTCCATGTTAATTGATGGCTTTACATCTAGTAGTAATTCATTGAAAAGATAAAAATATATTAAAATCTTAGCCAGATTTACTAAAAGAAAGGTTACAAATAATTAAAATTATGAAAATGGATGCATTACCAAAGGTGCCAGTGAAATATAGAAAATTCTATGACAATACCTTAAATAATTTTACTCCACTAAAATAGATTTTGTAAAGAAATGGATAAATTCCTTGATGTGTAAATGTACAAACAGTAAACCATGATGAAACAAATAATCTGAAGAGATCTATAAGTAGTAATGAGAGTGAAATAGTAATAAAAATTCTCCCCACAAATGCCAAAGTACAAGACCAGATGGGATCACCTGTAGAATCTTACCAGAACTTCAGAGAAGAAAAATAATTAGAAAACTACAGTTATTCCAAAGCACATAAAAGGAAGGAGGCAATCTACTTCTGAAATCTTACTTCCACATATGTGTAATGACATGCTTATGTGTGTGTACGTGTGTGTGTGTGTGTGTGTGTGTGTGTGTGTGTGTGTGTGTGTGTTTGCATGTGTATGTGTGTGTCCTGCCTCACACACATACATGATGGGGGAGTGACAGACAGACAGGCAGATGAACAAAGAGACATAAAGTGTTTTAATAAAATGAAAATAAATAAAATAATTGAGAATAAACCAATCCAATAAAAATGAATAAAAGCAGAGAGGAAGAATGCTAAAGGGGAAATGTTTAAGCAGTGAGGGATTATGGGAAAGAAGGGAGAAACCTGGAGACTGGGAGGAGAATTAACCAAAATGAAGGTGTATGAAGAAGCCATACAGAAATATACTATTTTACAATTTCATTTAAAAAATACAAAATTGGAGGAGACAGTCAAATACATGTTACAGGAAAGAGGAGAGGCTTGCAAGCACAATAGGGATTTATGTAGGGATGGATACAAAGTAGACAGTGAGGAGAAGACAGAGATTACATTATGCAAAGCTAAGGATATATTAAAGAAAAATGGAAATTTACTGGTTTGTGTGTTAATTAAAATATCTTTTAGTAAAATAATATGAGCTTGAATGGGAATCCCCTGAATTGGTGGACAATGCTACTCCCAAAACACATGACTCATAATATGAAAATTTAATAAGGAGTGGGATACCTCCTTGCAGTTATTGTTCAGGGAAGCCTCAGAAGTTCCCAACACAGCACACACTATTGATAATTGTTTTCAGTTGCTCACTATAACTAATAAACTGATGGTAAGAACATATTGTTAAAAACAACACATTTCTGGATTACTAGACATAGAGAAATTAATCTTGAACCAAAACAGTAATATCATATGTTCTGGATCACTGCCAGTAAGGTAGATGGAGGGAGGAAAGCCATAAACGATCTGATCAGCACTGGGCCCTACATGTTATAATACTGACCTGCCTGGCAAAATGTATTCACTGACACAGAATCAGAACTGTTAAGGGGTTAATCAATTGCTTTCTGGTTAGATTTGAGGCTTTCTTTGTAGGAGGGAATTTATGCCTACTATGGTAAACACAACAGAGGTCCATAACTGGGAAGGTCATAGCCCAGGAAACTTATTACTTTTTTTTGGCTAAACAGACATGTCAAAATGTCTTCTAAATATTTACACTTATACTCATAGGTTAGTGCTAATTTCACCTTGAGAACAAAGTTTCCTTTTTTTGTAGTTGGCTGTAGTTAATGCAGAGACACATGCCTGGTCAGAGCACTGAGAAGTGACTATGAGTGCTAACTGGAATATTTATATCAACTCTCCCCTCCCTTGCAGTACAGAAAATATCACAAGAGAGGGGATAAAAAGAACTCAAAAGCAGGACAGAACAGTGATGTAAAACACTGTCTTCAGGACATGCTACAGCTGCTGCACTCATGAACCTCCAGCAGCTGTAGTCACCTGCAGAGGATCAAGCCATTAAGCCTTCCATCTTGGATGGGGAAATAGGTCAGGAGGGAACTTTTGTCAACTGATGGCAGCTGTTGCAGAGATAGTCATTTTCTTTGGGGGTATATGTTACTAATGCTCTAGTGGATGGTGTACACTTATACACAGACTAGCAGGAATAATTGATTCAATGGGCCACACAAAATATATAAAGGTGAATGGGGACATTGTTGGGGATGGTCTTCAGGAAGCATTGAAAGGGGGTAGTGTGGGTGGATATGATCAAAATACATGTATTAAATTCTCAAAGAGCAAATAAAACTATTTAAAAATAAAATAATGCTTCTAAGTAAGCTGTATCTCTCTCTTTCTCTAGTACAGCCATATGCACACATACATGTACAGTTATATATTCCAAAAATTATAGCCCAAGTTGTAACACTTTAGTTTCTATCTCCAACTTTTGGCCTCTAACTTAATAGTTTGTTTGTTGAACAAATAACTGCCAGCAGCTGGGAGTAGTCATTGCATCTAATAGCATATATATTACTGGTAGAAATCACTTGGTTAAAAGAAAAAGGAAGAGGTATCCTCAAATACAACATTCTCTAAAGGAGACAACATTACATTTAAGATAGACTTGTTCAAACAGCAACACTAGAAATTCCACTGTTGGAGCTTACTATAACTTTCATGCTAGATTTTAAAACTAAGCACTATTAAATAGATAAAACAAAGATTAGAATAAATAATTACACTAATAATTATAATAAATAATTACACTAATACATCAAATCATAGAATAGTTTAAACTAAAATATATGGAAACATTATGTTAAAATGGCTGCAAATTAATATATCTCACTTATGTTATGTAAATAGTTAATAATGTTATATAGATGAGGTACTTTATTTCAAATTTTAAGAAAAATAATTACTATGATTGTAGGGTACTCCAAATACACAGTGAACAAAGGAACTGGATAATTTCAAATGGGCTATCATCTCATCGAGGGACTCTCCTGATTCTTCTGAGGAGCGTGACATTCGAAGTTCTTGACCAACATGCTCAGTGTTGCACAAGTGGTGAGAAACCTGCACCTGCACGTGCTCGTCTTCATAATGAACCCTAACCAACAGGTGTCCCATTTCCCAGATGGCTCCACTGGGGAGTGGTGGGTCCTTGATTTTCCTGGAAGCCCTTTCTAGTCTTCTGGCAGGTTCAGTAATTTTGAGGGTGAAACTACATCCAGCTTCTTCACTTAGGGGATATCACTAAACAATGCAGTCCAGGCTCCCACCTCTAATATTAACACCTAAGTAATGAGTAATTTGATGATCCCTCCAGGCTTCCTTTACTCATTGCAATACTAGAAACTATGTGTCCTTCCTCACCATTTAACACATAATGAAATGCAACCTCCTTAGGAGGGCTTTATTGACCATCTAGCTAATGCTAGTTCTTTTCTGCAATTCACTCTTCTGTAGCTCTGAGCTTTGCTGAATCTATGTTATTTTCCCCAGATTTATAGTTCATGTTACTTAATGAAGATTTAGTTTCTAAAAGGATAAGAGCCACATATTTATTTCCCCTCTACTGGGCCAGAACACAGTAAGCTCTTTGAGAATTCATCTTTAATCTGATTTTACACATGTTGTAACCTTTTCATCCACCAATAATATTTATGTGGTGTTGTATGAATTAATCTGTATAAATGTGGAATTCTTTATTCAATTTGAGGTTTAATTCACTTGATAACTAGAAAACAAAAGATAATGGACTAAATTTTCAAAGATGAATTTTTTAAAAGATCAAATATATGTCCCAAAAGACTACAATAAGACACACTGATAATTCCCTCTCTTCAACTAATACACATATCTGAAAATCAGTGAACAAAAACATCCTGTAATGGTTATTTCTTTACCTCTCCCAGTTTCATGGTATCTAACTAAATACTAATAATATCATTGTACTATGACACCCTTTAGAAAATCCAAATAGAATATAGGCTAAGTATTTTATTTACTTCCAATTATGTCTGTGTAACAAATACAACAGTTAAATGGATGTATATGGAGCAAAAGTTCTCAACTTTGTTGTAAATCATGTTTGCTTAGGTATTTTTTTTCAAATGACAGTTGACTGCCAGAGTCCCATCCCAAGGGATTTTTATTCAGCATATTGAAGGTAGGGTCAACCACTTTATTTTTAACAAGCTCCCAAGGGCTTCTGTCTTTGGAGACTCTTCCAAACTTTTCAAAGTGTGTTTAGATTAAAAGAAAATATTTAGAGTTTGCCATACATCTCACAGAAGACTGCTGCACCACAAGAGGCCACTCAGGCACACAGATAGCTAGGTAACCCCTTGTCTGTGGACCAACAACACTCCTCCAGGGCCCATCCAGCCTACCCTCATCAGCCCCTCATCCTCATCACCATATGCTGGCCCATACCTCTGGTGGAAGCCCCCTGCTCCAGTAGAGGCCACATGTACACCCAGAACCTCAGAACCCCTGACTAGACCAGAGGCCATGTCAGCCTCTAGAACTCCAGGCCCCAACATGGCTGGAAACACTCTGTTTGACAAGATGCCACCCCAGCCATCAGATGTCTAGCCCTCAACTTGGACGGAGACCTTCTAATCAACAACCATAGGTCATACCTGCCAGAAGTCTAGAAAGGAAACAGAAATCAGGAACAAAACACCCATCTAACAAAGACAAAATCAGAAATCAGCATCTAGATTTATATTCACCCCATTCCCAGATACCTAGACATCAGTGTAAATATACAATCAACAACAGTCAGGGCAATGTCACCCCAGAGCTCAACCATACTATTATAGTAAGCACTGAGTATTCCAACACAGCTTATGCACAAGTGAAAACTAACTTTATGAAGATGATAGAAGTCCTTAAAGAGGAAATGAATATATCCCTTAAAAAGAAAGTAAAAAAAAAGCAAACCGGAGAGACACTGCCAGCCGCCATCAGGAGAAGGAAGATGTAAAGTACCGGTAAGCCACAAGCCACGTGGCAAGGTATAGATTAATAGAAATGGATTAATTTAAGCTGTAAGAACAGTTAGCAAGAAGCCTGCCACGGCCATACAGTTTGTAACCAATATAAGTCTCTGTGTTTACTTGATCGGGTTTGAGCGGCTTGGGACTGGCGGGTGAGAGAGATTTGTCCTGACTGTGGGCCAGGCAGGAAAGCTCCAGCAACAAATGGCGTCCAACGTGGTGACAAGAGTTTCCACCTAAAACCTGAAAAAAGATTCTAAAACGGAGCTAAAAACAGCTTCCTAATTGTCTCTCTCAAATGAGCGGCAGCTGCCGGTTTGAGCTACTGGCGGGTTGCTGGCGTGCGCGCTCGACCTGCAGTATGGCGGGAATGAGGCCTCTGCAAGTGGCACATTAAGCTACATTGTGGATTTAGCCTTTGCTAGTACAAAACAAAAAAAGAGGTTTCTGGGCTACACGCTGCTTGGATAAAAGCATAGACCCACGATAGCTCCCAGAGCTGGTGGTAAAGTACCACGCCAAGTTGGGAAGCTGAGGTGGGCGGAGCCAGCAGCCACAGTTGCTGCAGCTTAAAGCAATAGATTCACAATAAGACAGATTCAGATGTAATAGTTTAAAATGTGTGTAAAATATACGTAGGCTTGAAAGAAAAAAAAAAAGGTGATATATACAGTATAGAAACAAATACATGGTTTTAAAAAATAAAGTCTTTAAAGAGACAGTAAAAGTAATATAAAAAATAAGCCACGTAGAGATGACTATTACACAGAGAGTCTGGATTGTGTTGTCTTTGGGATTCTTAACTACAGAGAGATATTTGATTGTAAAGGAAGCTGAGTTAAACCAGTATGTATATTTTAAAGATACTTTGACTTCAAAATTTGGATGTAAGGATATGTTGCTTTGGAAAAGAGTCTCTTTTGTTTCCACAGAAAGCAAGAGGCTATGGATTTGTTCCAGATTAAGACACATCAGGTTTGACCAGCCAAGACCACCTGAAAGGTCTCCGATGACACCATGGCCCAGATGATCCAACATCCAGAACCGTTTCAAGGCAACTGGCTCAGATGATACAGCCTCACGGACTACTCCATGATCCTAAAATTTTCTTTGTTTCCCCAGAAGCTACAGCGCCCCCCTCCAGCAGGAAGTAGTAAGAGAAGCTACGCCCAAATTCCCAAATATACCAAGCTGACTTTGGAGATGTGTAAAGGTTAAAACCTTCCTTTTTAAGAAAAGAAAAGGGGAAGTGATGTGGGATGGTCTATATGTCAAATGTGTTGCTGATTGGTCAATGAATAAATCACTGATTGGCAGTGGCTAGGCAGGAAGTATAGGCGGGACTAAGAGAGGAGAAGAGAGAGGACAAGAAGCTGGGGGAGAGAGACACTGCCAGCCGCCATCAGGAGAAGGAAGATGTAAAGTACCGGTAAGCCACAAGCCACGTGGCAAGGTATAGATTAATAGAAATGGATTAATTTAAGCTGTAAGAACAGTTAGCAAGAAGCCTGCCACGGCCATACAGTTTGTAACCAAAAAAAAAAAAAAAAAAAAAAAAAAAAAAAAAAAGCAAACCAACAGTTGAAGGAAACCAATAAAACTCTGAAGACATGAAAATAGAAATAGAAGGAAATAAAACAAAAACTAAGGGAATTCAGGAAATGGAAAATCTAGGGACGTTAACAGAGACTAGAGATACGAGAATCACCAACAGAATACAAGAGATGGAAGAGAGAATCTCAGGTGTTGAAGACACCATCGAAGAAATAGATACATTGGCCATATAAAATGTTAAATCTGAAATATTCCTGACACAAAACTTCCAAAAAATCTGAGATACTTTGAAAAGAACAAACCTAAGAATAATAGGAATAGACGGAAAAGAATGACAGCTCAAAAGGTCAAAAACATTTTAAACAAAATCATAAAAAAATTCCTAATTTAAAGGACATGATTATAAAGGTACAAGAAGCTTACAGAACAGCAAACATATTGGACCAGAAAGGAAAGACCAATGGCCACATAACAATCAAAACACTAAACCTACAGAACAAAGAAAAATATTAAAAGCAGTAAGGTAAAAAAGAAAAAGCCAGGTAACATACAAAGGCAGATACATTAGAATTATACCACACTTCACAATGGAGACTCTAAAAGACAGAAGGGCCTGAAAAGATGTCCTGCAAACTGTAAGAGAGAACAGATGCCAGCTAAGACTACTATACCCAGCAAAACTTTCAATCACCATAGATGAAGAAACAAGGTATTTCATAATAAAGTCAAATTTAAACAATATTTGTCCACAAACCCAGCCACACAGAATGTACTAGAAGGAAAACTCCAACCAAACAAGGTTAACTATACACATGAAAACAGAGAAAATAAATAATCTCACACCAGCAAAATCAAAAGAAGGAAACTAAACATACACACACACCACCACCACCACCACCACCACAAACAAAATCAACAGCAACAGGATGACAGGAATTACTAATAATTCTTTCAGTGATAACTTTCAATATGAATGGAATCATTTTCCTAATAAAAAGACTCAGACTAACAGAATAGATGTGAAAATAGGATCCTTTATGCTGCTGCAGACAAGAAACACACCTCAACATCAAAGACAGACATTGTCTCAGAGGCAAGAGTTAGAAAAAGATTTTCAAAGCAAATTGACCCAAGAACAAACTGGTGTAGCCATTCTAATATCTAACAAAATAGACTCCCAAACAAAGTTAATCAAAAGAGAGAGGGAAGCACACTTCATACTCATTAAAGGAAAAACCAATCAAGATGATTTTTCAATTCTTAACATTTATGCCTCAAACACAAGGGCTCCCACATATGTAAAGTAAATACTACTAAAGCATAAAATCACACAATGACCCTCACACATTGAAACTGGGAGACTTCAATATGCCACTCTCACCAATGGACAGGTCATCCAGACAAAAACTAAACAGAAAAATAGGGGAACTAATAGATGTTATGAGTGGAATGACCTAACAGATATCTACAGAACATTACCCAAACACAAAAGAATACATCTTCTTTACTGCACCTCAGGAAACATTCTCTAAAACTGACCACACACTCAGTCACAAAGCCAGTCTCAACAGATACAAAGAAAATTGAAATAGCCCCCTGCATCTTAACAGACCACCATAGATTAAAGCTGAATTTCAACAACAACAGAAACAACAGAAAGCTTACAAACTCATGGAAACCAAGCAACTCTCTACTGAATGATTACTGGGATGAGGCAGAAATAAACAAAAGAATTAAAGACTTCCTAGCATTTAGTGAAAAGGAACATAGAACATACCCACCTAATCTCATAGGACACAATGAAAGCAGTGCTAAGAGGAAAATTCATAGCATAAGTGCCTACATAAAGAAATTGGAGAGATTTTATACTAGCAACTTAACAGCACACCTGAGAGCTCTAGAACAAAAAGAAGCAAGGTCACCCCAGGGTAGTAAATGGAAAGAAATAATTATATTGAGGGGTGAAATCAATAAAATACAAACAAAGAAAACAATACAAAGAATAAATGAAACAAAGAGCTGTTTCATTGAGAAAGCCAACAAGAGACAAATTCTTATCCAAACTCACTAAAAGAGAGAAAATATCCAAATTAACAAATGTAGAAAAGGGGGGGGGGGGACATAGTAACAGATATCAAGGAAATCCAAAGAATCATTAGGTCATACTTTAAAAACCCAAACTCCAAAAAATTGGAAAATCTAAAAGAAATTGATAGATACTACTTGCCGATGTTAAATAAAGATAAGATAAACAGTTTAAATAGACATATAGCACAGAAGGAAATAGAAGCAGTCATTAAAAGTTTATCAACCAAAAAAAAAAATTCCAGGACCAGATGGTTTTAGTACAGAATTCTAGCAGACTTTTAGAAAAGAGTTAATGTCAATATTCCTCAAATTATTATATAACATATAAGCAGAAGGAACATTGCCAAATTGATTTTATGAGGCCACAGTCACCCTGAAACCCAAACCACACAAAGATTCAACAAAGAAAGAGAATTATAGACCAATTTTCCTCATGAACATGGATGCAAAATTACTCAATAAAATACTTGCAAACCAATTCCAAGAACTTATAAAAGATCGTCCATAATAATCAAGTAGTCTTCATCCCAGAGATGCAGGGATGGTTTGACATATGAAAACCTGACAATATAATCCACCGTATAAACAAAGTGAAAGTAAAAATCACACGAACATCTCAGTAGGTGCTGGAAGTCTTTAGCAAAATCCAACAACCCTTCATGATAAAAGTTTTGGAGAGATAAGTGATACAAGGAACATACATAAAGATAACAAAAGCAATTTACAGCAAGTCAATAGCCAACAGAAAATTAAATACAGAGAAAATCAAAGCAACTCCAATAAAATCAGGAACTAGACAGGTTGTCCACTTTCTCTATATCTATTCAATATAGTAATTGAAGTTCTTTCTGGAGAAATAAGACAGCTGAAGGAGCTCAAGAGAATATAATTTGGAAAGGAAGAAGTCAGAATAGCATTATTTGCAGATGATATCATAGTATGCATAATCAATCCAAAAATTCTACCAGGGAACTCCTATAGCTGATAAACACCTTTACTGAAGTTGGTGAATACAAGATTAACTAGAAAAAAATCAGTAATCCTCCTGTATGCAAATGACAAGTTAACTAAGAAAGAAATAAGAGAAACAACACCCTTCAAAATAGGCACAAATAATATAAAATATCTTGGATTAACTCTAACCAAGCAAGTGAAAGACTTGTATGATAAGAACTTCAAGTCTTTGATGAAAGAAATTGAAGGAGATATCAGAAGATGGAAATATCTCCCATTCTCATGGATTGGTAGGATTAACATAGTAAAAATGGCTATCCTACCAAAAGTAATCTACAGATTCAATTAAGTCCCCAGCAACATTCCAACACAATTCTTACAGACTTCATGTGGAAAAACAAAAAAATCCAGGATAGCTAAAACAATACTCTACAATAAAAGAATATCTAGAGGTATCCTCATCCATGATTTCAAGCTATACTACAAAGTTATAGTAATGAAAACCATGTGGTGTTGGCATAAAAACAGACATGTTGATCAATACAATTGAATTTAAGACTCACTCACAAATCCAAACATCTATGAACACCTGATTTTTTTTATAAAGAAGCCAGAGATACAAACTGGAAAAAAGAAAGCATCTTCAACAAATGGTGCTGGTTTTACTGGAATTTAGCATGTAGAAGAATGCAAATAGATAATTATTTGGATCCTTATAGTCCAAGCAGATCAAAGGATTCAACATAAAACCAGACCCACTGAACCTAATGAAAGAGAAAGTGGGGAATAGCCTTGATTGCATAAGCACAGGAAACAACTTCCTGAACAGAACTCTGATAGCATAAGTACTAAGAATAATAACCAATAAATGGGACCTCATGAAACTGAAAAGCTTCTCTAAGACAAAAGACACTGTCAATAGGACAAAACAGCAGCCCACAGAATGGGAAAAGACTTTCACCAACTCCATATCCAATAGCAGGCTAATAACCAAAATACATAAATAATTCAAGAAACATGACATCAACAAAAATGTATCCAATTAAAAATGAGGTGCATATCTAAACAGAGAACTCTCAATTGAGGAATCTCAAATGGCTGAGAAACACTTAGAAATATTTAACATCCTTAGCCATCAGGAAAATGCAAATCAAAATGACTTAGATATTTCATCTTATAACTGTTAGAGTGGCTAATATCAAATATACAAGTGACAATTCATACTAGAGAGGATGTGGAGAATGGAGAATACTCTTCCACAGCACTCCAAGGAGTGGAAACACAGCAACTTTGGAAACCAATATGGAGGTTCTGAAGAGAATTGGAAATTATTCTAACTGAAGACCCAGCTATACCATTCTTGGGCATATATCTAAAGGACACTCCATCCTACTACAAGGGCATGTGCTCAACTATGTTCATAGTGGCTACATTACTAATAACCAGAAATTAGAAACAACCAAGATGCCCCACAACCAAATAATGGATAAAGAAGATGTGGTACATTTACACAATGGGGTATTATTCAGCTGTTAATAACAATGAAATGTTCTGTCTGTCTCCTTCCTCTCTCTCTAGTTAGAATGTCCTGCCTAACCATACTCTGCCTCACCATAGGCCAAACAGCTTTATTTATCAACCAATCAGAACAGAGGAGACACTGCCAGCTGCCGTCATGAGAAGCAAGATGTAAAGACACCAGTAAGCCATGAGCAATGTGGCAAAGTATAAATTTATAGAAATGGGTTAATTTAAGATATAAAAGCTAGCTAGTGAGAAGCCTGAGCCATTAGGCCATACAGTTCATAATTAATATAAGCCTCTGTGTGTTTATTTGGGTCTAAGCAGCTGCAGAACCAGGAAAACTTCCAACTACATTTGGCGCACCAATGTGGGAACTCTTGAATTTCTATAAGGCCTAAAAGAGTTTTAAAAGGGCTTCTAAACACACAATAATGCAGTCAAAAAATAGCTTTCTACTTCATGTCTCACATGGGTCAAGATATAGATATGCTAAGGTACAGAGACGCCATGGCTTGCGGACTTGAGCTACAGTATGGTGGGTTCATGGCATATGGAATTGAGTGCAGCATGGTGGATTCCTGATACTAAACAAAGTGGTGTCTGCAAGCTGTGCAGCATGGTGCATGGTGGTGGATATAGCTTTTGCTAGTACAATAAAAAGGGGGGGTGGGCTACATGCTGCTGGATGGAGACATGGGCCCACTGCTTCCCAGAGTCGGTGGTGAGCATGGTTCCCCCAGAGCTGGCAGTAAACTTAGTTCCACCATGTTGGGAAGCTGAGGTGGGCAGAGCCAGCAGCCAAAGCTGCCATTTCAGTCCTAGTCATTCTGCAGTTTAAAGCAATAGATTCACAACAAGACAGATTCAGATGGAATAAGACTTTAAATAAGGTTTACAGTGTGTGTAAAAATGTACATAAGCTTGGGAGAGAAAAGAAAATGAATATAGACAGTTATATAAAGAAATAGTTTCAAAAAATAAAGTATTTAAAGAGACGGTAAAGGTAATATAAAAAATAAGCCACATGAAGATGGATATCACACAGAGAATCTGGATTGTGTTGTCTTTAGGATTTTTAACTGCAGAAAGACATTTGATTATAAAAGCTACTAAGTTAAGCCAATATATGTATTTTAAAGGTATCTTGACTTCAAAATTTGGATCTAAGGATAGGTTGCTTTGGAAAGGGTGTTCTGCTTTTGTTTCCACAACAAGCAAGAGGCTATGGATTTTTTCCAGATCAATGTGGATTAGATTTAATCAAGCCAGACCGCCTGAACCTTAACAGACAGTACCTATCAACAAAGGTTATAGCTGGTCTTCCCAGGGCTTGACCATTACCTTGAATTTTCTCAGGATTCCCATAAAACTACCTGTGCCCTTTATCAGCAGGAAGTAGCCTAGAAAACTATGCTCACATTCCAAAAAATGGATTAGGGGTGTTTGTCTTTGTTTAGATTGCTGGTTGCAAATTGTTATTGGTCATAGTAAATCTCTTTCTAAAAGAAGAAAGGGGGATATGCTATAAAAATATAGGATGTAGATATGATAGGATAAAAGGGTAGGTTATTGAATCTTTGTTTAAAGAACAACTTGCTTAAAATATTTTACATTGCTGTAGATTTTAGTTTGTTGATACAAATTTAAAGTTAATTTTGTTATACTTTATGTATATTTCTACTCTTGTTTAAAGTATTATGTTTGTGCAACTCATTTAAAATTGTAATGTATAATTACAAAATACAGATTAATAACTAGTCATCAGTGATAATCTGATAAACTTATAGTTGTGTTAGTTAAGTTTTCTAGATATGCATAGATATATTTCAATTTGGTAGGTAATCTTCAAATACTTCAAAGACCTACAAAATATGGCATTTAAAATGTTTTAAGAACTTTGACTTTCTGGACATTGAGACATGTCTGTTCCTGGCAGCACCAATATACTTCAGAGAAGATAATGGGCACTGAAGAAACTCATTATGGAGTTTACTTTCTTTGTGCCAAAAGTTAGCCACTGGGCAAAAAAGTGCCCTTGTGCAACTGATTGACTGTATATTGGACCCATAGGAAGGTGACCACTGAACTTTGCAAGGTGAGATGGTCCTTCAGGTTCTTGCTTCACAGAAGAAGCCATATATTCTGCAGGACACAGAAAGAAGCAACTAAAGGACTCTAAGCCTATGGGCTGAAGATGGATGCCCCAACATTGCAGAGGAACTTTGGATGAATATCCAGGCAGCCAGCTGTCTCTGTCATTTCTGGAGTTTTGAAAGTTGCTTACAATGCATTTCCTGTTTACTTAGGTAATATTATATCCTTCTGAGGTCTTCGATGTAGTTGAAGACTAGATTATAAATTTTCCTTGGTTAAGATAAAAGATAAATTAGATATGAAACTTTAGACTCACAAATACAGGATAGATAGAATATTTTCTTTAATTTTGCTAAATACAAATAGACTAGGTATTGTAACTGTAGTTCTTTCTTGATAACTATTCTATTCTATGTAATTTTACTAGGTTAAGGTTAAAACCTTCCTTTTTGATTAGACAGAAAAGGGTAAGAGCTGTGGAATGTCATTCTGCATGCTGTGAATGTGTGTTACTCTGATTGGTTGATAATAAAATGCTGACTGGCCAGTAGCCAGGCAGGATGTATAGGTGGGTTAAGCAGACAAGGAGAGTTCTGGGAAGAAGAAGGCTGAGTCAGGAGTCACCAGCCAGACACAGAGGAAGGAAGATGACAAGGCAGAACTGACAAATGGTACCAAGCCATGTGGTTAAATATTAATAAGAATTATTGGTTAATTTAAGTGTAAGAGGTAGTCAATAATAAGCATGAGCTAATGGCCATACAGTTCATAATTAATCTTAAGCCTCTGTATGTTTATTTGGGTCTGAGCAGCTGCAGGACTGGGTAAGAGAGATTCATCCCAACCACAGGGCCTAAGCAGGATTGTAGAAACTTCCAACTACACATGCCCAGACAGGCAAAGTAACAAGGAGAGCTCAAGGTGGGATGTATGGATCTCCATGGGAAGGGGAATTAGAAAAGATTTTGTGAGCAGACTTGTGGTGGGTAGGGATGGAAACAGGAGGGTCCAGGAGGGAGGGGGCGTTGGATAGAATGAGAGATTACTTGGAGAGACAACTGGAATTGGGGGGCATTTGGGGGATAATGTAGAAACTTGGTGCTATGAAAATTCCCTGGAATCTATGAGTGTGACCCTTGTGAAATCTCCTAGTTATGGGGGATATCAAGAAGGAGCCCACACCTGAGACTGTGTGGTTGGCCAGGAACCAGAGGCTGGGCACCTCAGAGACCCAGGATAGAACCAAGTACAATTGGAAAAAAAAGTCAATGACATGATTCCTAATAGTATTGTGCTATGCTCGTAGATCAATGCCTAGCCCAATTGTCATCAGAAAGGCATTGTCCAGCAACTGACAGGAGTGACCCACAGGCAAACACTAGGAGAAGCCTCGGGAAGCTACAGAAGAGGGAGAGGAAGGATTCTAGGAACCAGAGGGGTTGAGGACTCCACAAGAACATGACTCACAGAGTCAACTAAGGGCTCACAGGGGCTCACAGAGACTGAAGTGACATCACAGACCCTGTATTGATCTTAGCCGGGTCCTCTGTATAGACAATATGGTTGTATACCTTGGTGGTCTTGTGGGGACCCTGACGAGTGGGAGTGGGGGCTATCTCTGTTGCTTTTACCTACACATGTGAACATTTTCCTCCTACTGGGTTGCCTCGTCCAATATTGATATGAGGGCTTCTGCCTAGCCTCATTAGCTTGTTGTGCCATATTTGGTTGATATACCTAGCAGGACTGCTATTTTTTTTCTTTTGAAGAGAAAATGAGGATGAGTGGATCTATGGGAAAGGGGATGTGGCAGGAAGCTGGGAGGAGGGTGGGAGAACTTCAGTCTGGATGTAATGTATGTAAAGAATAAAAATAAATGAAATATTTATAATTAACTATTGTTTCTTTAGCAGTTCAGGGGTTCTACAGTTATCTGTAGGTAACTATAATGACTCATCAAAGTCTCTTAGACTCCCTGTGGAAATATTGTCTCCATTTGTACTCTGCTTGATCCACCATCCCACTGACAGTTCTGTAAGTAAAAAAGGCTCCTTAGCACTTCCAAGTTCTCGAACACTGACCTTTGTCCCCTCTGCTTATGAAGTCCACACCCAGCTTTATGTGACCTCATCACTACCATTCTATTAGTGTTCTCCTCTGTGTGATGGAGAGGGCTTTTCTTTACTGGAATCAATTCACTTGTTATCAGAAAGTATTAAGTGTTGCGCATGACTTCACATGTGACTAGAATTTCTCTTATTTTCCTTCCCCCTCTCACTCTTACACACCAAATGTAGAAGTCAATGGTCACCATGATGTAAACCTCAGACAACAGTGCTCAGTGTGTTCATTCCTGAGAAAGTCTCACAGTAGTGTTTTTATTTTCTTACACACCAAATGTAGAAGCCAATGGTTACCATAATGTAAACCTCAAACTACAGTGTGCTTAGTGTATTCATTCCTCAGAAAGTCACACAGTAGTGTTTTTATTTTTTCCAGGTTTTTTTTTTTTCACCACATCAGTAATAAAGTCAGTCTAGAAAATGATCTCTTTGTCCATTGTTCACTGGTACTCCCTGAGCATGTTCCACGTTAGCATGTAATAACTTCAAATAGCTTCTACACTGGAAGATAATAATAACAAATCAAAATCCTAAATACTGACTTAGAGTTCTTCAAGTGTATCTCATTTTCTAAGCAAGAGAAGCCCAAACAAGAAATGCTTGCAAATTTGTCCTATGAAGACCAAATCTGTAATTGATATTTAATTCAAGCCCATCACCTGATCTAAACTGCTCAGCCCATTTTGTCCACATGGTAACTATTACGCAGTAAAGACACTCTTCTGCTTTTCTGATAAATTCTATTGCAGCTGTCTTACCTCCACCCCACCGAAGGCATCTTGCTAGGTCATTGCCAGTCCCAAGAGGCAGAATAGCAACTGGAGGGTGCTTCACTACATTGGCTTTTTCTGTGGAATTGGAGATGGAAATAAAATTTTTAACCCAAGTTCAACAACAGCAACAAGCAAACAAACTTACACTGAATAAATAATTCCACAAAGTACATGTAAACAGCAACAAACTTAATTTTATAAATGTGATTACAAATGACAATGTATTTATGCAGTTGTGGTAACTGGTGTATTAGATAAATATACATCATATATCATTTTTCAGAAAGTAGCAGAGAGCATGTATGTGTGTGTGTGTGTGTGTGTGTGTGTGTGTGTGTGTGTGTGTGTGTGTGTGATTGCTTCTGTTTTATCTTTATTAAAATCCTCATGAATTTAGGTACATGAAGCACAGGAATACATGTCGCTAGAGAACATAGGTAAGGTCCTATATGAGTTTCTTTTGCAACATTAACTCCAAGGACACTCTTTATTTTAGAAGAGTAGAATTCCTAAAATAAATGTATTCTTAGTGATGTTGATCAAGTATTCCTATCCATAGTACTGCAATATTTCAAAGCAAATGAAAAGAACATTACTGTTGGATTACCTGAGTATATCAGGTTTGTTTGCTTGTTATTTTTTTAGCTTTACCTTTATATCTCATAGTATTTTAGGTTCCAAGCAGTATAGACAGATCTGTTACCACAATTCCATACGTTTTTATTTGAATATAATCAAAAACTTTGAGAGAAGTTCACCAATATGTATTTTCTTTCCTTTTTCCTTCTAAGTTCATAAAGTCAGTGTGTGGCTATGTATATGAATCAATTGATGAGATGACTCAGGGTTTAACACAGGGCAATACTGCTGAATTTGGGGGATACAATGAACCAAAAATTCCCACTGTTTTCATTTTAAAATCCTTATCAGTGTATAACCAGTTATGTATTTGCTGAGAAATTTTTATAATTCTTGAATTTTAGTTTTTTGCATAGGAATAATTTATAAATACTTTCTGTCTTTTATTAGAATTTCAATACCAGAATTTTCACTATTTTCATGAAATATTAGTTAAATTGTTAGATTAAATTTAAGTTGTTAGATTTATAAGAAAAGTGTTGATGACAACATGTACTTTCTTTGAGTGACTGCAGATAGGCACCTGGAGGATGGGAGGGTGGCCTCCAGGCTGGGACTAATGACTGCCACTCCCATCATGACATTTTCAATTTGAAATGTTTTTCAGTGAATAACAAGACAGAATGTTCTGATTTTCACTTCTTTAACAGCAAAAAAATTATTTATATAGAGAGAACATACTTTGTTTGAATTAATACTTCTTTGGAAAGAACTTCTATCTAATAAAAATTACTCAACTCAGAAACTGAAACATTTTAAAGAAAATACTTGTTTAAAATGTATCAGCTTCTTAATATCAAGTCATTATATGTCTTAAACTATTAATGCATTCCAACAAGGGACACATTTGAAAAGAAAGAAAAGTGTGAGAATTTTCAGAATTCATCCATCTAGATACTTGACACTTGATAGACAGAAAGATTGACATGACAGAAACCCAGCAGAAGGTATGATTACTAGTCTTACCCAAGCTACATTAAACACAGGTTTTCATACCTATGCAATCCAAAATCCAGCCCACTGTCCCATCTCCACCGCAAGCTAACACTCTGAAGTCAGGGACATCCCGGAAAAAGTGTAACCTGAAAAATAAGTATTTTGCAACACATTTACATTTCAGGAGAACTTCCTCATGGTCTTTTATTCTTAGTTTTTCCTCTCACAAATTAGATTGTTGACTTATGAAAACTTTAAGTATTTCATTGCTATCTTACATATCATTCAAATACACTTTTGTGAATATATATTCCAGAGTTTGCCCTTTAAAATTGTTTATATTTATATATTCGAGGATCTATAGAGAATGTAATTTATTTTTATAAACAGCCAAATTAAAAATTATATAATATTAAATTATGACATTCATTTGGACATCTTCCCAGATGTATTCAAAACACACAATCCAGACTAGCTTATATGACATAATTTCTTTAATAAACTTTGTCAATCAGCCATTGTCCTTTTTAAATACCTTTGAAAAAGTATTTAGATATGATTGCCATGTGAGTCAACATAATGCATTCCACACTTTTTTCATTACTGGGAGAAATTGTTCAATCTGCAGTTAGGATTTTAGCCTTCAGAATTTCCTTGTGACTTTTGATCTGCCAATACAGAAACCAAACTTCATTCACCTTGTCTCTGTCCTGGTCAACAGATTTACTACCCGGGAGTGCTCAAGCTTAATTGCTGGGTCAGCAGTGCTAAATACCCACTGCTCCTGTGGCCGCTGCATGCAGGGCACTCATTAATACAACCTACCTTGAGCAAAGTCACAGAGGCAGGTAATGTGTCCGATTATAAAATCCTACATGCTCTTTTGTGGCAAATACAACCTGGAAGCACAGCAGAAGCTGGTGCGCCCTCCTCTTCTTTGTTCCGCGTATCAACATTGAGAACAATACAGTACGAAACCACCAAAGTCATTCTTCTCTACATTGAATACTCATATACAGATAACCATCTAGAAAGCTTCATTATGCATCTTATTATATCTTATTTACTTTAGAATTTTATTTATATGAAAGTGGGAGGGAGGGGGGGGAAGAAAGAGGGAGGAAGAGAGAGAAAAGGGGGGCAGCGGCTACGTGTGTGAATGGTAACAGAGGCTAGAAACGGCTTGAGGTGCAGTTAGACACAGTGCGGCGAACAGCGTGATGGGGATGCTTTAAACAACAACGAGACATCTGTCTGTATTCCCACCACCTGCAGATGTATAGGATTCTTCATGGATTCCCTTATTTAGGGAAGTCTTTATGATTCCATATGGAATTGTGCTGTATGCCGGTTGTCACGTGAGTGAACGGACTCCCAACATTAAATAATTTGCTTTTATGACCTTTTAAACTGTGTCTGGGATTTCATTATTCTAAGTTGGAGAAGTGGCTTGGTGGGTAAATTACTTCCTTGGCATGTGTGAGGTGCTGAGTTCAGACCCCAGTAACATAAATTTTCAAGATTTGTTTACTATTACAAAAATTACTATTCTAGTTACTCTCCGAGTCGCATTTGTATGAAAATTTGCATGTGTGTGAAGGCTGTTTTAGACTACAATGTTCTGCTACAATTACTTTAATGCTCTTAGTGATTCCCGGAGTGGAATGAGAGTGTCCAGTTCCTTGAAACCCTTGAATATTACAACATGGCTTCCAAGACTTTAAACATCAGTTTGACTGTGTGTGTGTGTGATCTAACGTCTCTGTTTGGAACATAGTTGAGCTTTCCCATAGGTATATAACTTTTCCATGAACACTACTATCCAAACCTTAATAATATCTTCAATTTAGTGTTAATGTTATTTAACCAACATTTACATATTATGAGTGATATTTTACATTTAAATTAAATTTTATTAAAGGTACTTTTCAAAGCTATACAAACAGTTCACCATTATATTAGAAAATGCATGAAATTTAACTGAACCTATCGTCAGTTAGGTTAATAAAATCTGTAGATATTTAAGATGGACATTTCACTCATTCCTTTGGGTATTATGATGGCATTGTATATGTTGCAGACAGTTTCTTCCATTCTTTCGCCATTGGTTATACCTGGACTATGCACAATGTGATCAATGCCTATGTACCAATCTCCTGCTTGAGCAGAACACCCGTGACCACTTGCATATCTTTCTGTCCTTTTCCCCTGTAACAGTTCTTCCTCACTCACACAGGTTAGCCCACCTTAATATTGGGTTGCCATGTGTATATTTTATTCAGCACTTTGCATCTTCCTCCCTAGCAATGGAACTAACTTTTATCAACACTGTTGCTCTAGAATTTTCTATGTATAACTCTTTCTTTTTTATTTTACTAATGTGTGAAATTCCAATTATATGAATCTGCTTTTCAAATCCATTTCAAGAGGCACTTGGGCTGGTAGACTCACGTTGTTATAACGATGATTTTTGTATGTGCTTCCTACTATTACAAGCAGTGTTTACTTGGAGAGTATAATGATATGCAACACTACAAGACAGTGCAATTGATTTCTGAAAGACATCAAACAAATGTTTTAACAAATATATTCCACTTAGCCCATTCTCTCCAATATTTTGGTTCTTTACTTTTCAATTTCTTAAAATGAAAATTTTTATTACTTTCTATTTCTTTGATTCTTGTTAAAATTTCTTAATTTGTCTTGATTTTAATCATTTAGTTTGTATTTTGTAGAAATCTTTTATGAATGGAACATTCTTTTTACTCAAATATCCATTGATATGGATTTCAATGAAAACTAATTCAGTTATAATGTATTCAGATTTATAAATCTCCTGATAAATAACTAAGGCTTGTTTAAGTGAACTTTCCCTATTCGCAATAAGAAAGGGATTCACACATACTTTCTCTTTCACTTTATCTTCTATCTACCTTTGTTTTAGTCCAGCAAGTTTTTCTATGTTTTTATTTACTGTTACATTTACTAAATAATTGTTTCTACTCAGACAATTGCAATTTAACCTAATTTTAAAGCGTGAGAGCTCATTCTACCCTGCCCGTTCGTGGACTCATCCACCTGTGTGTCAGCACCACTCCAAACGCCTTTGCTTTCTAGGAAGTGTATATGTCAAAAGACATGAAGGTTCTTGGCTTAAATTCTTTGCATTCAGGAGGCAGAGCCAGGCAGACCTCTGTGAGTTCAAGGCAAGCATGGTCTACAGAATGAGATCCAGAAGAGGCACCAAAGCTACAAAGAGAAACCCTGTCTCAAAAAAACCAAAAAGAAAATTAATAAATAAAAATAAATATATGCTTTTAAAGTAAACTGATATTCTACAAAATTAAGAAGAAACAAAAATCAATGTTGAACATATACAGCTAATTAATCATAAGTATAGTAAAATTCCTCTTATTTGAATATAAGGTATTGGATATACTTATTAGTATTTTTGAATAAAATTTAAATTTTCTGAATAGAAATATCAAATATTACATATGTTTTATATCTGTCCAGATAGTTTTATTTGCACTTTAAAGAGATCTAAAATTATGTCTGCTGATATTAATGTTACTTGTCACAGGGAAACAACTTACCTATTATATATTGTTTACAAAAACAGTCATATTACTGTTTGTATCTATCTTTTGTTTACTTATATTTTTTGCACATAGTTGTACTACATGCTAATTAAAATAGCATTAGTGATTTCAATTTTATAATAGGTCTGCTTCTCTGTTTCATATTCCTCGCTAGAATTCTAATATTTAGCCAAACGTGAGTATTCATACAGACTAATCATTTTTTTGTTCTTTGTGTTAAATGGAATAATTCTAGTATATATCCAATTCAAATGATATTTGTTATACAAAGTTCCTTTTTCCCTTCCCTTTTTGATCGGTAAACTCTAGGAGGTCAAATAAATGAGTTTCTACTCCTGTACTAGTATTTTTCCTATGAGTAAGTACTCTGTGGAGACACTGATATGATTTTTCTAGTTTAAATTGTTAGTGTGAAGATGTACACTCACGTATGCCTGCTCTATGGAAACATCTTGCAGCCTTTCCTTCATTACACAGGCACCTGTGGACTTACATGACTGTAGGATGGAAGATTTGGTTTGCCAACTTCTGTAATGACACTCAGGGTCATAATAGACCTACTCTTTCTTCTTATCAATTAAAATCTTTACCAAATTTATATTGCTAAATAAAATAGAAGTCTTAGAATACATTATGATTTCTTTCACTTTTGAAATGTGTATCGTTTTATAAGTTTTTTAAATCTGGTAACATTTGAATAGAAACAATTGCTGGTGACTCCTTTAAATAGAGGGTTCTAAATGCTTAAACCCCTTTAATAATTGTTGAAAGATTATTAAATATAAGTAATATTATTGAAAATATGTGCTTTGTAATTCTTCCTAACTCAGCTTTTTCCAGTTACAATTCTGTAGCATATCATAGCCCTCATCTATATTTCTGAACACATTGGCACTGGAGCCTGAAGACGCTTTCAAAGCATGTCAGCAGAAGTTGTCACGTGGCTAACTGCAGTAATGTCTACCCATCCGAACTCACCACCATTCTTCTATTCAAGGTTGCTGCATCACCCGTAATTCAGTCTTGTTCTCTTTTAAAATTCTCATCATTGTTTCTTCACTCAATCTACGCAATTTTCCTTAGGGATTCATTCATTCCTTATCCCACCCATTCACTGAATAGGAGGCTAGAAAAATCCTGTACATCCTTAGTGTGAACCTCCTTCTGCTTATCATTAAAATGGAATTATCAGCTCCTGTTTTCCTGTGCTCTTTACATGTAAGCACATAAATAAAAAGATTGTGTTATACTATCAATAGTTTTTCTCTCTCTCTCTCTCTCTCTCTCTCTCTCTCTCTCTCTCTCTCTCTCTCTCTCTCTCTCTTTCCCCCGTGTGTGTGTGTGTGTGTGTGTGTGTGTGTGTGTGTGTGTGTGTGTGTATTTGTAGGTCAGGAAATACTCGTCTATTTTCCCAACTCTCTTGCCTACCAGGTTGAGGCAAAGGAGCCATAAAGACAATTTTCTAAAACTCAAAGTTCAGGCTCAATTGGGCAGAGGGAATAGTTCTGCTTACAGCTGGAAACAGTATCAAGTGGACAGTGGGGAAGGATGCTCACAGCAATCAGAACAGAAGATGCAGCTACAATATTGCATCAGTTCAAGAGATTTGTGAAGAGCCAAAATGAAGTTCCACTTTACATCTTTTTACCCAGGACAGCAGTCAAGAACATCTGCTTCTTATTTTTCTTCCCAGTAATAAGGGATGAGGGAATGAGAAGATTCCAGAAGGATGCCTCTGTGGAAAGTTTAGTAGCCTATGCCACACTTCCTGTCTATCAGTTGTAATTATTTTATCGGGAAGATCAATGGGTATAATCAGTTTACAAGGAAATTATCTTGGTTTGTACCTGAGTCTGTCTAGGTTATTTAGTGCATATATTTAAATATAAAACTTCAAATAGATTACTATGAATATTAATTATTATTAAATTTTCAATGTAGTCTACAACATCACTGGTTTCCCTAGAGAATTTATCTGCAATTGTCACATTTGAAAACAATCGTATGCTAATAATTGAGCTCAGTAGCTGCACTGTAAATGTTCAACAACCATCTCTAGAGAGAGTTGTAAAGTCCCAGTTATTCAAGTGGACCGCATTGTAGAGTTCTGCTGTGCAACAATCTCTCTTTAGTTAACAATGTGATACTGTACGTTTAAAACACTCTTGGGAAGACAGATCTTGTAAGTCTTCTGGACTCAACAAAAAGCATCTGGGGCAATGCCATGCTTACTCTCAAAAGTTCACATTCCTTTTAAGTTTTGAGATGGAATAGATGTAAATGTCAGAAAGCTCTTACTTCTAACAACAGTATTTTAAAAACACAAATGAGAAATATTTTAAGAAAGAAAAAGACTTCCAGTCCACACACTATAATTTTAGAAGTATATGATAATCAGATTTCTTAAGAAAATTCAGGTATTCATTTTGATTCTAAGGTTAAAATTTGTTATTCAGAGAGCATAGACATTGGTGTTTACACAAGATATTCCTCTAATAGTCAGAACTAGACTGAACATACAGAATAAGTGTATGTTATTAAGCAGTGTATGTATTAGATATTATTTATACTAAGAGGGACTTAAATGTTTTGACAGCACAAAGCTTACTTTATTACTTATGTTTGTGTTCTTTGCATTGAATAACTATGAGACTGAAGGCTCACAAATGGCACTATCATGTCACCAGCTGTCATTTTTCCTCCTTCTCTTTAGCACATAGAGTAACTTCAAGAGTATGCTTCAAAAGTTGTCAATTCTGACTTTAGCACTTCACATCAGATACAGCATACTCCTCTCTTATTATTGTGCTCAATTCATATTCACAGTTGCATGTATTCCCTTTCATATTTTTCTTAAAATCACAATATCCCATGGCTTTGTAGCTGCCTCCTAATTCAGGGTGGATTTCTAGTTTGTGATACTATTTTTGTTTTGCCACTATATTTATAATGCACAAAAGAGAGTTTTATTTTTATGGTAGGACTGAAACTCACTATGTAAACTAGGCTATGCTTGAATTGAATACCTGAATTGATGAGCTTCCTGTTTAAGCCCTCAGGTACTACAAGCACAGGTATCAGCTGGCACATTAAGCTAGAAAGCTGATTCTTCAGAGCTTCTCTCTTGTTTTCTTAGACCCAGGTGGTGTCTATGAACACCATATACTCATTGATAATGTTACTGAAACTTCAGTGACTTCTCAAAATGGATTCAAGATGCATTTAAGTCTTCCAAAGTTTCATTCTACAACTTTTGCAACAAATTGATGTTAGGATTTTTCATTTAACAATTTTCCCCTAAAACTTGTAAAGATCTGCGTCAAACACAGGGCTTGCCAACCTAAGATAACCCTCCCCAGTAGGTCCAGCCAAGAGGAAAGCTAATTATAAGAATGATTTTCTTGTCAAAGCATCCTCACTTTAATTTGATAACTTGGATGCCAGAAAATGCAACCACTTTCAATAGACTTGTTTAGGTTGCTAAGCTATTGTGTGGAAGACAAATTTTAGCCACATGGGGGTACATTCCATCAGGACAAATAGAATAGTTGTACAGAATAATTAGAAGTCTTATTTATGATCTGAAAGTACAAGTCAATGCCATTACCATCATAACCAGAACTCATTTCACAGATTTGAGAAATAGTTTAGTAAAACATAAAAAAAAATGAAACATCAAGTTCTTTATCCATTGATATTTCAGAAACACTGCTTATGCAAATGCCAGTTTTAGGAGTAGACAGAAGAGATAGAGAGAATAAAAGATAAAGTGAGAAAATACATGTGAGCATTAATTCCTGTAAACCACTGATGCTATCTCATTAAGTATTAATCTTTGTAGTATTATAAAATGTACAAGAAGTCAGTAAACAATAAGTTCTGTAAAACTGTCTTCTTGACAAGTGTGCATGAGGTTTGGAAAATATTATTAAAGGTGTATAAAATTTCTTTCAAGTCATTTTCAATGATTAACAAATAATAATGTTTAGTTAAAGAATTTTATCTTATATAGAGCTATTCATAAGTTCATTAATATATTAAAATACCTTCACAAACATCTTTTTGTAACACAAGTTCTTATAATAGCTGGGAAATGTTCCTGTGTGTGTGTGTGTGTGTGTGTGTGTGTGTGTGTGTGTGTGTATACTGTATGCATGCTTATTTGTTCATGTGTGTGCAAGTGTAGAAGTTTATATGTGCAAGTGGAGGCCAGATGCTGGTTTTCCATCTCTCTACCCTTTATGTCTTTTTAAAAGTTTTTATTATTAGTTTACATATGTGACTGTTTTGTTTGTGTATTTGTGTGTGTGCTATATGCATACCTAGTGCCCATGAAGGCCAGAACTAGAGTTACAGACAGTTGTGCACCCCTGTGGGGTTGTTGGGAATAAACCTATGTTATCTGAAAGAGAAGCCAATATTCAATGCCTGAGCCTTCATTCCTGGCCTGTAGATTTTATTTCTTGGTATAGGGTCTCAACTCTAAAACGGTAATTTACTGATTGGCTAGACTGGGTTGTCAGTGAGCTCCAGTTATCCACGTGTCTCCCTTCCTTGACCCTGGTCCCCCACTACAGGGAATCTGAACTCAGGCTCTATTGGTTCTGCCACAAGCACTTTACCTACTAATCCACCTCCCCAGCCAGAAATAGTGACTTTTGAAAGATACCTTAAATAGTTATAAATACACATTTATATTAAGAACCAAGTAACTAATTTTAAATAAAAATTCTAGATCATTTTTATTTTTGACTATGCTCCACTAGGATTTGTGATGAGTTAGGATTTGTTTTATTGGTTCTGAGATTCAGCGCAACAGAAATAGAGAAGAGCAAGGTGCAGCTTAACTGACACAGGAAGATGAGGATATCTGTGATACTTTAATTATACAATCTATGCTCATTTGGAAGGACAGATCCCCCTTTCACTCGCCCTCTCTGAATGTTCTTCTTGCATAGGAGGCCAATCTGCTGTGTTCATCTGAGGAACACTCACATGCATTCTCTTTTACAGAAAGAGGAACCCTAACTGTGTTTTAGGAGTTGAGGTTCTGACTATGTAGCACAGACTGACCGGGAACTGGTGTTATAGGTCTGGCTATTGTCAAAAACCAAATCTTCCTCTGTAAGCTTCCAAACTCTGGGGCCACAGGATTGTACCAACACACCTGAACTCCAAGTCTAGAATAGCAAGAGAATGTTGGATCATTACACCAAAACTGGTTGTGATCTTTCTCTTTTAATATTGAAGAACATAATACAATGCTTGTTTGTAGCCATTTTTCTCATCTATAACTGTGTGTTGTCTTGCACTCAAAAGTCAATTAATAGAACTCAGTATTTACTTTTGCACTTTATGCTACAAATATGCACTGAATTTTATGGCAAATCTACATGAGCATCCTTCTTTGAATGTTTATATGTTGTGTGTGTGTGGTAACATGTATGCATCTATTTGGAAATCTAACTTAAAATGTAAGCTATATGACTGGAAAACTTACTGAAAATTTTTAAATTGGTATGGCTGAAGTGAAAACTAAAGGGAACAGATCTGGGGAGAGGGAGGTTGGAAACAGATAGGAGGAGTGGAGGGAGGGGAAACTGTGGTCTGAGACAAGAATCTATTTTCAATTTAAAAAAGGCAATTAGGAAATTGAATTCAGAAATTCAAGAAGAGTTGTCACAAGACAGAGGTAAGTACCTCCACCCAACAGCTGGGCTTTTAAATTTAGGGGTGGAGTAGAATAATGTTTCTTATGAACCTCAAAGGGTTTCCCCCCACAAGTTGACAACATAGCTAAATACCAAAGCAAAGAGGTGCTCTGATAGGAAAACCGGATTGTCAGTCACTCCAGAATTAGCAATGACCTTAAATGGTTGACAAGGAGATGTTTGAATGTCTTGGCACCTTCACATGGGTTTACTCAGTCACCAGCGTTCTACATCTGCTTCCAGACTATAACACTGCTACATGTCTCTGGTGGCAGAGGCTCTGGGATATTGCAGGACTCCTAGAGAGCCAAGCTACCCAGGGGAGCATGTTTCAGGCAGGAACACACCTTGCTTTAATTGGTTTTAAGGCAAATGCAGATTTAGACAAGCAATTTTGCTTTGGTATTTAGCCCAAGAGCATGCTATTTTGTGATTGTAATATAAATAAATGAATACCAAAGTGAGCGAGAGTTCTGAAAGAAATACAAAACAATTCTTCCAGATTTTTCAATAAATGAACTTTGATCTTAATGTTTCCAAATAAAAACCGCAGTTACAATTTATGCTTCAAAGTTCACAATTTCTAATTCTATACTATAACAGCAGTGTAGTTAATCTATTCAGGTCAGTTTAGTAAATCTACACAAATTTATAGTCTCATACTAATGTTTTTATGATGCATAGTCTAGTTTTTATTTTGTATATGATGATTGTTGAATTAGAATGTGATATAAGAAAACATTTTGAAAGGTAATACATTTAGACTTTCTTAGGAAAAATTAAACTTACTTTGCCAGAATCAATTAATAAAAACTGCCTATTATTTGTCTGAAAAGAAAGTTAATCAAACTTATTTTGTGGTTTCCACACCATCTTTACTGCTGTACATGTGCAAGGAAGTTATAATTGTACTATAGAAGCTCCTCTCCTTAAAAGTACTGAGTATTTAAACAATATTGGTTTATAAACATGTATGAAATCCATATATTGTCCTCAGGAAAGTGACTCCTAAAACATGTAATATCTACACCCATTCAATTATCTAACATAGGTTTATGGATTACGACTCTATGTCAGAAAGTGAGCTAAGTTTCACAAAATGCAATTCTTGTCTTCAAATATTTTATGGATTTACTGAAGGTAGACAAAGGTTCCAAATAACTGAGATATTTTTGAGATTAGTTAATGTAGATTATGTAGAAATGAAACATTTCTCAGTAGATGTGAATATATAAGAATTGAATGTTGAAGTTTGAGTAAAAGTTAATTAGTTGGCAAGTTGAGGAACTATGAGGGAAATGATTAATAGGTTATTAGAAAGGGTATGTGGTTTAGAAAAAATAAATATTAAAAAATAGGAAGAATATTGTGTTTATGTCCAAATCTCCTGATACCATTGAAGGTCATACATATGCCAAGGGTCTGGGCTGCCACCTAGGGCCATGTTGGTTTTCAAGGGCCATGCTGCTGGTGGTGCCATGCTAATCTGATTGGCCTGTGCTGAGACCTGGAGCCATGGTCCTGCTGCCAAAGACCATGTCTGGGTCTCTGGTCCTACCACAGCTGTAGTCTGTGCTGGTGTCTGTGGTCCATGTTGCTACCAAAGGTGACACAGATGCCCAGGATCTAGACCACAAGCTGTGGCCACAATGGAGTCTGAGAGCCATGCTATCAACAGGACCATGCTGGAGTGGTAACCACGAGATCACCAAGACTCAGGGCAACAGCAGGCTATCTGATCTCGTCCACTGATGATGATGTGCCCAAGGCCTTGAACCAGAACAATGACTCATTGCACTGAACATTTTGGGTGAGGCTGATCGGACAAATGGGTAAATGTGTGACACACCACAGCTCCCAATGCCACTACGGCAAATGAAGAGGTGTTGGAGAGTTGGGAAAGATGGAGGGGGGAAGAGGACTTCTGTTTTCTTCTTGTTGTTCTTCTTCTTCCTCTTTCTCCTCCTCTTCTTCCCTTTCCTTTCTTCCCTCCAAAGACTTCCACATATACCTCATCATTCTCTTTCAAATTCACAGTCATTTTTCTTTTACTAATTGTAACTACATGAAATATGGATATATATATATATATATATATATATATATATATATATATATATGTATATATATGCATATTTATTCCTAAATATAACCTGTATGGTCTGTATAATGTTACTTGAATGCATGTTTTCAGGTCTGACCATTTGGTATTGGATAACCAATTGGCGTGCACTTCCCTGGGGAAGACTTATTTCTTAGTTCTTAGTATCACTGAGTTTACTGTACCAAGAGTCGAGGCCTTGTATTCTTTCTCCCACCCACTTTGGCATGTCTGTTGTCTTAGTTCAGCTCACATTTAGGTCAACATTTTGCTGAGATGCTATGGGTATGGATTCTGAGATGACCAGGAGACATAGTCTCGGAGCAGACTCTCTGAAACCCTGGCTCTGAAATTGGTCTCCCCCTCTTTGGTACTGTTAGATGGGCCTTTCTTTAATTTAAACTTTTCTTTGTCAGAAAATTAACAGTTAAGTTGTGCAGTAGACGTTGGTACTTTTTACAGAAGTTTGGGTGAGAATTTTTCCTCATAGGCTCCTGTGTTTGGAGATTTGGTCCCAAATTGATGGTGCTATTTAGGAAAGTTGTAGAACTTTTTGAAGATGGAGCCTTGCCCAAGAAAGTATATCACTTGGGGGTGGGATTTGAGAGTTTATAACCTCACTCCAATTCCAATTCCTTTTCCCTGATTTGTAATTGAAGGTCTGATCTCTCAGCCTCATTTTCCTTGGCTCCCTCCATGACAATAATAGACTCTCCCTCTGAAAATGTAAGCCCAAATGACTTTTTTGGCTTTGCCCTGGATCATGGTATTTTATCATAGGAACAGAAAAGCAACTAACACAGATTTTTTTAATGTGTGTTTGTGTGTTCCTGTGTTTTGTGTGTGTAACACATGCATGTGGATGATATTAATGTTTAAATATTTACTCATGTGAGTATCCTTGTTATAATATTTCTTTATTGTTAGAGTATTTTTGAAGTCTGGATAAATAGTTATTTATAAATAATTATGTATACTAATTTAGAATGCTAAATACTATTCCAATTGTTTAACTGTCTGAACTTTTAATAAAAGTTCAGAATTTTCAACATCTTTGTGGTCCTGATTCAATTAATGAACAACATAGTAGATGAAGACCAGAAGACCTCAGGTGAGGGAGCATATGTGTAGGACAAACAAGTTGGTAATATTCGTTACATCAGTCTGTTATGCTTTCTTACTTTCATTGGTTTTTAAGTTGGATTTTAAAATTGAAAATGAAATGCCGTCATTCCAGTGCCCAAGACAACCCCAGAAATGTGCCTATATAGTTAATTGGAGAAGAGTGTCAGCCCTGCCTGCATTATGTTTTATGGTCATTCCTGTGAAGAAGTGGATGAATACTTCGTATTTACATTAGGGAATAACAGATTTTTGCATTTTTTAGACAGTTGTGATAGGGTTTGGTTGAATTTTCTTAAGTACTTTGTTAGTTTTGTGAGGCATTTTGTGATATGATAGCATTATCTCTCACATGATGCTGTAACAAGAGACATATGTAAGAGGTCATAAGCTCTGACTGAAGAGAGATTTTATTTAAATAAAAATATGGTAGAAAGTTTGTTATATAAAATGATATTTTAAATTAAGAAAATGACAAAATATGTGGAATCTGTTACAAAAAATTTCAAGTTGTTAGTAGGAATACATCTCTCAAGATTTCACTTTTAGAAACATGTCTGATAGTTGAGCGTGAATCTATAGACTGACTGTTAAGTTATATTTTAAAATTAATACTTGTCTTATATTTAGTCTTTGTATAAAAACAAAATAATCTCAAAAGTGTACTTCTCAAAATAAGCATATTCTTATTTATGATGAGCAATGTGTAAAAGAATTTCCCTTTTTTAAGAATATTGTATTTTGTTTTAATTCATGAAATACATTTATAATTAATCTTTTAATGGTGATCTGTGAATAAATTGTCTGTGCTTTTTTTAGTTTATAGTCAAATGACAACACACTAGCTACTGTTAGGGTCCTGGAGAAGTCCTGCAAAAGATCAGCACACATGGATGCAGTCAACAAGAGTGTTTATTACCAGCATGCTGAGGCCATCCATCCTACACAAAGGCAAAATGTCATGGTCCTGAGAGAAGCTCACAGGCTCCTTTTAAGCACAGCTAAGAGGAGTTACTAGGGCAGTTAGGTCATCACAGATATGGCTGGCTTACGGGAGTGTCAATCAATTAGTACATTCTAATTGGTCAGGGTTAGTCAGGGGCTGGTTAAGGGCACAGTTTTTGCATTTTTGGGGAGGCCTGGACAAGTACCAGGCTCTGTCCTAATTTTGTTATTACCTGTACCAGGCCTTCTTATCCTTGCTTTCGGGGTGATGGAGATTGATTGTCCTTTGTTTGTGGCACTTAGAAACTGCTTACTCAGTTCCAAGAAGCAAGGACTGAGGCCTAGTTTTTAGTTGAGTTATTAGGGCAGGCTGTCATGATATTTGCCTGGCCCTGTCAGCTACTTTATAGGTACCCAAAAAGCTTGAGATAGATTTGGTGTAAGTAACAGTAGCAAGTGGAGAATATATTAAAAGAGACATGGTTGTTTATTTTAATAGTGTGGGAGAAAAATAACATCATTCTATGAAGACCAGAGACCAATATTCATGATATAACACTTTTAACCAACTAGCATATTTCTTAGTAATATATTCAGCTAATTATATTCATTATCAGGAAAGAGTCCACTTGTATAAAACACTCAAACTTCAGATGCCACGAAAACGATAATCAGAACCATAGAGAAAGCCCTTGGAGGAGATGCTACACACACACACACACACACACACACACACACACACACACACACAGGCACATACACATGCACCAATGCATGCATATACACATGCACAAGTGCGCATGTATATGTATGTATATATATGCTGTGGATATCGCTCTGTATAAATAAACACTGATTGCTGGTAGCCAGACAGGAGGTATAGGCGGGACTAACAGAGAGGAGAATTGATGGAACAGGAAGAGAGAAGGGAGAAACTGCCAGCCGCTGCCATGACAAGCAGCATGTGAAGATGCCAGTAAGCCACGAGCCATGTGGCAAGGTAGAAATGGGTTAATTTAAGATATAAGGACAGTTAGCAAGAAGCCTGCCACGGTCATACAGTTTGTAAGCAATATAAGTCTCTGTGTTTACTTGGTTGGGTCTGAGTGGCTGTGGGACTGGCGGGTGACAGAGATGTGTCCTGACTATGGGCCAGGCAGGAAAACTCTAGCTACATATATATGCATATGTAAATCTATTGTAGCACTGGGGAGAAAATAGACCAGAAAGGTGATTCAGGTGAAATGAAAAAAATCACAAAGGCTATTAGATTAACCCAGAGATTATACAGATTGGAACACTTCAAAAGCAATGTGTGGGAAGAGGAAACTTAAAAACGGACTGACCTATAACCAAGGAGAACATAGCTATAACCAGGAGTGGAAGGAGACACCGTGTGTGGGGTAGTGAGATAAAGAGGGCAGGGGGAGAGACAAGACAGCCGGCAGAACTTGCCTTGGCATAGTGCAGAGGAGAGCTTCACATGGAAGTGCAGGCCTACATTTGAGATGTGATTATCAGTGGTCTAACACACAGAACATTCTGATGAAATGGAATTAATGAACAGCTTTTGGAGAATCTATTTGGTTTAAATCTAGAAAAACGTATATTTGGTCCCTGCCTCATCTATTTTCTAAAGAACCTCTATGGAAAGAATAATACAGCTTTGAAAAAGGATTAAATATCAAAATTAAAAGTATATAAAAGCATGGGAGACAAGGAGTGCAGTGAGAGTTGATAAAAGTATATTATACACGGTTATGAAATTGTCATAATGAAGCCCAGCATTCTGCATAACTAATACATTATTACATTTTTAGCAATGTATAAGTAATAAAGGAAGAATACTTTAATGACCCAGTCTTACAGATAAGAGTTTCCTACAAATTATAAAATATTGAGAATTCATTTAACATAGAATTAGTTACTAAAAAAATCAATGTGTACATGGAAAAAAGAGAAAAAACTATAAACTGAAACTACAAAGAACAAATTTGAATAATTCTTAATGAGTACATTAATATTTATGGTACTGTAAATTTAAGTAAACATTAAACTGATAAAAGGAAATTGAGAAAAGGAAAGAATCCATGTTTCATGTGAGAAGCACAGAAAAGGTTGGTGTGTGTGAGGGAAGGTCCATGTTAGAAACAGCTTTAGTTGGACCCTTATTTGGCTTCAGTGTCTCGTAAGTCTGCTAAGAGTATGATACGTTTCTCAAACAAATATGAACTGCACTGTCTGTGCATGACCGCAGTCATTTGACCAAAGGCTGGGCCCAGGAGGTATTTATTCCCTTTTGTAGTACTTGAGTCTTTGGCAGAAAGACACCAAGCTCAACATGGTCTGCTCACTCATTGCAATACGGCAACCTACTGAAGTAATAAAAAATACTGATTTTGTAACAGTTGAAAATAAGTAGTACTTTATTTGGAAGGTGACAGCTGTTCTGTCATATCTGGGACATCCAGACAGCAAACTGTTTAGTAACTTGGTACATCTCCACACGACCTGCATGCAATCATCTGGGAAGCTTTGAACATTCAAATGACAGTGCACACTGCTTGGATGTTAGTAATGTTGCTTCAGTACCATCATCTTGTCTTCCAACCCTTCATTTTTTGGTTTGGGATATGATGATTTTCTGACAGTGTCTTGCCAGGAAGCCCTTACCAGCCTAAAACTCAGTATATACACCAGGTTGACTTTAAACTTGCAGTAATCCCCCTGCCTCTACCTCTTGAGTATTGATTG